>NC_086214.1:13903500-14245500 GCF_035770615.1 Melospiza melodia melodia
ATTCCTTTAAGGACTTTAAGATATTCACCATTAACTGTAGCCCCTTCTTCACTGGCTTCTTTATTATTTCAAAATGTTCCTGATAAAGTGGGGATAATAACTCTACCAAAAGCAGAATAAAAGATCCAGGCCTTGACACTTGAAAACATGCAAATAAAAGTAGGATCCCAGCCCAGTCTAGACTATTTTTCAGTTTCTGCAGATTTAAGGTATGTTTAAAGCACCAGTTTAGTGTGGAAAGTGCAATGTTTTGTTTACCATGTCCTGCTCTCCAGTGGAAGATTGACTGTCAAATGATGGCAGGGCAGGGTGGAAAATTTCTCAGTCTGACCATCTGAGGGCGAAAACGAAAGTTAAGGAGAGTGCTAAATTTGCAGAGATGTGTCAGTAAACCCATCCCTTCCTGTCTGCTCGCTGTCAGTTAGGCCAAAGTCAGACATGCAGAAAGAACAGAATTCCCTCATCAGTCACCTCTCCAAAACTCCCAGGGATGAGGAAGTGAGGGAGGACCAAAGGCAGTCAATAGCCAGACTTTGTTGTGCCTGGCTGCACGTTGGCTCGGGCAGAAGTGATTGCTGACACTCCTGACTCACCCCTAAGATCCTCAGCCACAGCTGCAGCAGCAAAGACAAAATTACAGCAAAAAATGAGCAAAAGCAATTAACGGTTGACTGGGCCTAAACCTTGGTGTCCTGCATGTGGCTGTCACAAGGTAGGCTCTGTGTCCTGCACTCCTGGACATCATTTCACTACACTGAGATGTCCCTGTGTGGAGCATAAGGAAAAGCTGGCATGTGGATCTGGAAAAAGTATAGAACAGTGTTTGGTACTTCTGCTCCTGCAATCCATGCTTTTCACAGCAGAACAGGGAAAAAAAATTACTGTGAGATTACTGTGTGCAAAAAGAGTTTTATGATTAAAAAATAACAGTGAACTACAAAGCTGCAAATGTCTTCTTTAGCAAAATCATGGTCTGAAAAAGAAACTCCAATTTCAGTCACAGAGCACTGGCTGAGGCCAGCAGAATCTCTAACCAAGGACAAGTAACAGAAGAGATTTAAATACTGGTTTTGGAAAAACAACCCATACATTTCTGGGCCAAAATGAAGAACAGAATATTGAAATATAGAAGTAATTTGAGTTCTGAATCTAAAAACTTTGGTGTTTTACTCCATAACACACAGCACTGTTGGAACAACTTCAGTAAAATGTATGTGCTTGCGTTTATTGGTAACCTCTGAGTCTCTTTTTCTTACACCTGCCTTTATCTACTCAGTTGTTTCTGCACATTCAGGTGTCACACTTTGGACAGTGTACCTTAGTCTACACAAAATCAAAGCATGCTGACCTGCTTTCCATGTTTCCTGCATGGAGACAGGGGTTTTCTCAGGTAATTTTATGGCTCTGCTTTATCTATAAATACTGTTTTACTACCTTAGTTGTTTTTAAGGACTTCTTGCTAAGCACTACAGTTGGGCCAGTCTTGCCTATGCCTGCACGACTTTCAGTGTCTGCATGAATTACGTCACATTTTCAAAACTTTTCCTGAGAGTGAAATTGCCTCCCCTCCGCTGTTCCTGACAGGGAAGTGGTGCCAGAGGGTGTGGGGTGTGAGCTTACAGCTCCTTCTCCAGCAACTATCTACCTTCCCCTACTGAAAAAGACAATTTCCATGGCACATTCTTCAGAGTATTTTTAGTCAGTTTCCATTGACTTGGAGCTGCAAGTCCAGCTCAGTTGGTTCTCATCTTCCCTCCCCTGCAAAGAGCCTGGCTCCATCTCCTCAGTGACCTGAAAGCCACTGGAAGACTGCTTCTCTTCTCCTGGCTGAACAAGCCCTGCTCCTCCAGCCTCTCCTCATGAGGCAGCACCGTGTCCCAGCCCCAAACACCTCCACTGAGCTCACTCTGTGCACTGGAGGCCCAAAGTGCACTCAGCAACTCACCAGTGAAGGATGCAGATACTCCAATGGTGCTGCTTTTCCTTCTCTCCTTTTATAGGAATTCCAGGCTAGGGACATACCATTTAGCTTGGTTTTCATTCAGTGAACAAACATGCTGCTGACTGAGACAACTCATTGTTGGCCACAGTGATAGAGAGGATGGTCTTTGAAGCTATATTTGGAATGGGGGACACCACTTGGGAGCTTGAAAAGTCACTTACTGAAAATATAAAAAAGAGATGTGGAGGAATATGTGTTGACAAGGTCAAGTTCTAGAAAGTGATGGCTTTATGGAGTGGGTTAAGTCACAGGGGTTAATCTACAATAAACTGTCCTAGTACACACATCAAAGGATTGTTACAGATTAATTAGCAGGTGCTATTATTAGCCATAACAATTTTTGTCTTAATTTCTGAACGGATAAGATGCAAAACAATTACTTCATTCAGTCTAAATGTTTCACCCAACTCTTGCAGTGAGGAGTATTTGGACCACAGCCTCCAAAGCAAGAGGAGCTGATGTAGAATGTGTATATTATTTACAGGACAGAAATAGCACCTTTTTTGGTCAAAACCATGTTCTTGCATCACCTTGTTTTTATGATGATTACTTTTGATTTAGTCATCTGAAACCTGGCAGAAGGGAAAATAAAGGGGAATTTTCTATGACTTACAACACTGTCCATTAGGCTTGGGCAGCTCAAGAGACCTCTCTGAGCAGTACAAGCTGAACACCACCATGACATTTCCTTCTTTCTTCTTGTGTACCAGCTTCAAAGACTTAATTGCAATCTGAGAATTCTCCCAAAGAACATACCTCTCCTCTTCCTAGTGGTGTTTTTGAGGACCCATAGTTTCTGTTCTTCCATGAAGTGTCAAAGTCCTTGTTCACCGTAACATCTCTGATCCCGATTTTCTCCCATGCTTTTCCTTTTGAAGTCCCATTTGTTTTCAATGAAAGAGCAAAGCTGCATGTGTGAAAGACAGATGACTGCGATGACTCCACATTCAGAAGAGAGAAATGCTTGCAGTTAATGTCTTGATTTGGTAGAATGACCATTGCAGAAAAGGTGACTTCTCAAGTCTCTGCCACCTTTTGAAAAGGATGTGAGAAACGAGAGCTTGTGCATGGTTTTGGTAGGGTCTTGTAATAAGTTCTTACCCATGATGATAATTCTGCAGGAGACACATCACCCCATTCCTGACTAACCAGCAAATTGAGTGCACCGTGGAGAAGGAAGGACCCAGGCCACTGGTGAGAGAAACAAATGAGCAGGGTATAAACCACTGCCCATCAAACCACCAGCTCATTTTTAAACAGACTGCTGGATTTAACAGTGATAAAGTTGAAAACAAGAAAAAAGGAAGGCAGTTCTTCAGCACTAAAGGCAGCAGCAGAATTTTAATATTTATTTTTCCAAAAGAGCATATAAGCATAGGAAAAGAAAGCAACTAATTACTGGACAAAAAACTTCAGAATTCTTTCTACCTTCCCCTCACATAAAGTGATGCCTTTGGGCCCAGATTCCAAGCTGATTTATGGAGAATATATTTGCCTTCAGCATCACACCCACCTCTTGAACTTGTCCACCCGGGTAACTGCAGACACTGTGTTTTGTAAAACTGAATAAACAAAACTGTTTCACTTTTAATTCTGGTAGCCATGATTGAGCACAGGCCACTCTGAGTATTCCAGGTAGTGCAAAATGGTTTAAGATGGTGAACACTACTGAAGCCATGGAGGGTACACGGGAGCCTTTGCCTTTGATTCCAGTGGCTGCAGCTCAGAACCCAAGAGCAGCATGGAAAGTAAACATCCTGATAAGCAATATCCAGACTGCCTCTGTTAGTGCAGACCAAGACAGAATTTGATAGAGAAGGAAGGCAGGATTGGTGTCTCCCATTTAACAGACAGTCCCTATGAATTCCAGAGGTTCTTACAATTGTTCCAGAGTTCTGTGGAGCAAAACTACATAATTATGTGCTGTGATTTCTTTCAGATACTTATAATATTGAAAACACTTTCAATGTAGTAAATAAATAAGGCCCTCCCCATATAGTGCAATAAAGTGAGCAGATTTTAGGTTCAGTACTGTACCCAATCTATTCCTTTCAAAGCCTCATTGTTACATCAAAGGGTTTGTGGTTCTGTTCCTCTCTCAACCAGACATGGATTGCATTCAAGTTACTTTTTATGCTAAATACCACTCATATAGTGTATATTCTTTGTATAATTACCAGCTATAGAATCTGCACCTTTGCTTATGAGGATAATGAAGTTAGAGTGCAGGGACTGGCTCTCCATCTCAAATTTCATAATAAACCCTGGATGCCTTTTCACTGCATTTAATAAATTAGAAATAACCAGACCTGGCATAGTGTCACTGTGACATCCTGCAGGCTCTATTCTGTCAGTTGGGAGCAGGATTTGGAGATCACAGTATTTTTAAACCATGTTTCTGAAACGGTTGTAAAATGATCATTACCATGTCAGTACCTCCCACCTCAGAGCCATGCCAGTAGAGAATAAGCAATTTCCTGCTGGTTGTCCCCTGAGTCTCAACCTGTCTGAGAGCTGCTGTGTACCTTTTAAAGGTCTCCTGAGCTAAGCACCTCAAAGGCAATCTGAGAATTACTTTTGAAATCTTGGCCAGAAAGCTGCAATGTATTCTGTGAGATACTTCCAGCTAGGAAAAGGACAAACTCAACAGAGCTCTTGGGGGAGAGAAAGTTCCAAGACTCAACACGTGTCTGCATTCTGTACTGTAAACTGTGGTTTAACACACCATTTCTGTGACCTCTAAAAATGGGAGGGAAAAACAGAAAATAAAAGAGAAAGCAGCCCTTGCAGTTGCAGTTGTGGAAACCAAAATACTCTATTTTTAAGCATGAAAAGTCACTCCCCAGATTGATTCAGTATAAGGAAGGTGGCTCCAAAATATACAACCTTTGCCTCTGCCCACCATCATGACACAATATTTTCCAGACTAAGTTCTGTTTGACATTTGTTTTCAGTTTTCTTTGTTCCTTGTTTCACACTAGTTGAGACACAGACCACTTTCTGTAAATGAAATGACTGCTAAGAAATTGAAGCAAGACTGAGAAAATCCCAGATCTTGCGTGATTTTATTTAATGCAGAATGTAAGTCAACCTCATCAGCCACAAGAATTTATTGTCAATTTTGCATCTCTCAAAATCCATTCTATAGAAGGGGAGAATATTAATCAAAACACCAGCAGTTTTAAACTCCTCTCAACTAGAATGAATACCAGAGACAGTGCAAAATATAAGGTGTAACACTAAAAAGATATTAAGTGCAGTGTTTTTTAAACAGATGATGCTGAACCTCAGCAGAAGGAAGCCCAAAGGTAATGATGCCACTCAGTGTGAAGTTGTGCAGCTGCAGCTGAAAGAAAATATTTTATATGGGGTAGTGATATAGCCTCAAGCTGTGCCAGGGGAGGTTCAGGTTGGACAGCAGAAGGAGTTTCTTCACAGAAAGGGTTGTCAAACATTGGCAGGAGCTGCCCAGGGAGGTTTGGAGTGCCCATCCCTGGAGGTGTCCAAGGAAGGGCTGGATGTGCTCTGGGCTAGGCACAAGGTGGGGATTGGGCACAGATTGGACTCCATGGGCTTGAAAGACTTTTGCCTGAATGATTCTGGAAGCACCCAAACCAAGCTGGCTCAGAAGCTGCTGATTAAATAAACAAAAATCAAATTAATCCTTTTCAGAATGGATTAATGCAGAACATGAAGGCAGATTCTTCTGAGGGAAAAGTCACCCAGGTTGATAGCTACAGAAGGGGTAAGTTCAGTGTCCACAGGTGAGGGCAGCAAACAGCAGTCCCAGAACTTTTCTCCTCAGACCCTACAAGTGCAGTGAGCAATGCCAGGGACCTCTCCCCAGAGACAAACACAAACACTGTTAAGCTCTAAGGTGCAAGTGACAGATGCCTCCCTCTGCTTCTAAACTTTTAAAAACCTATTTTAAAATATCAAACACAATTATGAGGAAAACAGAAAATAGTCCTCAAAGAACAGGGTTTTTTTAAAGTTAATATGTCTGCCCTGCTTAATCACAAGCTGAAAGGAGTACTTGATGACTGGGGTATACTTCAGTTAACACTATTTCATAAAACTTGGCCTGACAGAAGTATAAGAAAAATTAATCAAATAATACAAAAGTTGAAAGATGCACCAGCTGGCTCGTGCTCCAGCAGAGGCAGATCAGCTCTGAGCAGTAGGCAATGCTGCAGGAAAGGGACAGACCAAGTGGGCAGTGCAGGTCTGTGTCCAGCAGTGCTGTGGGTCAGGGACCTGCTTTAGACTGCTCTGGCCAAGACACTGCTCACCCCAAACCATCTCTGTCTTTGGGGTGACACTGAGGGACATGACACTATGGAGCATAAAGCTCTAACAACTCATTCTTACAGTTTAAGGTCAGGGACTCTCACAATGAATAGATATTATGATATTGAGTATTTAAGACTCAAAGATCTGTTGCCTGTTCAGTTTGCAGCTTATCAAAACTTTATATGAAGGCACAATTTATAATGCCACGTTAAAAGCTTTTACAAATAAGAAACTTTCCTCTAAAAAAGATATGAGAGAATATTATTTGTGTCTCCCAGAAACAGCGTGCATTCCTCTTCTTTACAGCATCACAGTAAAGATTACTTCCTTATGACATTTGAAAATGAGCCAAACACCACGGAGGAGAGATTTTTGTTTAGCATCAAGTCCTCATGCTCAAGTGTCCCTAAACAAAAAGCCTGTGACATAACCCACCACGTGAGAAAGTTTACAAAGTGCTAAAGAATGATTTAAAGAATATTTCATTACTGACAAAGGGTGCTAAGCAAGGCCTGGCCTGGGTTGTAAATATTCTATTCAGTACCCACCAGGCTCAAATGACTTTGGTGGTGAGTTACACAGTGAGTTCTCTTCACAAGAATGTGATCAGAAGTGTATTTGTCTCTGGCCACATAAAAGGTGGAATGCTATTCTGGATATTACATAAACCAGGAATTTATAATCTCATCCGTACCAAAACCTGAAATGAATAAATGAATTACAAAAATAAATAAAAGGGAAAGATTTGCACTACACAGGAAGCTTCTGCACGAGGCTCCAAGGCTGGTCATAACCAAAGTGGTCTTTACCATATCTCTGTGGACTTAAACACTAAAAATACATTGACCAACCTACTGCTACTGCTCAGTCTTTTGCCATGTTGCTTTCATATTTGTAATGTACAGATTATTCACACATAATTTCAGCTTTAGGTTTCCAAGGCTGTGAATACACAAAACAGAAAGTATAGCACCAGTGTTGGTTCTGGCCTTAGACTGGATGATGGTAAGTCTGTGAAGGGATTTAAATCATTAATTCTCTATACTTCAAGAATGTAAAGCATGATATCACTCTATTAATCAGAAGTCTCCCACTTCAAGTCTTTCCTTGTTCTAATGTTTGTCTTGCCCTTGCATAACAAGTTTCCAGCGAAACCTCACTACCTTAATCAAAAGTTGCCCGCACATAACATTTGAACTGTTATCTTCACTCAACTCCTAACTGTGGAGTATCCAGGAGAAGTTAGTGACTCAAGATGCTACTGGAACTAGCTGCAAAAGTGGTTTTGGCAGTGTTTTGGGGTTACTGCAATTACCTATCAACGGCTCATCACTTACCAGAATTGGCACAGAAATGGGTTCCTCATTGCAGTAAAAGAAACTGAAGCCTTTGAATACATTTGTTTCCTTTTACTCACATTATCCCTCGCTCTGTCAGCAGCCTCGTGAGCATCATGAGTTTTTTAAACTCTTCAAAAACAATTACAGAACACAACACAGCCTCATTTACCCACCACCTTTATGGTCAGAGATTCTGGAGGACTGAAATGGGAACACAGGTGCACCAGTGAATTTGGAGTTGCTATTTTCTCCCCAGTTGCCGCAGCAGAACCTGGGAGGACGCTGCCTTTGTCCCTGTGGGCAGTAATTGCCAGCACAGCAGCACCAAGGGAATAGGAAACAGCTCTTCAGGCTCAGCAGGGCTGGGGGGCAGAGAGGCACAGAGCTGCTCAAACACTGCTGAAGAGAACTCACTGTGTAACTCTCAGGTCAGGCAGGACAGTGAGTGATAAATCCAGACAACTCCAGGGTCAAATGACTTCTGAGCAGAAATTTTTGGAACAGTAATTTTGGTCGAAAGTACTGAAGGTCTGCGCAAAACCCCTTTCAGAGTTCTCATCTACATCTGGGTTACTATAACATCTTTGGTCTCAAATTATGCTGCTGGAGAATGGAATTTGTATAATGTTCTGAAAAGATTAAAGCCTCAGCTCTGCAGCTGAAGGACTCTTCAGTCCTCACAGAAACATGTCTGAGGTACTGGGGTTACTATTACAAGGAAGTAAATAGTTGTTAGCATCATATCTTCTCACCAGCAGGAAAATTACTTGTATATTGAGTAAATAAAGTTATCTTTGACTCTATTAAAAGCCTTTTTACTTTGAAAACCAGATTAAGTTTGTAAAAAAGTCCTTCAGACTTTTCATGCCTCCAGCTGAACCACTACTATCAAAATATTTAGTCATGAAGTCTCCTGCCTCACCAACCATGTTCCCCATCTGTACCCTACTAAAAATTGAATGCTCTATCACTTTCCAAACCCTAAAATTCACATCTACCATACCTTTGGTCTGATGTTCCCATATCCCAGCTGGCACCTCAGACATCTGGAGCTCCAGACAAGCCATAGCTGTACCTTCCAGCTCCATGGTCCTTTCCCTCTTGAACTAGCCATAAATTAAATAACAGGCATGTAAGAATTATTTAAACACTTGCAATTATCCTTTTTGTAACTGAACAAAATATTACATCTCACACTACCAAAAGTCAATTAAAGCCATAGAGGGGTGTGATCACTCCACTTTTAAAGTTCAGGAAACTGCTGTACTTCCATACATTGTTAATCCCACTAAACCTGAGAGTTTTTAATCACTATTGCAATGATACAAAATTCAGTGCATCTCTGTGCTACAGACCACACACAAAGAACAGACCTGGAGAACAGCACAGGTCACCTGTTTGCTGGTCTTGATCAGAAGCAGCACATTCAGAGAGCTTTTACCAAAAATTGCTTGAGCTTTTTTATTAGTGTTCAAGATCATACTGGATATTCCTTGTCAACTGCCAAGGTTGAAGCTTTCTGTGCTCTACCTTGCACAAAACTATTTTGAAAATTTAAACCAGAACGGCTGCAATTTCAAAAAAAAATGTACCTAGGTAAAAAGACAAGTGGCTTTCCTTACATGGAGAAACACCTACTCTGTTGAGAAAGTCCATTACCTTCCTGCTTTATCTGAAGTTAAGCAGAAGGCTGGCTCCAGCATAATACTGAGTATCATCTGGTGCAGAAAAGGACTTGAGCAGGAGAAATAAGGGGGGTAGAGAGACAAGATGAGAACAGCATTAAGGAATAGATAAAACAAAGACAACAAAAGTTAAGGGTGCATAAGGGTGATGCGAAAGACACGGGAGCAGAGAGAGGAACAGTAGTGGCGATGGCACAGGGAAGTGTAACAGAGAGCAGGAATTCCAGGAGAGGCGGGCTAGCAGAGAGAAGGAAGTTTTTTGATAGAATACGTTGTGGATTTCAGTGGCGGCCCCATTTCTGGTGCAGTCTTGCCAAACTCCCCTCGCCTCCAGCGAGCCCGGAGCTCGTCCCTGCCCCGGGACAGCGGCGCCGGGCGGCACCGCCACCTGCCGGCGGCCCGCCGCAACTGCAGCCGGACGGGCACTGCGGGCACACCGCGGGCCTGTGCCCCGCTGCCCTCCCTGGGAAACACAGCCCGGCACTGCGGGCGGGCTGCTCCACAAGGACACGGACCCACTGTTTAAAGGACATGTATTATGTGCTGCAAGGCCTTGTGAAGCCTCTGAGCTGCAGAGCATCGCACAGGGTACAGACCCAGCTGAACGGGCACAGACCCTACTCAGCTGGCACTGACCCCACTCAGCGGGCACAGACCCCACTCGGCAGCACTCTGACAACACCAACCATCCCAGCAGAGGCCGATGTGACCCAGCAGAGTGCCAGCCATAACCAGTGTCACACACACAGAGGATGAAATGCTCAGTCCCCAAATCCACGGTGTCTCATGCAAGGGCACCTTGTCCCCAGAGAACCTGCACAACAAGCGTTATCACACACTGCTAGGGTTGAGCCAGGCCTAACAGTATAATGGAATAAGTTACTCAAATGTTAGGCAAGCTTGGGATTTAACATAGAAGTTCACGATTATACAAAGCAATTTACAAAATTAAATTTCTTCAGAAATACTAATTTAGCTTCATGACATCCCAGTGAAATATAAATTATTGTATTTATATTATCCAAGACAAAACTTCAGGCAATAATTCTAATATAGCACTGTGCTTGACTGCAAGTCCTCTAAGGATGTTTACCAATGTCCTCCTTGGTTTCATCCTTCCTCTTCTACTTCTGGTCTTTATACTGAAAAAAAAAAGAATTTTTTTTTGTGGGAAAGGGCACATAACTATGTAAAAGTTCATACCAACAAGGATTTACAACTCTTCTTCATGATCCACATAAATTTATGTCCATTTTCTTTAAGTTAGATTGAAATTTGGTAGGCTTTCCCTTTGCAGTATAAAACAATAAATCAGGCACAGTTATTGACTAGATTGTACCTGCTGGGATTTGGTTACTGCTAAAATATCATAATCTGGGACTAATCTGTGTTTGCTCCTGTAACAATTCTCATTTGGATCTCATGGACTGCCAGAGAGAAGGACTTAACAGTCACTTAGTAAATTAAATCACAGATATTTAGAGAGAAAGTTGAACTTTTGACTTGTTTCTTTATGCACCGTGTTAAGGTATCACACTCCCCAGCCAGACTGAAATCCCAGGAAACACACGTAGTCACAGACTCTCAGCTGTCTGATGGAAACCATTCTCATTCTTTCATCTGAGAAACAGTCTGACAGCCCAGGGGCAGACCCACTGGGTGACAACTGTGCACTGGGGGCCCAGCATCACAGCTTGGCCACTGTGTGGTCTATCCCTGATCTCTGCAGACATGGGCAAGGTCCAAGGAAAAGCAACAGTAGTTCTGGAAGTTCATGTAAATTGTCTGAGGATAGATGCTGTTAGGAAAGCAGATGATGCATAGCAAGATGTGGCTTGCAAAATGCTGTATTTTAATTTTTTCTCCTACAACAGTGACACTAGCCACCACTGCTGATAATTAATAGAATTCTACATGGAAACAAAGACTTACACAGTGACCAACCTAAATTGTTATTGGTTCTGAAAAAAACCCACTATTAGTTTATGCTGACTAAGAGAATTTTCAAACAAAAACTGTCAATCACAGATCCCTCCTGGCTGGGTATTTCCTTTCACCCAGACACTTCAAAATCCCTGACAACAATTTGCTACTCAGAACTTGCTTTCCAATGTTTTCTTCTTTGTTCTGAAACCAAAATGCAGACAATCCCAAGCACTTACTTTATTCATCACCCAGTCAGCATCTTCAATGGCTCTTTTAATGATCTGCTGGATTCGCACAGGATCATCTTCATCAGCGTGGACTTTGAAACTCTGCAACATTCCAAGTGTCACTGACTTGTCAACACAACAGTTGTCAAAATAAAGATAGCATTGAAATCTCAGAAAAATATTTCTTGCAAATGAATGGATGGTCTAAAAAGGTAAAACTACACATTGTAACACCTGGCCATATGGAATTTTATGTTAAGTATTCTACTCCTTTCATACATCAACAACAAAAACCCCAGAGAGCTTCAATTCAGAACAACTGAAATCGCCTGGTATGTTAAAACTAGAAAGAGGACAACAAGTATGATCAAAGGCATTAAATTACTTCCATATGAAGCATAGAATATGAACAGTCAGATGAGATTTACCCGAGTGGGGGGGGGGGTATATAAATGACTGACATGCAACCAGTAGGTTCTACCATAAAATATGTGTTTATGGAGTAAGTAATGACTGTTCACTCTCTTGCCTAGCAGAATTAGAGATGAAAGCCAAGAAGAATAGGTTTCAGACTCAAAGCAAACAGAAAGAATCGGTCCTGCACTCGCTCCCACTATAACCCTTAGATGCACTAAGGTCCCCAGGCTGCAGGAGAGCCGCTGTTCTTGGCTCAGCGGCAGGGGAGCCGCGGTACGCACCTGGCGGATGGCGTGTCGGTAGTGCTGCTGGATGTGCCCGGGGGGCAGGCGGCGGCAGCAGCGCAGCAGGTACCGGTACAGCTGCACCGAGCTGCGCACCAGCTCCGCCTCCGGCAGCGGGGACATGGCCGGGCCCGCGGCTCTGCAACACACAGAGAACCGAGCACAACACCGTGAGTGTGACCGACAGCACGGAACAGGCCCGGCAGAAACTTTAGAATAAACCCCAACATGAAATGAATGAGAACTTGCTGAGGTTACGGACAGACGCGGGCTGGCTGTCACTGCTCAAGGGAGCAAAGCACAAAGCGCAGAGCTCACTCCAGAGGATCGCTCCAGACTGCCAGTGTGACTTTCGGTGAGTGCCCAAACCTGTATCACAGGCCACAGCCAGGATCCTTAATGTCCTTCAAACTGCCAGCGCTTTCCCTGAGCATCCCTAGCAGTTCATCCACATGGTGCCTTTTTAGAATGAGGATGCTTATAAAGACTACAAATGGTGCTGGAATTTAACAATATTTCCTATTTTGTCATTCTGTCAAGAATTTCAAGCCTTCAGATGGAAACAACACAGATAAACATAGGAGAAGACAGAAAGAAACATTGTTAGGTTTGAAATTTTACATGTATTGGTAACAGCAACAGGAAAAGAACAAATTTACCAAGTTTCACTTCCATAACTATATTTACATGTCGTAACAGTAAGTCCATCCAAGTCCTATAAAGTGCTAATCAAAGACTGTAAATGCCTTGTCATTTAACAGATGGTTGCCATCTGCAAAGAACTAAATTAACATTTGGAAAAAGGCACTTTTTACATCATTACTCTTAAGAATAGAGATAATAAATAAACAACTGAATAATGAAGTAGGTTCATGCCATTGTTTTAGCACCATTATGATACCTACTCATTATATGAAATAATTTTTTCCTCTTTCGTAAGTAATTTAAGTCCTTTAGCCAAATGTATTTCAGAGTACACCACGACAGCTATTACATGCCTGGGCTGTATATTTGCACAGACTCAATCTTGTTGCAGTGGGGAAAACCTCCTCTCTATGCACCTATAAATGCCCATCATAATGGGATCCAAATACCGCCAAGCTTCAAACATTCCTTTCTTGTTCTCTTCCAATGTTTTTCTCTGTAAAATATCCTTTTCTCTTTGCAGTGAAACCTATGCTGGCCATCAGCTCCATGCATTTTTGGTTGGGATTCATTTCACTTTGGCATTCAAGTTGGGGAGGTGATTACACGTCCAACAGTCAGCTGAGAGATCCCTGATTCCCCTTCAAGCAGCAGAAAGACAAGCAACTCCAAAATGTGACTCCTAACACAGACTGAATCATTCCCTGTCCTTCTCTCCATGAGAGAGAAGTTTTTATCATCCAAAACAGAAAACTGGAATATGTAGTTGGATTCAAATTGATCTGTATCCAAATTTAACTTTACATGTGTTTTTTGGGCGTGTATTTGGGCGCATATTTTTGGCTGGTAAGAATTTGTATAATTCCACTGACCCTAAGAACCCAACCCTGCATTTCACATATTCCCACTTAATACAGTGAAACATCCCAAAATTCAATACAGATCCCAAAATACACTTTGGGACCACAGCCAATTTGTGAAGTTGTTTCTAGGCTTTGATGTGTAAACTCATCATATGTCACTGTGCTCTAATTAAACCTAAGGGGTGCAATAGATTTCCTGTCACAAATGCAAAGATCCCTCACGTGCTGGGACTGTCCAGGGCAGCTTGCTCCAGCACACAGAAAAGCAGCTCTGGGAGAGAGGAAGGAACCAGTCATGGAAACATATGGATATGGAAAGATGAAGCTGATCAATGGAATTGAAAACGTTTCACCACAGATAATTAGGAATTTTCCACTGCAGTAATTTTTCATAGGAAAATGATGAGCTGTTGAATTCAAATTGTGTGACAAATACATTTGCACGGATGAATTTTTTTCATCCTTCGCTTTTCATAAATACTGGACTTTCTAAAAGGTTTGAAGATGGAAATCTTCACCGCATCTATTATCAAACTTAAATTCCTATGGGGCTCTCATATTCAAATTAAAAAAACAAACTACCTGAGTTCCAACAGATTCACAGCTCCAAAAATGCTTCAAATGCTGTGATATGGGCAAGTTTCACAGGGAAGTTTATCACAAAAGATCTATGTTTTTCTTAGGATGTAACTTCATCCATTGAAAACTTCACTGGAAATCTACCACAGCACATGGAAAACTTCATGGCTGTTTTTAAAGTGGCTGTTTAATAATAAATAATCTCATGACCTGCCCATTGTTGAGTTCTAAGATGCTGGTGCCCTGTACAAGCACACCTCAACAGGGACTAGACCTTGACAACAGGTAATGCTACCCTCTGCTCTTGTGCACCCTGATGCACTGGGGAATCTGCACAGCCTCTACTGTGATTTGCTCCTTCCTCGGCACAAAGAGGACAATGAAGCACAGTGAGAATCTGCACTGTTGCCTTTTGTTCTGAAAACATCTCCCCTCGAATCCCACAAATGTTACCAATTTTATCTGCCACGCAAAAACCCTCAACCTCATAAAATCTGGCTATAATCCTGACTAATAATGTAAATCTCCCTCTGATAACTTAAATATCGTGCACAGCACAACAAACAAACTATGTACACCAAGAACTGTTGAGTCAGAAATAAAATAATCCGCTAATTGTGCTTTTCTGGAATGGATGACTGTATAATGTCCTAATCAGAAGGCTGAAATCACATTTGCATTTAGATAAAGCCCTGTTCACAAAGAGACAAGTATAAAAGGAGACACTGAGACTATTGTGGCATTTCTCTGCATTGCATAATCATTTATATTCCTGATAATGATATTCAGATAGTGAAGCAAAGGCTGACTAAAGCCAATTAATCTTCACTCTGCATTAGCAGGTTTGGCAATTGACCCTGTGCACAGCAGAACCCTGATGAAGCTAAGATGACACTATGCCACTGCTTTCAGTTTACTTTTTTCCCTGCTATTGTGAGTGTTTTTCAAGCAAATCCCCACAGTTCAACAGTCATGATCCCAATCCCTCCGAACTAGTTAAACAGCCACCAAAGCTGGGCTCCAGAGACTAGAAGTGTTAATTAAAGGACTGCAAGAGTTACCTGAGCTGTTGCTATTTACAGGTTGGCTCCTCCTTCCTGCTCAGCCCTCTCTTTCCCCAGTATACAGTATACAGGCTAGAGATGTGTTTTACTACTTTAAAGTATTACACCCTCAGAAGTCTTAACTCAGGAATTTATGATTCCCCATCCTTGTCAAACTTCACGATCTCAGGAAAAATAAGAATGCCAAAATAACAAAGAAATTTGAAGCCTTGTGAAACCTCTTTAACCACAAAACATCTTAGTTCATGTTGTGACATCAGTCCAGGAAGGCACCCAAGTGAACTGCTGCTACCCAGAAGGTTCTTCCTCTTTGCTCACATCTGTCCTCCCTTGCAGGTTTCCCAGATTCAGGTCTGTGAGTCCAGCCCCATGTGCCTGCAGCAGGGGCAGAACTCCCCCCTGTGGGCCACAGCTGCCCTCCCTGCTCATGGCACTGTCACACCTCCCCTCAGTCCCCAGTGGGTCACAGGAGCGCCTGGCACGTCCAGGGCAGCGTGAGGGGCTCTGCTGCCCCAGGCAAAGCAGCCAAGGTCTGTCTGTCCATGCGTCCCTGCCTGCTCACAGCACTGAGAGGCTCAGAGGGCTTGGCAGCCCCAGCTCCCTGCAGCCCCAGCCCTGCTGTGTGGGTGAGCACGGACAATGCTGCAGTCACTTCCAGCAGCCACGTCTCACTGGCTCTCATTGAGATCCTGGCTCTGATGTGATCGCTTCTGACGAGCCGGGGCCGGGCATTGTTGGGGTTTTGTCCTTTCTAAACATGAGCTGCAGAGTGCCCTTGCATGACTGATGGCAGCCAGGCCTGTTCACTTCTATTTCTGCTCCTCTGCCCTTTATGCTTTGATTGATGCACGAGGCAGAAGCAATGTCAGGTGGCTCTGCAGAACAATTTGGGGGGCACAGCCCTGCCGTGTAAAGTTTGCTTTACACAGTATTTGTAGAGCACATGAAGAGTTAAGAACTGGAAAATGACAGATCCTGAAGATGTCTTTGTTGACAAGGAATCACCACTGCTTGGACACCCTTCATGCAGTTCTACAGCATCAGGACCCGGCCTAATGCTATTCAACAATGTCACCAGTTTAAAAATATAAAACATAATAAATTATAATATAAATACAAAATATAGAATTGTAATTGATAAAACTTGAGAATGACAGAGAGGGCTAGAGCTGGGCATAATGGCTACTTGTATAAATTAACCAAAGCCACAGGGCAGATGTCTTACCTTACACTCTGGTTTGGTATCACACAGCACAGACATGCAATACTGCAAATAAAACACTCAGACTTTTGCAATCCTATACCAATGAGGAAACATGCTGCCCATGCTGAGGCCAGATTACCTTGTTCTGTATAATTAATAAGCATGATCAGACTAATTAGAGTAACATTCTTTGGTGCATACTCACTAGTGAGGACAGGAACCTTCCTGGTTTAGGTGCAATTCAAACTTCTCCACTTTTTCTCCTGAAAATTATTCTCCTGGCTTAAAGGAAATTCTGAAAGGCACAAGTTCAAAAGAACTTTTTCTTCTCAGCTCTGAATTGCTCAGTTCAACTGAACAAAATTAATTTTGTTCACAGTGGCCAAATCTGTACATATTTACCTCTGGGATCATGCTTGAATAAGAATTATCAACTTTAAGCCAAAACCGCCTGTTCATTCCTTTCTTGTAAATATTGTATTTTGAAACGATCCAGTGCTTAGTTCCATTTCAGCAATTGTGATTCTCCCAACTACTTCATGTCAGTTAGTGCAACAGCTTTCTGGCTGAGGTTGTATCACCTTCTGAAACATCCAACTGGGCACCAAATAAGCTGCTACAACTGTTCTTGACAGACAGACACCCAGCTGGCAGCATAAGGCATGGAAGTGCCTTTGAAGGGCAAAACCATGCTGTCAGATTAATGACCACATTAACTCTATGGACTATGGCTCAGACAAGCATGGGAAGAATAGTAAGTCTTACATAAGGTTTTTTAGTGGCTTCTCACTATTCAGGAAGGACTGAAATTGGTTAAAGTTTATTTTACCATTATTCTTTAACACATGCTTACTTTGCTCATGCAATTCAACTTTATAATTTTTTCAAGGAAAAGTCAAGACAGTAAATCAAGGAGCTGTCAGTGCAGAAAGAGCTCTTAGGAAAGTACAAGAATTGCAAACATCCCACTCAGCTTACAAGGGAATAAACCCTGTGCAGTGTGACCTCTCCTTTTCCTGCTCCCCCAGCACATCCCTTCCAGCCCTGGCTGTGCACATAATCCCTGGATGGTGACAATGGGGCTTGTGCCCTGCCCAGGGACTGACACCTCATCCTGGAGTTGTCCTTCCCAGCTCACATTATCCTTCACTGCAGTGTCAGGAACAACTCAATGTCTGTTATTCCAAATCCACACCTGCTGAAATTTAGCATCTGCCAATCCTTCACTCTCAATCACAGCAATAATCTGAGCCAACTCCTTTCCTGGCATAAACCCTGTCTGTGGTGGAATTAAACCACGGATGAATTTGACCCACCACATCCTGAGCAGAATCCACATTCCTGGAGCAGTGTTTACAAGCAGCAGTATTACAGGACATGTAAGTCTGGGAGCCTTTAGCCTCTTAGGGGGATTGGCCCAGCTCACTAATCAGGGATTGTTTCCATACCAACAGCTAATCAGGGGCAGATCCTGCCATGTCTTCGGGACACTTCTGAGCTCTTAAAGCCACAGCTCAAGTTTTCCCCAAAACTTCACTGTCATTCTCCAAGGCCTAGTCTAGCTCAAAGGTAATCTAAGGAAAAGGAAGGTAGGGGCAGTGAGAAGCTCTCACAAGTACAGACACCCCCCAGAACCCCACAGGACATTTGCTCTCGGTGGTACAGGGATTGCTCTTCACTGATTACGCACAACACACCCCCTCTATTGAGTAACCACACTAATTTAGAGCGCTACTGAGTAACTGCACTAATTTAGAGCTCTGGCAGAGATGAAGGGGGTGAGAGAGAACTCTTTTCCCTTTGCATTTATCAATACTCATCTGAGTGAACGAGCATGGCAGGACAATTCTGAGTGGCAAAAACATTTGATGGAAATGGAGCTGCCTTAGGTTTCACCCATGATTCTGGTCTGCTTACATTTGGTGAAACCTCAGGAAAAGGGGGATAAAAGCTTTGGTTCAATCGAAGTCCTGGTGGTAACCTCCAGCGCTAATAATTAACTCAATTATGCTGAATTAATTTGATATAATTATCGGTGATGAAGCAAAGACAGCGACCCAGAGAAACTTTGAGAGACAGGAAGAACAGAAGTCCTAACAATACAAAATACCCTATTAATAGCATATTTTTTCCCTCCAAACTGAGTCAAAGACACAAAATGAGTTCATTACAGTCATCTGGCTTCACTCAACCCTCCAAATTACCCCCGTACCCAGACAAATAGCTGTGAAATCCAGCAAGTGCACTAGAATTACAGCAGGCCCTGACGAATTTGACATAGCACTCAGCACAAGTGTCTGTCCCCATCCAATTACCTAAACAATGAAGATTTAATAATACATTTAAGAGATCCACAATGATTCTCCTTTAACTGAAGATGTTAATTAGGAACACTTTTCTGTTGTACTGTTGTCAGTTGGGTGTTTTTTTTGAGGAACAATCTGGAGGATGCTGCTTATGGAGTCTTTTCATTTGATCTGCAGTTTTTATCGAGTATTTTCAGACTTATTCAGTTCAAAACAAACGAATCCCAGCTATAAAAACCAAACATCTACCTTTTTCCTCCCCCATTTAATATTTCTGTGATTTGCTTTGAGAGTATTACAGAAATGCCTTCCCTGCTATGAAAATACACACATTTTTACTGAGGGTTTTTTAATGCTTATGTGTTTAAAAAGAACAGAAAATGTCAGTGGAAGCAAAAATCAGATGTGGTTAAGTCTTGGGAGGTGGGTTAAATGACAATGAAATCCAAAGAATTCTATGCCAATTATTGCTGGAAGCAGCACCAGAACGTCTCAGGAGTGTGCCCAGCTGCCTCAGCCTGCAGGAAGCACCCCTGGCCTGTTTCAGGGTCAGACAAAGCCTTCAGCACCCAAGCCCCCCCAGGGCAGAGCACCCTGGCAGGACACAGCCCCAGGGCTGTCCCTGTCCCTGTGCACCCCAGCAGGACACAGCCACCGATGTAGCACCACGGATAGTCCCTGCCTGTTGCAAGGAATTTAACACCCGCAGCATCACTATATTTAACGTTTTACAGTCCTGCAGGACCAGTGACATCCACCCAAGGAGACCTGGGTGCCTTTGCTCTCTGGCTTCAGCCTGAAATGCTGCTTGACTTACCCCGTCACAATGCTGTAAATACACAAGTTTCCAAGCTTCTACTGCATTTTTATTATCCTTGGTGACAAGAATAAAAATATTACCTCTATCATCACCAATTGCTTCTGAGGAGAGATTCCTAGTGCTTCGATGTAAGAAATGAATAATATTTTTCCAATTTGCTAAGTAGGTGCTGCTCACACGCCCCCAGATCACTTCCTCCCTGAGTTCTGCTGGTTCTCAAACACAGCTGATCTTTCAGAACTCGATTTAATTGCCACCAGGCTCTGATCAGACTCATCAGTTCAAAGCAAGCTCCATTACATCCATAATTTATGTATTTGATTTCAACAGATCCTTTTGTGCCCAATAGTAAGGGGACAAAAAGTGTTTTCCATGGGGAAAATGCTAATGTTTTCTTAAAAACAAGTTTAAAAAAATATTATTTCTGTAGAGACACCACATTTTAAAGTGGCGTGAGGGATTTTTCAAAGGCTCCAACACTCATCTGGACAGTCACTCAAATTTTGTCTATGCCTCTTTCCTACAATCTCTTTCATTTAGAGAGCTGTTGTTGCTGCACGGGGACACATCCTGGGGAAGGGCAGGCACAGGCTGGAGAGAAGCACAGCTCCCCCTACTTCAGCCAGCACACAGGAACGAGCTGCGGGCTCAGCCAGCCCAAACGCACCTCGTACCCATCTGACACACAGGGGTGTGTGCGAAAGCCAGGAGCTCGGCAGCCCCACCCTGCCAGCACCCCGCCTCCCCCAGAACTCCCTCTGCCCACCCCAGCCCTGCTCTGCCGTCACAGCCTTCATTTTCCCTTTCATGGATTTTTGCTTGAAAAAGCATCACTGCCTCGATTGTCTATTTTCAGCCTGTATTTAAGAAAACCCTTTGGTTCCATTTGTAGCCACATCCTGTCTCAGCCTCCCCCTCTTTTTGTTCCTAAATATAAGGCTGATGCAATTTGATGTGACATGACAAAATAGCACATTTGCATTGGCAGAAACTTTCTCTCAGCAGCAGTAATTAAAGGGAGTAGATGAGACATTGCTGAAATTGGTGTTTATTTAGCCTGGAAATAAAAGGCTTCAAGATGTCTTGAGAGGGATGTTCAAGTGTGTCACGACCATGAAACTCATCAATGAGTGCCGCCTTCTACAGGCTTCCTTTCTGACAAAGAAATGGTCACTCAAACAATGTCATTGATTTAAAGAGAGTAAAAACAGAAATCAGAGTTCTGTACACCATATTCCTAACCAGTGAAAATTATTTCATGTGTTTCTTGGGATTATAAATAGTACCAGGACACTTGTGGTTCCACGTAAGACAAGGCCAGTCAATCTCTAACTTTAGAGCAAAGGCTCTCTAAACATGAGAGGAAAACCAAGATCTCATTGACCACATTAAGAATTAGGCACTTAAATATCTGAATTTTTGATCTGAGATGAAACAGCAGAGGACAGGTACTCACCTTCACTTACAACACAGACTTTTATTAATTCTCAAAGACAGAAATCCAGGAACAGCAGCCTGAATCCTGTAAGTTCAACAGGGTTCACATTACAGATTAAAATTAATCTACAAAACTCATGAAATAATTTACTGTGTCCAGTTTTGCTGAACAGATGCATAGCAAACACCCAACAGGGTCAGGTAATGTCAGCTTTCTGTACTCTGTTCCATTATTGATGACAGCAGTAGAACACAGTAGTGGAAGAAGAGCGATATTTAGAAGTTGTGGGGGTTTTCTTGATATTGAGAAGTAAATTTAGTTTACTTAATCCATATGAAGAATTCAGGGAAAGGTCTGGTAGTTGTTCCACAGGTCACAGGATTTAGTAGACATAATATGGTTTCAAGTGAAACTTCCTGCTCAGGAGCATCTTCCCTCTCCTTGTGCACACAAGGCTATTCTTTCAAACCCATCTGTGATCAGCTCAAAACCGGCAGCCCACGTTTTGAGCAGGCTCGTTTCCATCCTAACACAGATGGCACCAAGAACAGGGCAGGCCAGAAAAAAATCAGTTTGCATATTATGCTTCAGTTTTTATGGGTCAGATTACCATTCAAAGCCATCAAAATGGCAACCCATATGTGATGTGTCTGCCATCGGAACTGAAGTGATACACCATCAAAATCTTACAGGGCTGATTAGACAGCATTTGATTAACCATTGACTAAACTCTGATATTTAAAAGTAAAGACAGTTTCCTTCCCAAGAATTTTTTCACTCTGACAGACCAATAAAATTGCTTTGGTGAGTCAATAAGGAAAAGCCATTTTGCCATCTTCATCCCTGAACAACTGCATCAGCACGGCTCTCTTGGCAGAAGGGAGCTCAGCTTCTATGCCAAATATTCGCTTCCTCCATGAGCCAGGTGCAGATGTTGGCTATGTCATCTGTTCCAACTTCTTTGTTCTACAAGCCAGAAAATTGTTCCCACAGCTTTGGGGAGAAAACGGGGATCTGAAGAGCTCTTTGCATGCTTTCATTGATGGAAGAACATCAGATGCTTTAAAGAAACTCTCTCAGAAATAAGAAACGTGTCATTCCCCCACTTGTGACAATTAACCCACAGAAAGCTGTGCCCTATGGATCCCAAAGGGATGCTACAACAAGGTCAAAGCCATGGCATTCTGTTCCCAGCCTCCTCCACATCCTCTGCCTTCCTGCAGTGCAAGCTACAGCCCATGCCCTGCTCTAGGGAGGGCATTGTCCCAGATGCTCCAAAGACTCTGCTGCCACAGGGATAGGGTTTAACGTGGGCAGGCCTCTTCTGGGAGAAATGTCCCACTATGTTACCAGGCACCTGGAACTCAACTACCATGCTAATGGCCAGGGCCACCACCCTGTGTCACACTGCCAATGAGAACATTCTTCATTTACACATTTTTTCAGCCCTCTAGCCTCTCTACATGATATTTTGCTCAATGCTGATACTTCAGGTGCATATTCTCAACCAGATACAAGACACACAATGAAAAATTCACTTACAGCATCCACAGCAGAGGAACTTTAATTATCTTCACAGATTAGGCCTGTCCAAGTCCAAAAGTAAGCAAGAGACCTGCAGAGAAGAATCAATTTTCATTATCTGTTTCTCTTCAACTCGCTACTTGAAGTGCCATTAATAAAGAAGTGCTGAGAAGCCCATCCACAGCTCAATTTATCCCTATGGGAGCTTTCACTTTTGTCTGACCAGTTACATCAGACAGGAATGTATGGCTTTAACATGAACAGGCTGTTGCTTTCAGTCATCTACTCTGAAAAGCTTAAAAAAATATACCCTACAAAAAGATTTAAGTAGAGAGAAATTCTAACTGAGGAGAACTGACCCTTCAATATTTCCTGATAAGAGTTACTGGAGGTAAGAAAGCATTTACCTCCTTTAAAGAGGTAAACCTCACACTCAGAACTCTGTACAATGACATAATAATTACTTTACAGTATTCTGCTTACAAAAAACTGCTTTGGACCGAGGCAACAACAGACGGCACACAAGAAACTGCTTTTTCTCAAATACACAACTGTACAGTGAGTAAAGCAAAGCAACTCATTCTCTAAAGCCAACACTAATTTGTTTATTCAGAACCTCTCCTAAGTTTGTTGAAGTCAAGCAAACAGATTTCTCTGGCTATGCAAAGACATCTGGATCAGGTTTTATCTCAGATCCTGTCACAGAGATTTTCAAAAACTACTTAAAACAAAAGTCCTGGAAGATAACAATGACAGAGACTCTGAACTGATGTGTTTTGCCTCCCTTTGAAAGACAAGAGTCTTTGAAAAATCTAAGGCAAACTCTCAAGCACATTTACAAACACATGGATCAAAGACAGCTGTTGCCACAGATGATTCTTTTCCCCCCAAGTATTTAATAGTAGCACAACTTGGTGACATATGATGATTGACAACAGCTTGGGATGTTCAAGTTTTGGTATCTAATGTCAGCACTTATATTTGCCCTCTGAAGGCCATATCAAAATGCTCACAGGCAGACTTACTGTAATAGGCAATGTGAAACAAGAACCCAGAAGAACAGATTCAACTTTAAAAGCTCATCCTGAGCCCACTGACACTTCCTAGCTCTGGTACAAGAACTAAACACCTTATTTTCATCCATCACCTGAATTTTCCTTTGTGAGAGCAGAGGACCTCTGATAAAGATCTTGGCTGAGTGCTGCAGAAAACATTGTTAATTAGCACTTAGCAGATACACCTGCAGTTACTATCCCACCAGGACATTCACCACGCCCTTTCAGAAGTGCGGTCCTCCTCTGTTAACTCATAGCCAATGTAATACCCAGAGAGCAACACAATTAACTTCTCCTTAGGCTGATATTCAAACCAGCAGTTACTTCTATAATTCACTTAGCAGAGCATCAAGCACCTGGGCTCAGAAAGCTTTCCAAACCTACTCAACTGCACCCAGCTGAGCTTTGGGAACACAACAAAACAGTAGCTCTGTTTCATTGTTCAGTGATAAACAGTGCTTAAGGTCTAACTTGAATTTCCACTTTGGAAGTATCTTTTAAAGAAAAGTTCATGTCAAACTTGAGGTTCCTTTGTGCTGCCAAAATGTGTAAGGAGCACTGATGTAAATGTGAATTACACTCTTGACACAGTTACTAACTGGTATAAGTTAGTTAAAGCCAATAATCTCCAACTTGCTGCCCTATTTTTATCTACTAAAAGCCCAGTGCCTTCTTGTGATCCTCCAGTGCAAAGCTGACCTGCACTCAATCCCTTCTGTGCATCAGACTGGTGACAAGATTCCTGCATCTTCATATGCCACCTCCAAACAGCTGCAGCCTGGAACAATGCCTGCATGATAATGCTGATTTTATATAACCTTTAGAAACAGATAATAAAATTCTAGTGTGCCTCTAAAACATGTTTGAGAAAAACAGGCTTACTCCATGCACAGACATACTTCCAAGCAAAACTTGGGAGCCCGTGTTCATTCCTTTCTATGAGGGAGCAACAATATTGCTGTTCAATTTCTTATTTATCCTGTATCGTACATGCTCGCCATATCCAAAAGGAATAAAGAAATGTGATCTGTAAAGTCTTTACACTTTAATAAAGTGATTGGTAATAATGTACTGAAGGTAAACAGCTATAAATCTGCTGTTTCTAGCATGCTAAAACTTATTTATCCGTTTGTCTTTACGGAAATTTGTTTCAGAGGGCAAAGATCAAAGCCACACACACATTATTTTTCAGAGGGCTGCCAATGTTTGTTCATGGAATGATGAATCCCATTTATTGCGTTACAGCCCTGTCTCTGTAAGCCACAACTCTGCTTCCCACTGGTGTGAGAACAGGACCAGGAGCAGAATCAACTGCCCTGCTCACACCTCTCCTCCCCAGCACGAACTGGTCAGCTTCTACTGAGAGAAACATTTCCATAACAGTCTGACCAGACTTCTCCCTCGTTTGTTTGCAATGAAAGAGTTAATATCTGTGACCCAAATATGGAGACCCATTTTAAACTTGCTGAAAATTGCTTTTTAATCCTAGCTCTCGAGGATTTCCTTTGAAACCATCTGCCATGCACGCTGGGTACTCTTTCCCTGTATATATGCAGGATTACTATAATATGGATTCTTTTGTGTAACTTAATACATTTCAGCATATTAAAAATTTGTTGAAATTTCCATTCTTTTCTGATTTCAAGTGCCACAAAAATGACTGTACAAGTCAAAACCACTGACAAAGCCAGCATCCATATTTATCTTATTTACTGCAGTATTTACCTTGCAATTCTAATATTTAGTCAGTCTGACGTTGGCTGGGTTTAAGGAATAGTTTTGAGTTATTAATATAACTAACGCACATGCTTCAAATCAAGTTCAAGAATTTTGCTGGATAGAAATGGATTTAATCATGTGCTTTACCATGCTTAAATTTCTTGTGCTTACTTTCAAGTCTGGAAGACCAAACATCATAATTATTAGAGATCAGAAAATATTTCCTGATATTATTTCAAATCTATTGCCCAGCTTTTTCTATTTTCTTGCTACAAACCTTTATGCAATTTAATTTTTATAGTACATATGCTGAAGAGAAATAAAACCATCACACTTGTAAATAAACTGAATTTTAAGATTGGCACATGCCACTATGTATATTTTAGCAAATATCCAAAACGTAAACCAAAGAAAGTGTATTGCTTACTATCACAATAATCACAGCTAGAGTGATTGAAAATAGCAAACATTCAGCAAGCTAGATTTATAATCAATTTATTGAATCAGCCTATAAAGAAAAAAAAATCTAAATCCCAGCACAATTATCAAGCATCTTCAGAGTGAAATACTTTTCCTGTGAACTTCTTTGTTCCACAAAAACACATCTCAGAGCACCAAACCTGTGCCTGGGCTTCCTGAGCAGCCCTGGGTCCTCGCTCACATGATTCATTTCACAGCCACTCACCCAAGAGCTAATGCAAGCAAGCGGCAATGCAGAATCCCCCTCCAAACCAGAGGGAGGATCCTGTTCCCTTTGATGCCTTTTCCCTAGAAAGGAGTTGTGTTAGATGGGATAAAAATACACAGGATAGATCTACACATGCAGATGTTGGGAGAATATAGAGAGGAAAAAACAAGCAAATCATTTTGTTTCAGCAGTAACAGATGTTGAAGCATCATCCTGCAGACATGTTACTTTTAATACAATACTGCTCATAAAGTGAGGGGGGAGGACAGAATCAATGCCCAATTACCCAGTTTTTTCAGGGTTTCCATTTTAATGAGCTTCCTGGATGATTCTGTCCTTTTAATTTTCCTCTTCTAATAATCCTATCAAATTAGTTTTGTCTAAAACATCAGCAAAAAGAAAATCAGCTGTCTAACAAAATCCTAAAATTGCTGGTAGCAAGTTCTTAAAAATGACACATTATTCATCATTTAGTTGTGTATAAATGCAGAGCAATTCCCAAGATCCTACAGCATTGCTGGGATTAGACTTTGAGTGACTGAAAACAGCCTCATGTCCCGACACATCTGCTAATGGCAAACGGATAGAAACAGACTAACAGTGCAATGGCATTTGCAGATAGATCAGTGCTGAAAAAACAACCAAATGCAGAACAAATAGATTAAAGCCACCTTTCTGTGGCTAAGGGAGGGATTAGGGGAAGCCTGGCCTGCATTCCAGCTGCAGACTAACCTGCTTTCCTGCCAGACTGCATCTGCCACTCCCGTTACCAACAGTGGCAGTGACTTCCCACCTGCCACCTGGCCATGCGAGGAGCTGGAGACACCAGGGGTGGCCATGGAGCCACTGCTGCAGCCAGAGAGCTCACAGAGCTCACATCCCCTGAATACACCAGGCAGCAGAGCCCAAAACAGCCCTGCACGCCCTCTGCCGTGAACAGTGCCCGGCCTCGCAGCCAAGGACAGGGCAAGCACGAGCAAGAGCTCCAGTGATGGCACCCACAACCTCTGAACAAAAAACGTCAAGACAAACCTCCAACAGCCATAAATGTCTACTGAGCAGCTTCCTTACAACCCACTGGTCCCCCAATACCAAAGGAATTAGTGATGCAGAACTAATTGATACAAATCTCCTGAGGGGAGAATTGCTGCTGGTTATCTCAAGATGAGAAATTTAGTCCAGAAGGATAAATTGGACAGACAGCTGAAAAGCTTTAGTTCTCCTGGTAGGAAAGGAATTGATCTGGTAAAGAAAGCCCTTAAAGCGATATTATCGTGTCAAAAAAACAGGACTAGGAAAAATATTAAGAGTCTTAAGACAACTGAGAAAACCCTGAAAACTATGTTTGTATGAGTACAGCTAATTATTCCCACCTTCACACAAAAGATGAAAAACTGAAGATGTCAAAATTTTAACATTTCTCCTAGTTAAACTTATGTTATGAATATAATTATGAAACTGCTATAAAAATCCCTGTTCTTCAATTAGTGATTTAATTTTTGCATCTAGTATTTTTACTTATCAATTCCCCTTTCACCAAGTTGAAGAAAAATATAAGTATTCAGATATTCACAGGCATGTCAAAGATTCTATTCATGATCCTGGCAAATAGTTGTATCAGACTTTTTCTGGATTAATTTTACTGCCCAAATCCTCAATTCCATTAATTACATCAACAATTTTTTCGATAAACAAAATAACAACAGTTCATGTGCATGTCACATACGTCACATGTGCAGCCTGCATTTTTTGCTCCGAAGTGCACATATGCAAGATATACTTTCTTAAAAACATCAGATTTCAATTATGAAGGATTATGAAGCAACAACACAACAATGAATTCTCAAAATGCACCTGCAACCCCTGGAGCATTGGCTCATCAAGTTGTGGGACTTCAGGACGTGAGCTCTGCGCTGTACTCAGGGACAATGGGATGTCACAGCCCAGCAGCTCATGCCATCCCTGCTGCTGGGCCCAACGCTCTCCTGAGGCTGTCAGGGAACCAAACACCCCAAACTAGCTGAGGGTGGAAAAATCTCAGCAAGAGCTCTCAAACTAACCAAATTCTCCATGTACAACCAATGCCTCTTTTCTGTCTGACCACAGAGACAGAGCTTCCATCACCAGAACCAGTGACTCCAAAGTTCCATGGAAGGGAAGATTTCCAAAGCTGCCATCTTCCTTGGACAGCAGGTTTGAATTGAGACAGGAACTGAAGTGCATGATGTGACTCAGTGCTGAGTTCAGCCTATCCAGGCTGTGGCACACCCCACCAGCTGAGAATCTCTGCTCTCCACAGGGGCCACAGCCACCCTGAACCTTAGACAGGGTAATTCAGAGCACCTCTACTCAACTTGTGGCTTGGCATTGTTTCACCTACCAGTTTACTCCAGAAACAGTGGATCCTGGAGAACAAGGTCAATCAACATGGGACATACTTAAATAAGCAGCAAACAACGATGCAACTCTTGGAAAAAACATAAATGTACCATCACACAGAGATTAAAATCATGCATTGCTTTTTGCCTGGAGAGGAGGAAAAGGAAATAGCCTGCTTCTCTCCCCTCTCCAAAACCCATCATTTAGGGATGCTGCTCGCACAAGGACAAGTGCCTTGTGGTGATGCTTTCAATTCTGCACCTTCTAGGGAAGATAACACACTGTGGAGCTATTTTAAGAACATCTCATTCACAAAGGTCTCCAATTCCGTCTTCAGAGACAGAGACGATTTTCTTGCTGCTTCAACATCTTTACTGGCTTGACATTTGCTTCAGAGGGAATTCATTTGCTGTTCCAACATCAGAATGGAGCAAGAGCAGCTGCCAGGAGAGGGATAAAAGGAAACACTGTCGACAAAGAGCAGCAGGGTCATTTCTGGTGCAAAGAAATATAGAACAGAGAGAACCACAGAACTGACACTTTCTCCAGAAAGCAGCAGGGGATAAAGATGTCCCCTCTGCCTCCTGCAACTGGTGTTTGGGAAGGGACTAAACAATCAGGCTTAAGTTTGTAAATGACTAATTATTACAAACCAACTGTAAGCCCCTGAGCATTCCCAGGTAAAGCCAAGTTCATGCTTAAATGCTGCAGTCAGCAAAGAACTCAGCAAGTCCTTCAGAACTCTCAAAAGAAAACACTTCTGGCTAGAAAGCTCTGCAGAGCACAAGCTCAGTGTTTAGGAGGTGACATTTTTGGGATGATTTCAAGCTGCAGTGCCAATCTTGACCATCATGTCTGTAGATGGAGCACACTGGACAGACTTGGGGCAGGGCTGTGACCCCACCACAAAAAACTGCTCAGCAAGAGCCAGAGGGGCTGATGGGCCAGGGAGGCAACAGAGGTACCTGCAGAGTCTGATATCCAACATCAGGGAGAAGCTCAGTCTTGGATGACACCATCTGTCACTCACACCAGCTGTCCCCTACCCCATCCCAGGCACATCATGCTGCCCTGCTGCAGGAAGCACCATCCCATCATTTCACTGCTGTCCAAGGCAGTGCCACATTCCCCAGTGCTGCTCCAAAGAGTCACCCTGCCTGTTGGCCTGACTGCCAGCCTCATCAGGGGTCACCTGCTCGGTTGGATCACTCCATTCTTTTCCCTCTATCTTATTAAAATGTTGCCCTGAGTAGGGCAAGGATTTGTCTCTCGTTCACAAGACAAGCAGATCCTGCCCTCCTCCTAGATGAAGGAATATTGCCATCCTTTCAAAAGTTAGGAGAAACAAAGCTACAAAACCAAACGCTACCAAAGCTAAACCAAAATATTCCTTCCCCTGCTCCTCTCTGAATTTTATTAATGGAGGAATTTATTATTTTCCAGTTTCACAGATAAAAGGTTTTAAAGACAAAAACTCTGGAAAATTATTCCTTGCAAAGAAAAGTGCTAATGTACTTGATTAACAGCAATTTTAATCCCATGATATTTCGTGTATATGCTTATTCTGTTGCACGTTAGGATCACAGTTTATTTGGAGCGTGGTATTTATCTGACTAACCAAACCTGCTCAGATTCACAGGCATGAGCACCATGTTTCTGACACCTTAAGGGCTCCAGCATCAGGATTTATGAATTAAATATTTCCAGGGTGTTATAGAACACTGAGGACTGTATCTGCAGTGTTACATCAGGGTGTGTGTGGGCTTGTCAAACACCCACATGATAAATTATCAATAGTGCAGCTCAGAGCACCCCTTTTGAGGATCAGAGACAAATCTGTGCATTTTATTATGCTTTGTTCCGCTTAATGTTATTTATTTCTGCATTAAAGGTTCACAAAACCCCTACATGCCTAAATGCTGAAGGATATTCATACACAACACACGATCAAAAGACTTATTCCAATATTTCAAGTCCTGTTTTCACAGTTAGGTCATGTGGGATAAGAAAAAAATGCTGACAAGTTATGTCTGGAACTGGACAATTACATTTTATATTGTTCAAGACGATACAATCTTTTGTGTAGAATTTTAAGGTTAAAACACTGCTGAGGAGCATTAAAGAAACAGGACTAGCTGATTACAAAGTGTCTACCATCCCTTGCCTGTATGCAGAGCACTGTCAAGGAGATTATACCCCTGCAAACCAAGTGTCAAATCCTAGAGGAAAATAAATCTCTCAAGAATCAGAAAGGACTAAACTTGAAGCTGTGGATTTTAAAAAATGAACAAGTGTGAGCCCAGTGTTTCTGACGCACAGTACTGACTTCTACACGCAGTAACAGACCTCTGCTGAGGAACCAAAGGGTCTATTAGGTGAGCACTTTGCAAGTTTCGTGTTTTCTTTACTACTCTTCTGTTTTTTCCTTACACATACTTCCCTATGAATCAACTTGACCTTGTCCTCCTTAACCTTCAGAGCATGAGCAGCCTAAAAGCAGTTGAACGGAGAGCTGTTAAGTTTCAGTGTGACAGAGGCCAGGGACACCAGCTGAAGCGTTTGTGAACGCAGTGTGCAAGGCAGATACACTGGGCAGGGTGGGCCACCCAGCGTGGCACCTGACAGAACTCCATCTGGGCACCAAGATAAGTTCATCCCTCACCAGGCCTCACCTCACCGAGCGGGGCTGCTGCAGCTGCCAAGGGCAAACAGAACAACGTGGCTGCAGCATTCTGAAATCAATACAGTGGGTCCCAGATTTTACCAACACTTCACAGATGGAAGCTGGGGAGTGCAGTTTGGAGTGATCTGGTCAAGGACTGTCAGGAAACACGTGCCAGTGCCAGGACTGCAAACCCTGCACTGCTGATGCTGAGAATCCACCAGCATGACAGCATCTAACGACACTTTCAGGGTACTTCTAAGGCAAGACACTTCTTTACCCAGTAAAGTACCTGACTGAACAAACAGTTAAGGTGACACTGTGTGCTCAGACTTGAATAATGGCACTGAGACACTGACCTGCAAATACTCTGAGAACCCAGCTTCCCATACAAGGATTATTAGGCCACTGCTCCCTTTTACTACTTGAAAAGGTTTTGCAGAAGAGAAAAGTCCATAATGAAAACGTGTGGGAGAGTTTTAAACGCCTTCCAGTCCTGCCAATACAGTCCTATGCCCTTTTGTACCCCTTCTTTCCTTCTCCCCCACACCACACCCCCAGAGCCCGAGGGGAAGCAGAAACCAGGAGAACCCTTGGGGTGCGTTGCATTCAGACCCAGCTTGTTATCAGCTCCCACAGAAACCTCAACCAGCTACAAATGTGAGTGCTAAATAAGTATTCTGTCTCCTCTTCCAAGAGGTGATATAAAATGGCTGTAAATCAAAATTTGCTTGTTTTTTTTTTTTTCTTAAGTGCAGTCTCTGTTTTTAAAATGGTGACATGACAGCAAAACTCTGATATAATTCCAGACTGGACTATTAGTAACCGTATTTCCAAATGCAACAGGGATAGGTTTAAGGAACCCATCTTCAGTCTTGCAAGACTTTTCTTGATTATATTCTTGTAAAGCAGGCAAAAATTACCAAACCCCATTGTTATAAAGTATCCCCAAGGTATCAAACCCATTCTTGCAAATATTTTGCACTGAGGTTTTGGGAATCACAACAGACAGTCACACTTATATTCTCTCTTCCTCCCACTGCACAGGAACCCGATGCTGTCCAGTTTTCAGAGACAAACAGAAAGGACAGGGGACAGGACTGCACCTTCGGGGACCTGCTGGTAACACCTCAGCACTGCGTCTGTCCTGGCACAGCTCTGCTGGGCTCTTTTCTGCCAGGACAGGAGCCGGGGGCAGCGAAGGAGAGGCTCTCAGCTCGCTCCCAGCACAGCACCAGCAGATTCCCCCCTCAGTCCCTGACTGCCTCTGAACAGCTCCGTTCAGTTACCTGAAGGAACCTCTTTATCACCCTCACGGTAATTTAACTCTACCACTATGGGAAAGGCTCCAGTAACCTGGGAGAGTTTTTCTGAGGTAAAACTATTAATCAGATATGATTAATATTCACATGAGAAAATGGAAGGTGTTAAAACTGTCTAGTTTTTACCCACCCCTGTGTTTTAGGGAACACTGATGCCTTACGCAAAGACACTGCAGTCCCCAAGCATGCAGATTCATAACGTGAGGGAACTAGAACAACAACCAAAGAATATTTCGGTCCTGGTTAACACGTACCTCGCAGTGTGAACACCCTGAGCGTGTTCTGAGCACACTGAAGGGAGCCTCGCAGGGACTGCCTCGGGCAATGGGCCACGGCCTCGCTGCTGGGAGCATCTACACCCTCATTAGCGCTTTATTCCCTGTCCTGCCAAGGGGAGCTCACGCGCGCCGTGACAAGGTGCCACCAGCTGCTGCCACAGCCCAGGGGCCTCGTTGCCCGCCCCGCATTCGCCGCTCTCCGGTCCTTAGAGACTCGAAAAACAGGCCCAAAGCCCCGCAGACCCTCACACCCTTCGCGGGCAGCCCCCGTCGGCCCCCGTGCTGCGGGACCGGCCCCGGCGGGACGGAGCAGGCTCGGCCCACAGCCAGCGGGACCTGAGGGCACCGTGACCCGGGCGGGAGCAGAGAGGGCACAGAGGAGCCGCTGGCAGGGACGGGGCAGTCGCAGGGCACCAGGCCGGCGGGACCCGGCAGGACCCGCAGCCCGCCCTCAGAGCGGCTCGCGCCCCGCTTCCCGCCGCCCCCTCAGCGCCCACAGTGACCCCGCGCGCGCCGCGTCCTCACCTCAACCCGCCCCGGGCCGCTATTGGCCCCGTCCGCCGCCCGTCAGCAGAACTCCTCCGCCCATTGGCCGCTTGCCGCCTGTGGGCGGGCGCAACGGCCGCTTCCTCATCCGTCACGCGGCGCCGTGCTCCGTGATTTGTGGAGCGGCGGCTCCTTCACCGCCCACCGGCTCCGACCACTGGTGAGGAGAGCCGTCGGTCTCGCCGCCGCCCCGCCTCCCAGTGCCATTGGCCCAGTAACCTCTTTTCTGGCTTTCGTTCCTCTTCATTGGCTAATTGGATTGGATGGGCGGCTGCGATTGGGCGAAAAGCGGGTCCCGGAGGCGGGACTTGGCTCAGGAGCAGAGTCCATTGGCCGGCGGCCCGCTGTGAGTGGCAGGAAGGTGAGGGAGGCGGGGCCGCCCGGGGTGAGGGTTGTGTGAGGTGAGGGAATCTCGCGGGGTCTCGGCGGCTCCGGGCGCGGCGGCGCGCGGTGATTGGCCGGCGGGGTCACGGGGGCGGGGCCGCGCCGTGGGGGGGGCTCTGCACGGCCGCGCGCGGTGGGCGGGGCGCGCCGGGCGCCGCGCGGTGATTGGTCGGGGGCGGCTCTCGCGCAGCCCAGCGGGCCGGGCGCGATTGGCTGCGGGCGGCGTCGGGCGCGCGCCCCGCAGGGGGGGGGGAGCGCGTGCCCGCGGCGCGGCGCGGGGCGGCGGGACCAGGTGAGAGCGGGGCCGGGGCCGGGGCCGGGGCCGGGCGGGGCGGGGACCCGGGGCCGCCCCCAGACCCTCCCGCCGCCCGCACCGCGGGCCCCCTGCCCTCCACCCCCGGCCCGACCACCCCCGGCCCGGCCGGCCCCGCCCCGCCGCGGGTCGCGCTGTCAGGGGCCGCTGCGTCCTGCCCCGCGCCCCCTCCCCGGCCCCGCGCCGCCCCGTCATTCATTCGCCACTTTCCCCCCTCCTTCGCCCCCGCCGCGATCCCTGTCCTGCCCCGGCCCTTCCCTTCCTCTTTCTGTTTTTATCTTCTTTTAGCCCCCTCTCCTCGCCCTGCGCCCCCCCTTCACTTTCTCTGGGTCCTTGTGTGTGTTTCAGGCCTTCAAGGAAAAGTTGCAAACTCCCGAGTTGTTGCTGCTGTGAGGGAGCAGGTGCCTGGAAGGAGGGAGCAGGTGTCTGGAAGGAGGGAGCGATGTAGGAGGTGCCCGGGCTCAGGGAGGTTCGGGGGACACATGGAGAGGGTGCGGGAATGGCAGGGCTAGGCTGGCCGGCCCTCGCGGGGTGTTCAGGCCAGAGGCTCCGAGCCCTCCCTCCGGAGGGAAGGGGGATCGATCACGGTGTTTAATTTTTATAACAAGAAAAACAACAAAAATAACCAAAAGTGAAGGAAAAAACCCACCCCGGCCCCACCCCAGCTGCCCAAGGATGGAGTTGGAGTAGCCAAGCCCGGCTGGATGCTGGGGAAGGGGTTGGCGCCCGCACACATGAAGAGACTCCCCGAGTTGTTTGGCTTCGCGAGGAGATAAGGCCAGTGGAGCTCCATGTTTTTAAAGGTGGGCCGTGTATGATGAAACCCAACTTCTTTTAAAGTGTAGCAGATTTAATTTTTATGGCCAAATGACAGCTTGACCCAGTTGTTATCCAATCAAAGGGCATTTTTTTGAATGTCTCTTTGTGGCACAACAGCCAACGCAAAAATGATGGCGGCTTACAATGGCGGTACGTCTGCGGCAGCAGCAGGTCACCACCACCACCATCACCACCACCTTCCTCACCTCCCTCCTCCTCACCTCCATCACCACCACCATGCTCAGCACCACCTGCACGCCGGCTCGGCGGCCGCGGTGCACCCCGTGCAGCAGCATGCCTCCTCGGCCGCCGCGGCCGCCGCAGCTGCAGCCGCCGCCGCCGCGATGTTGAACCCAGGGCAGCAGCAGCCGTACTTCCCATCCCCGGCCCCGGGCCAGGCCCCCGGACCGGCTGCAGCAGCCCCAGCTCAGGTACAGGCTGCAGCAGCTGCTGCAGTCAAAGCGCACCATCATCAGCACTCACAACATCCACAGCAGCAACTGGACATTGAGCCGGACAGACCCATCGGATACGGAGCCTTTGGTGTTGTCTGGTGAGTAGAGACAAAAGTGAACCGATACCTCCTTGTCATTCTTTACCTGGTCATAACTCATCCTTGTTTTTGTCATTTGAATCAGAAAGCAGGAGAGCTGCTTACTAAGAGCTTTTTTGCTGGTTCTTCTCCGTTCTTAGAAAGTTGCTTCGCTTGTTTGCGTTGGCAGAACGAGGTTCCCGGTGGTGAGGAGCCACCTCTGACTAACAGCCCACCCTGCCGTTCTCTTCTGAGACAATGCAGCTTGTTTGTGCCCTTTCTGTACCTTTAATTAGAGCGTGCATCCGTGCAGCTAAGCCGTGCTTCCTAAAATTTCAGGTTAACAAATGAGCATTAAAATATTCATTTTGACCTGGCTTAAGAGTCAGAAATGAAAAGCGTATGAAAATGTCTTCCTTGTGCAGTCACCTGTCAAGATCTTTGTCTCACGGCGGTTTGACCTGCGGTAGTGCTGTGTGCTACCTAAAACGGCTCAGCTGAACTTTGCTCCCCTCTCAAAAATGGAAATGGGATTTCCTGCCTCACTGTAGCTCTGCCTCCGGCCCTTTTATCCCCCAGCCGCGTTTCAGAGGAGTCTGTCAGCGGAGTGGAATCTCTCCTAATGCATTTTGTGACTACCTTAGAGCCATGTATGTAATTAGTGCCCTTCAGGAGCGCTGACACAAAGCTGGCAGCAGTGTGTATATATATATATATATTTGTATATAAATGTTTGTCAGCGTGCCCTATTCGGAGCTGTGCTGGGAAGCATGAAGGCTGGCAGGGGGTTGTTTGGAGAGCAGGCGTGTTGCAGTGCACTTCCTGCAGCACGAATGCAAAGTTTGCAGCTGTGCGTGGTGTCCCAGCCCTCTGCAGCGTTCCCAGCCCAGCCTCTGGGTGCCCCTGGAGTTTTGCTTTAGGTGCTGGCCGAGCTGCAGCTTCAGTGAGAGGAGTGGCCGGGTCACGGAGTGTGCCAGGCACAGGCAGAGGGCTCGGCAGGGCAGGCCTCAGGAGAGCAAAGCCCCTTCTGCCTGCAGCCCAGCCCTTCGGGGTGGCCACGCGTCACCAGCCCAGTGCTGGCAGCAAATGGTGCTGTCTGAGGAGGCCGAGGGAGCTGAGGAGCGAGGTGCAGGTCAGTGCTGGGGCTGCTCTCGTGTGCCTTCCCTCAGAGCTGGGCAGTTCATTTAAACGCTGAGTTCTCCCCGTCGGAGGGGAGCTGTTGTGCAGTCAGCACTGCCGTGCTCTGGCTGTGGTACAGCATTAAAAAGTGGGTGTAAAAGAATGAAAACTGACAAGGAATCTGCTGTAAAAAATTATCTGAAGGTATTTCCATCAGTTTGTATATTTTTTTAAGGTATGGAGTTTTATAAATTTATTTGTTAAGGTCTTTGCTTAAATTCATGTTGTTATGTAAGATCAGCCCTTTTTACTGGTGTTTTGTTTGCCTGTGCATTTTCCAGGTCTTTATTTTCCCAGCTCTGTTCGCCAAAAAACAAGGTGCAGAGAGAGATCTGCTTCCACAGTATTCAGTAGAATGAAAGGTCACGCTTGCATATTTAAATATAATATCATTAAGGGTGCAGGGGGGAGAAAGGAGGTGTAGAGGGAAGGGTCTGAGTGACATCAGGTAGGAAAGGCAGTGCCAAAGCATCTGCCCATCCCGAGCCCTGGGCTGCGCACCCGTGGGACCTGCCCCTGGGGGACTGTGCCTGCAGAGCTGCAACTACAGCTCTGCTTGGAGGTAACAACAGCTTGGGAAAGAGAAGACAACAAAGCGGGAGGGTGTCAGCTAAAAGCAGAAGCTGGGAGCTGGGATCCCTCCGGCTGCACTGGCTCAGGATGTCATTGGTGGGAGTGAGTTCCTCTTTGCTCACGTGTGTTTGAATCCAGCGGTCACTGCTCAGCTTTTGGCATTTCATGTTAACCTCTGCTGGTGAGTGCAGGCTCAATTTAGGAGTCTGTAAGCAGTAATTAAACTGAATTTTAGTTTCATTCAAAATGTGGAAGAATGCCTATGTAATTGAATTTTATGTGAGATAAAGTAAACACTGACTTGAGTATTTATAGTTTGAAGTGACTTGGACATGAGCAATGTGCTCTTGGGTTCAAGCGTGACACGGGATTCACAAAGCCTGAGTGACTTTGGAAGGGGGATTTGTTGTTCCTCAGTATCTTGTCTGAACATTATTTGTGCTAATAGGTAACTGAAAAGTTTTTATCGGTGCTTCTGAGGGAAATGGATGTTATTGCATAGACAGTTGGGGTATTTGCAGAAGTCTTTCATCTTGTGCTCTGGTGTGTCACTGCTTTGTTTGGAGGCACAGCTGACCTGCAGCTCAGTTCAGTGCATCAGACGAGCGATCAGCGTGGGGCGTTGCACTTCCCGTTACCTCACCGAGAGATTTTCTCTTGGCAGTTGAATTAGCATTTGTCATTAGTTCATTTGTCTGCTGCTCGGTGATGTTTCGGGGTAGCTGATGTGCTGCTGGAGTTTTTCACTCATGAAGAGCCAAAGCCTGGTGCTTCAGCACTTTGGTTATTGACCCCTGCGGGCGGTGCTGCTGCTGCTGGGGTCTGTGCACATTCCCTAATTCCCGTGTCCTCGCTCAGCTGGGCACCTCTTGTGTGGAATCAGCTCTCCTGGCACAGCACCTGCTCTGCCTGCTGCCCTGGGACAGGGAGGGTGTTGCTGAGCAGGGGCAGGAGTGCAGGGGCTTCCCCCAGGTCCTGCAGGTTTGTTTCCCCACGCTCTGGTTTGGTGAACTGCTGCAAACCCAGTCATGTTCCTCATTTGCCAAAAGCAGAGTGATTTGCTCTTGGAGTGTTCCCTGCTCTCATGTTCCTGAAGTGCTGAAAAAATCCAGATTTTAATGTCAGCGACAAGCTCTGTCTGTGTCCTGTGGTTCAGACTGAGCAGGGCTGAGTTTGGGAAGCCTTGTGTCTGTTCCAAGAATGAGGAGCTGTCCTTTGGAGAAGTGCTCCCAGTTTTGCTGGGGAGACATGCTGCTGCCATCTGGTGGGATTCCTAAAAAAATAATAATAATGATAATTAAAAAAGTGTATCGATTGAACCTGCCAAGGCTGGTAGGTTTGAAATGAGGGGTGAAGCCTCAGTGTCGCTGCAAGAGGTGCTGGTGCTGTTTCCATGCAGGGTTCCTGAGCTGGTGAAGAGGCTCTGCAGCTGCAGGAGGGAGATAGGGAATGACAACTCTTGCTGCTGGTTCATGGTGGTAACACTGCTGCCGAAATGTGGAAATGTCCTGTTGGCTGGGACATATCTACTCCAGTGGGATAGGAATGTAAGACATGGGGGAATTCTGCTTGTATTCCTTGTGTCTCTTAATTTTGAAAAGTTATTGTCGTTCATCAAAAACTGTGGAACCAAGCAATCTCTCTTAATATTGTCAAATCCGTGTTAAAATGCATCTCTGTGGGAAAGCTGTTACAAGTGACAATAGAAGAAAGTATTTGAATTAATATTTTTTAAATTCCTGATTTACCCCATTTGAAATTGTGTGTGGGGGTTAAAGTACTTGCCTCTAATCCTTTTTATTCAGGAGGTCACATGACAGTACAGCGTTCTAAACAGTTTGGCTGTTGGTGTTGAGACAGGACATCATGTTCAGGCTGTCATAACTTTAAGGGCAGAAATAATTTAGCCTTAATCTACTGTTCATTGCTGGCCTGCAAAGGCCTGAAAATGCCGAAGTCATTGCTCCATAAAAACCAAAAGAATATTGCATACAATGGATTGTTGCCTGGACCCTGGAACTATTTTAAGAGGGTTTTATCCCAGCACTGATACTAAGCACAGCAGCAGGAAAGACGTTCCCAGGATAAACTGATAATCTCCCTCTCCTTTAAAGGAATGTGTCCTGCTGAGCAAGGATGCAGTGGGGATAATGTGTCTGGGACAAAATTGCCAGAATGTATATTAAGGAAAAGAAGGTGTTATGGGTTCAGAGAAGTCTGAGAAGTGGCAGAAGTTCCCCTTCTGCTATCTGATACTGCTGAAAACCACAATAATGTTTGGCATAGTTAATTCTATTAACGATGCCTAGACTGGAAAGTGAGAGACGTTTAGCAAAAGCTGAACTGTAGACATTTCTTTTATGAAATTCATTAAGACTTTTGGTGGGAGAGGTTTTTGTTCTGAAGTTGAAGCTGTCTATATAATCTTTTTCCAGTCCCTCAAACCTCACCTGCCAGAAGACAGTACTTGACCATCAGGAAGTATTCTCTGTTAATTAACAGGTGGACAGTGGTTAGCTTTGACCTGTGTAATGTGACATTTTGTGTTACTCTGAAGTGACTGTTTTGTTACTGCTGGGCAGTGCTGGTGCTGTTCTGCTGCTCACCCACCCCACAGGAGAGGGCTGGGGTGCATGAGGGGCTCGGTCCCTGGGGGCCCAGGGGAGCTCCAGCCCCATGGCACCGTGCCCAGGGCACAGAGCAGGGGCAGAGGAGGGCTGATGGCACTGGGGAGCTCCAGCCCCATGGCACCGTGCCCAGGGCACAGAGCAGGGGCACAGAAGGGCTGATGGCACTGGGGAGCTCCAGCCCCATGGCACCAGGGCACAGAAAGGCTGATGGCCCAGGGGAGCTCCAGCCCCATGGCACTGTGCCCAGGGCACAGAGCAGGGGCAGAGGAGGGCTGATGGCACTGGGGAGCTCCAGCCCCATGGCACCAGGGCACAGAAGGGCTGATGGCCCAGGGGAGCTCCAGCCCCATGGCACCGTGCCCAGGGCACAGAGCAGGGGCAGAGGAGGGCTGATGGCACTGGGGAGCTCCAGCCCCATGGCACCGTGCCCAGGGCACAGAGCAGGGGCACAGAAGGGCTGATGGCACTGGGGAGCTCCAGCCCCATGGCACCAGGGCACAGAAGGGCTGATGGCACTGGGGAGCTCCAGCCCCATGGCACTGTGCCCAGGGCACAGAGCAGGGGCAGAGGAGGGCTGATGGCACTGGGGTGTTTTCCAGCCCCATGACACCGTGCCCAGGGCACAGAGCAGGGGCAGAGGAGGGCTGATGGCACTGGGGAGCTCCAGCCCCATGGCACCAGGGCACAGAAGGGCTGATGGCACTGGGGAGCTCCAGCCCCATGGCACCGTGCCCAGGGCACAGAGCAGGGGCAGAGGAGGGCTGATGGCACTGGGGAGCTCCAGCCCCATGGCACCAGGGCACAGAAGGGCTGATGGCCCAGCGGTGTTTGTCTCCCCAAGCCTTCCCCCAGCTCTGTGGGGCCAGGCTTGGACCATGAGTTTCCCACTCTTTGTGTTCTACCTCAGTGAGTTCTGCTGTTGTCTGATGCAGATAGACACTGATTTCATAAGAAGGAGGCAGAGTCGTTTTTATCCAGCTATTGGAGGGAACCAGGAGGATGCCTAAGGCAAAGGAGGCAGCACTGGCAGTGGGCACGGAGTAGAGTGGGGATGGGGTTTCACATTCACCATCACAATGGAAGGAGCTGCAGGTGATGATCTTAGATCCCAAGGCAGTATTTTTTTATAGGATTGCTTTATCTAAATTGGATTCTGACCTTATTTGTGAAGAAATGTAGTAGAACAATGACCTTATTCAGGTTTTTCTGTATGGGAAATTTTGCAAAGCTTTATGTGTTTGAGTGGTTGGGGCTTTTTTTCAAATTTCCTGAAAAGAAAAATTCTGTTAACATTTAACTGACTGTTTTCCAAACGGAGTGAATTAAATGAAATGGATATAATAACTCCTTGCATTCAAATTAGACATTGGGATTAGGTGAAATTCTATCCAAGTAATATACGAGTTGTTCATTATTGTCTTGTAACATGATGCAAGAAAGAAGGAATGTGAATAACATTTTTTTTCTCAAAGTTGGGCAAGGAGCATTTGGGATAAATTAGTTCACTGTAATTTATGCCAAGGTCAGCATTTCAGAGGTCACTTGAAATGCAAGTTGCTTTGCAGCACCTGCAGACCTTGATGTTGTTTGTATCCACACAGTTAGATCCAGTTAGATCCTGGTAGCATTCAGTGTTTTTTCTTTCTTCCTCTGAATTCTGCAAATGTTACAGCTTGTGACTGGATCTGCAGTCTAATATTGATTTTCCAGAAGACATATTTCTGATGTTCTTTTCTCTCTCCCCCTGACTCTTTCACCTCTTTTTAAGCGGATATTTAAGTTGTTGAATTCCCTAATCCCAAACAGAGTTGTTGGTGTTTTGGGGGGGGTGAAGGAGTGAGGGTGCAGCCCAAAGTGTGGGTGCCCCCATGGCAGGAGAGAAAGGCCATGGTAGGGTCTGGGGGGAGGCTGCTGGATATGCCTGGGCTGCTTCATTTCTCAGGGAACAATGGCATAGAAAGAATAGCTTTGGGCAGCTGAAGTGGAGGAAGCCTTGGGGATATGTTTGAAGTGTTTTTTGATTACTTGTAATGGTTGTATCTGGGTCTCATGTATCTTTAATCCTCTGGAAAGTTCTGCCTCCTGGTCTGGAGTAGGTAATGTGCAGCTGTTCTTGTGAGAAAAGCTGGCTCAAAGGTGTGTCGAGTTTGCTTAAATGGAATTTGTGTTCATTAATGTAATTGGAGATGTTTTTTAAAAGGTGTGTTAAAAATCCACAAAGGGTTTCAAGTGCTAGAAAATCTCTCTGTAGATGCTGTAAGTTTTGGTTTATTGGTAGTCAGAGTAACTACTGCGCCTGCTTTGTAAAAGTAGACCCCTGAGTAGGGTGGGAGATGCTTAAATCAAAGTGGCAGATGGCAGGCAGTACAAACGTGTATGAAAAGGGTAGAGACTTCTGGGATCAGTGCTTTGTTTATTGATGATAGTATTTGTTCATAATTAGCAGTAACAGGGAAAAAGTGGATGGGATGGGCACTGGATGGGTGGTAGCTACAGGTGGTACAAACCACAGCCATCACCTCCCTAAGAGGGGTTGTAAAAACAAATGTTGTTGTAGCAGTATTTTTTTTTTAATAACATAGGTCATATATTTTATTTAATTTTTATTTCCCTCACTGTCTTTTCTGACTTTTTCATCACTTCTGCCCACATTTTTCTCATTTTCTGCCATTGTCTGTGGTACTTGGTATGAAGTGCAGCTTACCAACAGCAGACGCTTAAATGAAAACAGTAGTGTTTGGAGACGAGGGGTAAATTGTAGAAAATAAATAACATTTCTCTGTGGAAATCACTGTAGCTCCATCTATAGTGCTCTGCAGGAGGAGCCTGGAAAAGAGCAAAGTCATCTCCTCTATAGAAACACGTGGCCTTCCTCAGTGTGTCCTGTGGGCACATGGATGGGCTGCAGCCTGTGGGTGCCAGCTGGGTGAGCACTTGTGATTCCAGCATGTGGGTCACAGAACTGAGTCTCATTTGGGGAAATCCCCAGCTTGCCCAGGGTCACAAATGCCTTAAAATCACTGAGGTGCTGATGCTTGTAAGGTTCAGTTTTGTATTTTAAGTCTGCTGGGAGCCTTGATCAATGAAACTGTCAGCTCAGTTTTCTAGGTTCACAGTTCCCTGGTTTTGCTACAAATTGCCGGGGGGGGTTTCAGTAATTGTGGAAAAATGCCAGTGGTGTTCAGGTGAACTCAGGTGTGTGAAGTGACTGCCCGTGGTGCTGTTCAGGCTGGTGTGGGTACAGCCCTGAGCGGGGACAGGAGGGCAGAAAGCTGCAGGGGAGGACAGCCAGCTACCAAAATGCTGCTCAGAATGCACCAGAACAACACACCAAACCTACCAGAATAATCTGGACTTCATTTCAGTATTTAAAGCTGCATCATCTTTTCTTATGCAATCGTGACGGATAAATGAAGGCAGACTTACACCAGCCTTGATATGAAACAACTTCCATGGCTACAGCTCTGGAACATGGCCATGTACAGTCTTTAAAAGTGCTTAGTAAGAATTTGAGCTTTAATCTTGAGGGCTGTGGCAGAATCAGTGTGTCCTAGTAGTATCATTCTTTAATTTCCTGATGTGGTGTTTTTCTAAAAAGGCTTGGATGCATTTGTGTGTGAGTGGAATTTTTATGCTCTTAATGCTGTTGGATTTAACATCAGAATGGTTATAGCAGGATCATTGTGTAAAATACATATTCTCTTATTTCATTACATTTTCTTAGAACATGATGTGATGGTATTTATGTGGGATTTGAAAAAGAAATGTTTTTTCAGAGCATTCTGTTCAAAAACTGTTACAGGAAATTTTGTGGAAAAGTGAAATATACTGGGAACTGTAGTAATCCTTGGACTTCAGAGGAGGATTTTCTTTCCTCCCTTCTCTGTTACATGAAAACACATTTTAATAGTTGCAAAAGAACCCCAAAATTGCTCACCATAGAAGCTGGTGTTTCAGTTTCCTTGTCCTTTTGGAGTGGTGCTGATCCCCAATCTGCTCCTGGTTCAGAGCAGTTTGTCTCCATTATCTGGGTGCCACCAGGAGGGTTTGCTGAGTTTTGTGGTGTCAGGGTAGAGCCTTTGCTCAGTGGGACCAGTGAAGCTGGGGATGGTGCTGAGCTGGTGGCCAGGTACTTATTCAGGGTTTGAGATGGTTTATTATGCTTTTTCTGAAGAGTGACTGACTCCGCCTTCTTCCTTGGCCGTGTGTGTGGAGTTGGCTATTGGAGGTAATGCACTATATTGTTTGATATAAATTCATGTAACTATGGGAGAGTATTTGTCTGTGAATAGCCAAACTTGCTCCATGGAGGCAGCAGCAGCTCTCAGCAAGGAGCAGTGTTCCTCCTGTGCACAGCTGCTGAGTGTGTGCTGGCACTCTGGCTGAGGGAGGGGAGCCTGGCACGGGCTCTGGCTTTCTCTGAGAACCATTCTGTTCAGCCTTTGCTGGTTTGGTTCCTAAGGGGTTACGGTGTACTACAGGAAATACAGGAGAAGTTCTCTCCCAGTCCATTCTGAAGCCCTTGACTGATGTAGGGCACTCCTGTCTGGAGTAGGGCTGCAGGTCACTGCCTTCTGAGCACAAGTGTGCCTCTGCCTTTTAACTGGGGACCTGCTTGGCTTCCTCCTGCCTTCGTTTGTAAAGGCCCTTGGCAGCCCATGTGAGACTGTTTGAAAGCCTCAATTAGAGCTTTTTCCCCCCAGAGATTGCATAGTGACAGCACAAAAGCATTGTTTAAAGGCTGTTCTCATCTTGCAGTATAACTTCTCTTTGGATGTTTCTGTAAGTTCTGCTTGGCTCGCTCAGAGCAGTCTTTGGAAGGAGGATTTCTTTTCAGGACAAGGAAGAGAAGGCATTATTATTTCTGGGCTGCTTGCCATCCATCTTTCTTAATTTTATCAATTCCTAGGCTGGTGTTCTTGCTAAAATGAAGAAAAGAATTTCCTGAGCCTCTCAGTGCTTTCTGGCTCCCCTGTGTTGTCCGTGTTGTGTTTGAAGCGGAGACCAGAGCTCCTTGCAGCTGATTTGTAGCTGGTGGGGGTGATGATGGAGCAGAAGGACAGTTTTGGTTGTTGTTGTGGCCAGAGGAAGGGCTGTGGGTCAGACAGGGAGCCGTGTGTTCCTCTCGTGAACCTGCACAGAGCAGCATGCCCAAGGTCACACGGGGGCTGTGTGCAGGGCTGCCCAGCGCCAGGGGGGCACCTCACACCTGCTCTCAGCTCTTTGAAAAAACAGAATAAAGGCAGTCAAAACAACGCCAGGGGAATTGAGATACTATTTCTGGTTTTGGACAGAGGTGGGGAGTCTCCCAATCAATTTGCATTTTTCAAGTCTCAGCTCATATCTCAATTGCAGGGACAGGTAGGAATGGACCCAAAAATGGAGATCTGCCAATAGTTCTGTCAAGGGCAATTGTCTTCTAAGTCATTGTTCTCAGAGTCACTGTTGTTAACATGATGTACAGGTAAAGACCAGTGGGGTTTAGTGCTTTTTGTTTTCCTGTAGTTTAGCATATGGAAATGAAAAAAAAACCCCAACTACCAAACACAGAACCAACCAAGGCTAGTATAAAAATAATACCCAGCTTTTAAAGTGAAATGGCAGTGAGTAATGATTAGCATCTACTTTATTCTTATGTCTAAATTCAAATTGTTGGGGGCAGAAGCTCCCACATATTAATTGCAGTTAATTTAAAGGGACAGTGGCCTGCATCATTAGTGCTCTGTCCAGTGCTGCTTCACCAGTGAATGTTCACATGATGAGCTGGAACAAAAGGATGTGAAATTAAGACCTGCTATGTTTAAGTCTAAAAGCCATTGAAAATTGCCATTTATGATTTGACAGAGAAAGAATTTTATCTTGTCCTTGTGGATCCGGACTGTGTGCAGAGGGGAGTGTCTGTGTGGGCTGGGGAATCCTCCTGTGTCAGGGACTAAAGCAAGACCAGCCCAGATCCTGCACTCTGCCAGTCTTTGTGCACCACTGTTCTAAAAGAGAATGTCCTACAGCCACTCTGAGAGGCAAAATGTATTCTAAAAAATCTGTTTTACCATGGATCACTTGATTTAATTGACTACAGTAAGAGTTCTACCTAAGAGCTTAACTAAAAGCAGATTTTAATTATGAAGTCGAAAGTACATTTGATTTGGTTTTTCAATTATTATAGATACCTCAAGGTATCAGAGTGCTTTTCTGAGCATATTTGCTCATTGATTGCACTTGAAAAGTCAGGATCAAGGACTTGCACCGTGCTTTTTCTAGCAGGGCATTCACATCCTCACCCAAGCCTGTAAGCTGAGCTGAGCTTCCCTTCTGCCCCTGCTGAAGAGACAAAGCATGTATGCTCCTTTGGTTTGGATTGCTTATTGTTTTCTGAAGCAGTTGAGGAAAAGTAGGTGAATGTTGACAGAATCAGGACCAGCTTTGACCTACTTGTGGCTTTTTTTCTGATCTCTGTCTTGGGCATGTCACCTTATCATTTTTAAGCTACTGTTTACTCATGTGAAACCTCATCTAAAACATTGAGAACTGACAGGTGTTTGGTAATTTGAATATTAAATGTATATATCATCACTCCCACAGTTGTTCCCAAGGAGATTTTGTCACTTACCAAATGACCCAGTAAAGGGAATTCTTCTGTAATAATTTTATTTCATCCTGAACTATTGTTTAAATTTTGAGTTTGAAGTATTTTAGAGTCATTAATTTCATTCCCCTGGAATTGCACCCATGGTAGTGATTCCATCTGTTATCACAAGGTTTTTGACAGACTCAGAATAGAGAAACATATATTAGGATTTTCCTGTCAGTTCATGGAGATCACTGGAAGCTAAATACAGCTGTTAAAGGAAGAGGTCAAAAGGGAGTCCTGCAGGTCAGACCTTGGTGTTTCTGTGGATGGAGATGTGAAACCAAACCAACTGCATTGTAGCATGTCAGTAAATTTGGTTTATAACAATTCAGGCTGGTTTTCTTCCAGTGGGAAGAGGGAGAGACACACTTTCCTTGAAGATCTTGTAATATTTTAAACAGTTCTGTAAGATGACATTTTGTGAGTGAGTTTTGGAAGGGGGAAAAGGCTGAGGATCACTGGAGCTGTGCTGCCTCCAGCACCTGGTGCAGGTCACCTGGCCCTGGCACCAAGACATGAACAGGGTTGGCTGGCTTACCTGAAAATTCAGATTTTGCAAATTTTACAGGATTTCAGACATTTGAACAGTAGCCAAACGACCTCTCACAGAAATTCATCAGCTACATGTTCTGCTGCTGCAGACAAGGAAGAATTTTGAGCAGTCTCGTCCCACTCTCAGCAGGCTGTTCACTCAAAGGTGCTGTTCACCTCTCCACTTCAGTGTGTCACTCCGATGTCTCTGGATTTCTGAAATTGCCTTTTGAATCTATTGAAAAGGAGTGGTTATGGCTCCAGTGTAATTGAGACTGTCAAGGAAATAGGTGGAATTTTTACAGCTCCGTGAGACTTGATGGTATGTGACAGAGGATCATTCCCTTCACTGGCCCATGGTAATGGGAGACTGATGTGTCTTTAAGTGCCCTGGCAATAAATAGAAGACTGATTTTTACCTTTTTTTTCCCTTCTTTTTTGCAAGGCTATGGGTCTTTCTTAAATCTTCATTAACATGTAATAAAATATAAAGCACTTCTTTCATGTTCCAAAAATATCCCATCTGAGACATGTTCTAGACTTTGGGACTGTAGAGGTTATGAATTTATTTATTTCACACTTGTGTTTTGACGTGTCCCTTCTGTTCCTACAGTAATTCAGAGAAGGAATGACTTAGCAGGGTTGAGCACATAGAAATCTTTACCTAGAAAAAAAATGGCAGCAGTTTGCAATAATTTATGTGAGTAAAATGTGCAGAGGAAGCCTTAGAGAAGCTGATGTGAAGTGCCCTGTGCGCAGCTACAAGGACACAGCTTGTAATGTGGCTGGGCCTTTCCCACCATTGTCAGACAGCCTGAAGGAGGACCCTGAGCTGCCACAATGGGAAAGGCTGCACAGCTCGTGTCAGATGTGCTGCTCCTTTGGCTCTCAGCTCTTGGTTGGGTTTGTTCAGCAGCAGAGCAATTGAGATGTCTCTGCTCAGTGTTTACTTTGGCCGTTGTGAAGTGCTGGGCTTGGGAATTACAGCATCTTATAGGCTTAGTGTGTATTTAAAGTAATATTTTAAAGTTTGGTGATTCTAACATCCATGCCTATGCAAAACAAATAAAACACTGTTATCTAAAATAATTTCTGGTAAAGAGAATGAAAAAGAAAGTTTCAACTACGAAGCATTTTGGGTTTCAATTCTGTGTTCTGTATTGTAGAATACAGAATTCCTTTGAATAAGGAATGGGCGGAGTAAGTTGAAGCTTGAAAGGTCAGTAAATAAGATTTAACTCTTCCAGCTAAAAACCTTGATGAATGTTCATGTATTTATCATCACTACAGAATTTGGGGAGATGAATATAAATAGCAGTAATTCATAAAATTAAAATGTACCCTCAGCCTCATACATGTATACCTATTTATTTGTGTATTTATATTCAAATACATCCAAGTCCTGAGGCTTAATTCTTAACCAACATACCAATATCTCCCTGGTGGAAGCAGGGAACACTGGAGTGTAATTACTTTGAAGTACTGAGTTTCAAATATTTGTTGTACACTTTGGTTTGAATCCGCTTCTGATTTTTTAAGTCAGGAAACATGATTGTGGTGAAACAAGGACTGGCTGAAACAGGACAGGTTTCCCCTGGAGGAGGAAGTGTTGAGGTATTGATTGGGATGAGGGGCCGAGCTGCCTCACAGGGATTGCTGTGCAGAAAGGAGCTCAGGCACCGTTTCCTGTGGGTTTGTTCTGCCCTGGCCCCCGCGGGGAGAGGTGATGGGAGGATGGAGGTGCAGGGAGAGTGCTGGTGAGGAGAGGAGCTGGGTGGTTATTGCAGGTTTGTTCTGTCCTGGCCAGGGGAGAGGAGCTGGGTGGTTATTGCAGGAGCGAGGTGGCAGTCGGGGATATGACCAGAGACCTTATTAACCTACTTTGCTTGGAGGTGCAGAAATACTCCAGGAACTGTGCCAAGGCCTGCAGGCTTGTTGGACGTGGAGAGGAAGGTTTCTCATCTGGGTTTTTCTTGGTTGGCTGGTGGGAATGGGAATAGAGGTCAGTGAATTGGGGCAGGAATGTGCATGTTATAGTGGTATAAGGTTTAAAAATAAAGAAGAAAGAACTGTAAAAATACATGAAGCTCTGTGTGTTTATTGGGCATCTTATTTATTTGTGAACATCACATCCAGAACTATGCCATTGGCTGAAAAAAAATTAAAAATTATATTAAAAATTATCTGAATAAATGTTATGTGTAGTGTAGTAATTTATTGTAGCTGTGGTTCATATATGCAGTTGAGAAGTGAATAAAAAGGTTTGAAGCAGAGTCAGAAAATTTTGTATAAGTGGGGAAATAAATTTGATTTGGAAAGCAGTTTCAATTTTAAGCTTCCATGAAGGAAGACAAATGAAACATTTTAAAGATATTAGCCATAACAGTATCCCTTTAATTTTCACTCCTTTCTTTTAAGTAAGATACTCTGAATCACTTTTTGTTCAAGGAGACAGATTTCTTGCAGTAATCAGTTTTGCTTTTAGCTCTGATTTGTAAAGAATAAATGGTAATGGCACACATGCTGGAGGGTGTGATTAGAACCAACGTTAAAAGGCTTTTTTGGGACATGGATGGCTGGAAAAGGAGCTCTGAAGAGGTCTGCATTTAGCAGGAGGGAGTGAAGCACACCTTTGAAGTCTCTTAGCCCTTTCCCATAAAACACCTGTAAATGGAAATGAAATCTGGATGTTTTCTTCAGGCTCATGTGGAAGTTCTACATGAAATCTGTTAGTTTGCATTTAGCCAGTTCTTTCCCAGATCCCATACCACTGAAAAGACCAGCTCCTGAGGATATGTGTTAGAAAGACTTTGCTATTTGGAATAACTTACAGGTTTCCTTGAAGTGCCTTTGGGTATTTTTTGATTACTTTACAGTATTCCGTGGAGAATGTTGAGAAAACTTAATGAAATGCTGAGAATGCGCATTGGTAGTCAGTTAATTAAATTGTCTTTTTGTGTAATCTTCTTAAGTAACTTATTTTCTGCTCAGTGCCTTTCCAACAAACACAAATTTTTTGTTCACATGCAGATTCCTGCATGCAAAACCTACTTTACTTGCCAAAATATTAAGAAAATATTTAGCAGGTGGAGTATATTTTTTGAGGTCCCAGATGTCTAAAAGTGTAAGAAGTTTTTACTTTTGCCTGCGAACACCTTCACCCAGCTTTTGCCAATCCATATCAGCCCATGGCTCCTTGGCTCAGTTGTGTCAGTGAGCCCTCCGACTCCTGCAGCTGATCCCCAGGGATGGGTGAAACAGGGAATTCTCTGACTTGGCTTCTCTGCCTCAAAGTTCAATCCAAGTGAAATCCAGGTTTTGCTCACTAGTATCTCCTTAGCTATCTTTTTGCAGTTTGCTTTCATATCATATCTCTCAAAGATATTTTTTTTCCCCCCACTGTAAATATTTCATTTTAGGATCTTTGAAGTATTGCCAGCTGGAGGCTGCCACGGAGCAATAGTGACCTGAAAATCAACAGCACATCCAGTGCTTAAATAACTCGAAAAATAACAGCTGTTCTTTTTGATAATGTCTTTTAACAATGAAACCTTATTTTTCTGTGCTTGTGTGCTAAAAATTCTGCTGTCACTGACAACTCTGCCTCAGTGTTTCAGATTTTTCTGTGCTGCAGCTACTGGGACTTTTTGTAGGCGATGATTTAGTGCAAGTTTTGGAATATTTTTGAAGTCCCCAAACTGCTGATGTGAATAGGTAGACACATGTGTCAGTGTTTGGGCCCTGCAGAGTTCCTCGGGGTGAGCAGGTATTTAATGTAACTCACAGGTGGGATAACAGGGAGTGGTGTGATTTAACAGGGAATGGTGTGATTTAACAGGGAAAGGTGTGATTTAAGGGGAATGGTGTGATTTTACAGGGAATGGTGTGATTTCACAGGGAATGGTGTGATTTCACAGGGAATGGTGTGATTTAAGGGGAATGGTGTGATTTCACAGGGAATGGTGTGATTTAACAGGGAAAGGTGTGATTTAAGGGGAATGGTGTGATTTCACAGGGAATGGTGTGATTTAAGGGGAATGGTGTGATTTGAGGGGAATGGTGTGATTTGAGGGGAATGGTGTGATTTCACAGGGAATGGTGTGATTTCACAGGGAATGGTGTGATTTAAGGGGAATGATGTGGTTTAACAGGGAATGGTGTGATTTCACAGGGAATGATGTGATTTAACAGGGAATGGTGTGATTTCACAGGGAATGGTGTGATTTAAGGGGAATGATGTGGTTTAACAGGGAATGGTGTGATTTCACAGGGAATGATGTGATTTAACAGGGAATGGTGTGATTTCACAGGGAGTGGTGTGATTCCTCTCTGAGCTGTGTCCCTGGCCTGCGGGTGGGTGCAGGACCCTCCTCTGGTCAGTGCAGTTCCTCACTCCCTGGAGTCATCCTGGGATTCCCTGGCTTGTGCTCCTCCTGCAGCCTCCCTGCTGCTGTGCCTGTTGGGGCTCCTGATTTCCAGTTTCATTGCTCCTTCCTGGGGACAGGCCTCGTGCTGTAAGTTCAGAGCAGCCTTCCCCAGAGCTCTGGCCATGGCAGTAAAGTGCAGAGGACAGAGCACTGCTCTGCTGTAATGTTTTCCTCCTTTTCCTAATGAATCTGTGGGTGGCTTTTCTTTTAAAAATTATAGCTGAAATGACTATGAATATCTCCTTTAAACCAGATTGTATCAGCTTTTGCATCTTTCAGACAATGTATGTACAGCCAGAGGGTAAAACCCATTATAATGCCATGCTAATTGCATGAGTGTGTGTGCTGAAACTCTCTTGTTGTGAGAAATCCAACCAAAACAAATCCTTGCTCCTGATGATCTCTCTCCCAGCACTGCTGGAGGGGAGCCCAGGTCACCCTGCTGGCAGGACAGGGTGCCCAGGGGGCTGTGACACTCAGCACGGCCCTGGCTGCACACACAGGGAGAAAAGACTCATATGGAATTGGGAAACTGGGGTCCTCAGATCAGGAACCTGGTGATCTACGAGGAGGCTCTGCTGGGTGTCTGCATTCGCTGCTGCGGTGAGGCACCTCTAGAGAAACAGCTCATGTGTTACCCAAGAGCCCTCAAAAAGAGATTAATGCCACCTCTCCCTCTCGTTGTTCACTTGGCAGAGGCAGTGTGACTGACTGAGATGCTCTCTGACACATGCCCGGGCTGCCATTGTTCCTGAACAAGCGTCTGTGTGTCCTGCCTTTGTCGGGGGCTGTTCCTGCTGGCCGTGTCTCCGTGCCAGCACAGCTGTTTGGGGCCAGCCCGAGCTGCAGCAGCCCCTGCCCGCGGCAGGAACGCCTCACTCCTCACTCGCAGCTTCGGGCTGCAGAACTGACTTTCAGGCTGCTAAAGTTAGAACCGTTTAGCATGTGAATAATTTAGCTTCCGTTAGGAATTGTCACAGAGCTTCAGAACAAGTTTTTTGCGGGTCAGGAGCGGTGTGGGACGTGGACTGCAGTCTGTGATGGGAGAAAACACTGCTGGCAGTAGGCAAGGTCACTGCAGGGCCTGGAACATCACCTCTGGCCTGTCTCCCTGGTGTTTGAATCTTTATAAGGGTAAATTGCTAAAGCAGCTGCTTTGTGTAAAAACTCAGCCTCTGTGGATGTGTTTCCTTTTCTTCCTTCAGTAAGACATCTGTTGCTAAATCCACATATATGTATATTGGTTTGTTTTCTTAAGGATTTCACACTTGTGTCCTTATTTTCCTCACCTCTCCTCTCTGCTACCCTACAGTCCATTAAATGTGGTGCATCAGTTTTTGTCACATTTTCGTCGGGCTCAGTGCCTGGCAGTGACTTTGCAGAGAGCAGAGCCCGGTCTCATGGCCTGTGCCTGTGTGCAAATTTTATGTACTCAATCAAGCATTTCCCAGATAAGAGATTTGATAAGTGCACAGCCTCTCCTTGCCCTTTCACTTCAGTCTTGGGAATCTTGTGGTTTTGTGAGCTTTTCTAAGGGATTTTTAATATCATCCCATGCTCAAGTATATTTTGAAATATGCCAAGATGTGATTGATTGCAATACCATGTGCTGAAAAAGTGGCATATAGGGATCACATGCCCTTGAGTATGAGCTGTGCTGTTTGTTTTAAAGTGGTACATCAAACATGCCTGGGTGAGCAGCTGAAATGCTTGTGGGACCAGGCCACTTGCATATCTCAGAGTAAGGCTTGCTGGAAAAGCCTGTGTGATTAAGAGTCAAGCAACTGAGGAAAAAAAGTTCACTGACTAATAAGAAAAACTTGCAGAGTAATCCTATTAAATTCCCTCCCTTCTGGTAACTCCTGATGTAAATTTATAGATATTCTCTATAAATGTGAAGGAAGGTTTGTTTCCGTGACAGAACAAACTCCACCAGCACTTTCCCACACCACCCCAAGAACATTGTTTCATTATCTTGCTCCTGTGTAATAATTGCACACGGAACAGTCACAAACTTGTTTTTCTACCAGTTGAAACTACAGAACAATGTGTATGCCTTGACCTGGATTCAGGGAGAGAAAAAGTCACTGTTGGCATAGACTCCACCTTGAAAATTTGCCATCAACATGGCAGAGAGTTGCTAAAGGCTTATAATGCGTAATTGAAACGGCTGAATGCCTGCAAGGATTCTTTGAGATAAGGATTGTCTTTGAAAACATTTTAACTAGAGGTCTGGATTGTGTCATTAATCTCTTCTGTAGTCCTATTACTTTTTAAAATTGTATTATTTCTGGTGTGATTAGCTTGCAAAGTAAATAGAAGGTGCAGGTTCTGTAAAGTATCTTTTTTCTTTATATGCTTTATGTCAGACTATTTTAAAAGCTTTTTATGTAGTTCTTAAATAAACAAGACATACATACATTATGTACCATCAGCAGAACAGAAGGGTTTCTGGTGGCAGGAGAGTGGCCCTGCTGCACAGGGCACCCAGTGCAGTTCCGGGGATGCGTCCCATTGCTGTGCTGGCCCCAGGGCTGCTCTGCTGCTGTCCCTCAGCTGCTCTGGTGGTGATCTGCCCCCCAGAATGTCCTGGCCCTTTGTCCCGGCTGTGTGCTCCCCTGTGTCCCTGCAGGGCTGGGGTTTGGGCTCACTGCACCCTCAGTGCTCAGTGCTGGATCCCCAGCTCGGGGTCACTGTTCAGTGTCACTCCCAAAGGCACGGTTAGAGCTCAGCTGGCTGCCTTGGCACAAGATTCAATCACTTATTTTTTGCCCCATACCTATATATAATTTTTGCTAGGTTATTTTTGGTTTGAATCCCGGTCTGTGATCTCTTTATCCCAGCTGCAGTTGGTGGTTGGTAAGTGGACCCTTTGAGGCTTCAGTAGTGCCTTGTGATGGATGGTTCCTGCCTGCTGGGCCCTTTGCTGCGGGATTCACCCGTGCTGGAATGGCCTCACAAAGCAGGGCAGGGAATTCAGATGTGTTCTTCTGAGAGCAGCAGTGAGTGAAGCTGCCTTTCTAGCTGTTCTCTCAATTAGCTCCTAGGAGATTTTCTTGCTTTTCTAGTTTCTCCTGGGGATATGTGACCCGATAGCATATTGCTATAAATAATTATTTTACTAGTATCAAAGTAGGTACTGTACACAAACACAAAGCAACATTTTCAGCATCTTTTTTTGGATGCTGTAAATACCAGGTTTTCAGACAGGCTGTTTCCTTTCTTCCTTTCTTGTTTCTGTTATTTGGAATGCAGGCCTGACAGTTCTGATCTTCAGAACTTGGATTGTTAGTTTTGTGCTGCCCCTTGAAGTGAAATTGCTGGTGAGTAGCACAGAGCTGCCAGCCCAAGGCAGGGAGGTGAGGGGCAGGCTGGCATTGCTGCTGCTGTGGGGAAAGAGCAGAGGAATTGCTTTCCAGGTGGATACTGCAGGGGATCATCACTTGTTTGTGAAAGTGGGTTATTTAAAAGAAAAAAGAAAACTGGTCATAGATGAGAATGACACAGCAACCCCGCTGAATTCCTTCCTCTATGAGAGACTAGGAAAAGTCCGTTCACCCAAAGCAATGGTTATTGTATGGAGACATTTGGAAGAGCAGAGCAGCCACGGCAGGCCTGGCACAGCAGAGGAGTCACATGAGAGAGAAAACCAGCAATTTTTTAAGGACAAGTGTAGTTATCAGGGTGCGTAGCTGGATGTGGATTCTTCTGTGGGTTCAACACTGCACTGAGATTGAAGTTATTTTGGTCATCCCAGTAAAAATATGCATATACTCTATTCTGTAGTTTGAGAAACTCACCTTAAAAACTGGGATTGGGAATTGAGGCACCATAATCTCCTTGCTCTAGTTTTATGGTTCTCATTATAAAATTCTATTTTCAGAATCCAATTATTTTAAATTAAAATACTTGCCATGTGCAAAGCACCTTATAATTCCTGAGCTACTATACTTGCATTCCATAAGTTGTGTGGGAGAAGGACCAGTATCGTGCCTGTTTTACATTTGTGCAAACCTGGATACCACGTGCTGTTGCTTCTCCAGATGTGATTTGGTGACATATCAATAAATAGTCTTACACTTGCCAGAGTTCTGTCAGAATAGGATTATTAGATCTTTTACATTCTTTGGAGAGGAAGAAGTGAGCGATAGACCTGATAAAATCCAATCTGGGTAACTGAGAGCGTTTTAATGAGGTGTTTTTGGGAGGTGAAGGGGATGTTTATCCTGACATCCACTGCAGGTGTTGATGTCACCATGAGCTCAGTGTGTGGCCCTGCTGGGCTGGGTGTGTGCTCCATCCACAGAATGGTCACATCTGTGTGGCACGGGCTCTGCGGGACACTGCTCAGTGCCCTCACATTAGTGCTCTTTTCCCTAGAAATGGCTTCACTTTGTTCTGACTCACTGAGCTGAGAATGATAAGAAACTTTAAAATACTCTTTTCTTCTTTAGCAAACTGTCTAACAGGAGTATGTGATGTTCTTTGTCTTTTTTCCTGTAGGTCGGTAACAGATCCACGAGATGGAAAGAGAGTTGCACTCAAAAAGATGCCCAACGTCTTCCAAAATTTGGTCTCTTGTAAAAGGGTCTTCCGGGAGTTGAAGATGTTGTGTTTTTTTAAGCATGACAATGTAAGTAAATTCAAAGTAATCTTGAAATCTTTGAGAAAACCTAAATGTAAAATGGAGCTCTCTGTAACAAAAGTGTGTTTCGTTACAGAATATCTAAAATACTTTACAGTGATCAGATTTTCTGGAAACTCAGATATTACTGTTGCAGACACTATAAAAATGAAACTGTCAGGAGTCTAAGGATACTCATAATTTCCCCTCCAAAGTGTTTGCAAACAGACAGTCAGTACACTTCTTCCCAGCCTTTTTTGAGGCTTTAGGTAAATGTCAGGCTGCACAGAGCTGTGTCAGCTGGACACTTCCTCCTGAGCTGTTCTGTCCCCTTTGCTGGTCCTCTCCCAAACCTGCTTTAGGTAAAATCAGTCAGCTTAAGTTAAAACGTTTAAACACTATTTGGTTTGACCCATGAAGTCTGAAGTGCATCTGAAGTTTGGGTGCTTCACCCAAATGTCATGAACCTTCCTAGGATAGGATCCAAATGACCACACCAAGGAGTATCTTTCTCTGTGAGAGGATGGGAATTCTCTGCTGCTGCTTTTCTACGTTTTTGCTTTTTTCTACCTTTTTCACCTTTTGCTTTTTGTACCACTGAGCTGCTTATTCAGAATGGGAACATCTTTGGGGTTTGCAATTCCCATGTGGAAACAGTGAATCGCAAAACTCTGAAAGATTAAAGGCAGTACAAAGTGTAATATCTTCTGCTTTTACATTTCTTTGCTGGAATTACTTTCAAAGATTCTATGTTCATATATATTGTAAAGAAACCACTTTTTATTGGATAGATAAATTTGTGCTTTCAAACTACTGCTCCAACAGCTGGAAAAAATGTCTTGAGTTAGAAAAAAGAGAGACATTGAATATACAGAATATCTGACATGGTGGGTTATTAAATTTACATACCTGGTGAGACAGAACATTGGTCTGTCTGTGGGATAGAATAAAATGAAGCCATGTGAGAAATGTGCAGTCTGTCTTTTGGAAAGGGATTTGTTCTGGAATAGGCCTTGACCTTGTGTGGTGTTTCCTAGGTACTCTCTGCCCTCGACATCCTCCAGCCTCCACACATCGACTATTTTGAAGAAATGTATCCTAAATATAAAAATAGAACATCTTAATTGAGGTAGATGTGATTTTCATTAGCTTAGAAGCTGCCAGTGTGTGGTGTAATCTATGAAATGGAACCACAGAAGCCTCGAGCCTGCATGTGGACAGTTTTATTTCCAGGAGTGAACCTGTAGCATCCCGAGCTGTGAGGTGGTGCTGGGGTGGGCTGGTGCAGGGCTGAGCTTTGGGGTGGGATGGTGCAGGGCTGAGCTTTGGGTGGGCTGGTGCAGGGCTGAGCTTTGGGGTGGGATGGTGCAGGGCTGAGCTTTGGGGTGGGATGGTGCAGGGCTGAGCTGAGCTTTGGGGTGGGCTGGTGCAGGACTGAGCTGAGCTGCGATTGCACCTGGGCCAATGTGTGCAGGAGTGTGGGACTGACCAGCAGGCCCTGCTGCTGCTGCTCACAGGGATCCCCCCAGAACATTATTTTTTAAACCATATCCAGTAATTAATCTCCTCTCAGTTATTTGTATTTTAAAGGACGTTGTGGTGGTTTCAGAGAGTTCTGCCTTCACAGGCTTTGGAGCCCTGAGTTAGCAGAGAGGGTTCAGGAGTGGCAGGGCTGTGGCTGTCCTTGGTCAGCTCTGTCCTGGTGCAGAGCCCATTGCCCAGAGCTGTGTCCCACAAATGTTCTGTGCCACTGGTGCAGCACAGGTACAGCTGTTGCTGTGGAACTGGGTTCTAGTGGTGAATTTGAGGGAAGAACTTCACATGAGGGTCATGTTTTGGTTTGGTTGTTGGGCTGTCTTCTAGTCGTGAAGGAGGGAATTTCTGCTTTCTGCAATACTGAAAAGTGAATCCCTGCGCTGGGAGGGCTCTGACTCTCATGGCAGGAGAAGTTCTTTGCCACTCCTGTGGTTAGGCTTGGGCAGGTTGGGTTTTGGTGCTGGTGGGTCTAAGCTGCTTTTTTGTATGACCCACTTTGCAGTTAATGGGTGGGAAATTGTCATTATTTTTAGGAAACCTGAACTTTTGAAGTATGGTTTCATCTATTTATGTAATACCTTGGATTGATTGGTGAAGAAAGTAGGTGTAATCAACGTGGTAATTTTAACCAAAGTACAGCACAACTTGCTGGTGGAGAAACACATTATTTAGTTGAAAATATTGCTGTGCTGTACTGGGGCTTTTTCATATGAGTTTAGGTAAAGCTTTAAAATTCTGCTTTGATATTTCTTTCACGTGAGAGCATATAAGTAGTCTTCAGAAACTGGATTTTGGTTATGTGCACTAGTTCAATGCCCTCATTTAGAACAAGTCATATGAGTTATAAATCAGATCTAGGTTAAGGATTACTCCTTCCGTGTAATTGTACAATCAAGAATATTTAAATGGGATAAGCTTATTTTTATGAGCTTAGCTACTGCCAAGTTTTGAATATAAAACCAAAATGTTAGTTTCCTTCATGGCTAACTGACTTTAAGTCATTCTGAGTTGTGTTCTATAGGGCTGCCTTTTTTATATTTTTGTTAATTTCTTGACTCTAATATTGACAACAGAAGATTATGTGTAATCTTCTTTATCCTTTCTTTTGAAATAATTACAATAAGTGCACTTAGGATTCTTACATTCCTTAAAAGAATGAATTAATACCTATTTTTAATTGCATGTGTTTCTGCTTACTGTAGTGTAAGGAGAATTTTCTTGAGACTGGTTTGAAGAAGATCAGGTAAAGATGTTCCACATTTGGGGGATGTAGATGTCAAAACTTCTTTTGTTGGTCCACTGGTAGAGTTCCCAAAGATATCATAGGGTTGTTCCATTTTTACAGAAGGACATATTGAACAGTGATAAAAGTGTAAAGGGCTGGAGTTGGTATTGAGTGATTTCCTTTGTTCTTTCCAAAGAGTTGTAATGCCCTTTTTGGGGAAAGAAACGTAATAAAAGAATGACTAAAATGATATGAATGATGTGTTGCAAATGAGCTGGTAGAGTTCATTTCAATTATTCAGTGTTTCGTAGGTACCAGCAGGAATTGCAGAGTGTATTTTTTAAAGAGAACTAATTATAAAACCACCTTAACATTTTAATGATAAATTAAAAGATTTCTAAGGAAAATAGTGGTGAATAAAGGAATTTTGATCTAGTGAGATTTTTGTTTAGGATGAAAATTCCTGCCAAACACTCAGATTAAGATATAATTTGAATTAATAATGAGGTTTTCGGCTGAAAATCTTTGTGGCCATTTTGAATCTTACAGGTATTGATGTTTTTACCAATATCACCTGGTGCAAAAATGAATGATTGATAGCTCTTTTTTCCAATTACAGAACCTTCCACAGTTGATTGTAATACTGAATTCAGCAACTGCAGATCCATGAATATTCTCCTTTAAGAACTATCCAAAGTTTCTGTAGTAACTTTATGAAAACTTTGCCCATTAAAGTGGATATCAGAAGCTGCTGAAAAGTCGCCACTTTTCAGGGGTGGGGTCTGGAAAAGGTTTGAATAGCAGTAAAAGCAAGGATGTGCAGTAAACTCACAGAGAGGTGGAAGAGCTGTGTTCTGGTGGGTTCTGGGTGGGTCCCTGGTGTCTGTAGGGCGGAGAGGAGCAGGATGAGGGGCTGCTGCAGGCAGTGAGGGGCAGTGCCAGCCCTGCTGGACCAGCAGCACGGGCTCGCCCTGGGACAGGGCTTTCCTCTGATCCATGGCCGGGGCCAGTTCCTCTGGGCCAGCCCCCAAACCAGCTGGGCAGGGACTGCCAGGGTCCCTCTGAGCCGCAGAGCTGGGGTTTGAGGCGTGCAGAGACCAAGTGCAAGCCACGATGAGAGTGCCACGTCACCCAGGGCACCTCATCCCTTTCTAACGTTTATCTGTCGCTCTGTAAAATCCACCAACTCAGCAGGTCCCAGCCAGCAGAGCAAGTCGGGTTCTTTTGTGCCGCGCATTTGCTTTGATAATTACTCTGAAGCAAATTGGTACATTTGTAGATCTAATTTTATACAGCTACTTAACTAATTACTGCTGTCAGGAGCAATTTCTCTCCGGTAGCGGCGCCGTGCTCAGCGCCCGCGGCCGCGGTGGCGCTGAGGAAAGCAAGCTGAGGTACTGTGTGAGCAGGGCACGACATCCCGGGTTTGGGGTCCCTTCTGCTCGGTGTCCCCAGCAGTGGCTGCTGCAGGCAGGGTCCCAGCAGCAGCAGCAGCAGCAGCAGCAGCAGCAGAGCCCGTGGGTCACGGCAGAGCCCGCTGCCGCCAGCCCGGGCTCCGTCACCCCGAGACAATAATCAGATGGCTGCTGCTGCTGCTGCTGCTGCGGCTGGGGTTAATGGCACCTCTGAGCCTGTCAAGGGCTTGATTTAATGCGCCCCAGACCTGCACTGGTGCAGGTGCCATTTCAGGCCCTCATTTAATTTAAGCTGCTTTAGTTGGCATGGCAACTAGTTGAGACATCTGGGAGACATTATGCTCGGGATTGAGATTTAGGAGGATTTGTGGCGTAGCAAAACAAAAATCTTATCGTGATAAAGTGCAGAGTAATGCTTTCGGGTTTTTAAAAGTATTTTGCATTAAATTGAATGTAAAGATTTGTTGCAGGTATAAGGTAAACCGCAGATTTTAAAAGTCTGGTATAAATATTTAAAAGGGTCTTTGCTAAAGGAAAAGAAAAATTAGAGTACTACAAATTATGGTGCTGCAGGGTTGGGTTTTTTCTTTATGAATGCAATTTTAATATTTTTTTCCTCAAAAAGTTGGAGATATTTAATTTATAAAATGAGTTTTTGTGTGGTGTTCTGTTGGCAGATGAACCCTTTGGCCAACAGGGATTTAGCTGGAGAGGGTTTGTAGAGCAACAGATGAAAGCAGAGCATTGACTGGGTAGAGATGAAAGAAAATGAGCATTCAATACCTGGCTGTATCAGTTAACATGGGGCAAACGTGTTTTACCTCCTTCAGCCACAAATGTGATAATAGCACACTCCTGTTTCAAATGTGACTGCTAAACTAAGCTTTTAAAGCAGTGATGTTTTTAGTTAATGCCTGTATTTCCCCCATTATTTATTGTGATGATTTCTGTGTGTGTTAGTTGTCCCACAGCCAGGACATTGTCAGGATGGTCTCCGTCCTATAGGGTGCAGCTTTCACCCCATTTCACTGCTTCTGAACCCCCTGAACACACACAGGCCCCTCTGGAGCCACCTCCCCTCATTCTCACTGGTAATTTGCCTTTCAGTAACTTTGTGCAACTACCTTAATGCAAACTCCCATGGACTAATCTGTTTTCTTTCACAAGATGTTTTTTATTTTCATTCCTGTAAGAATTTGACCTCTGAAGCAGCTTTCCTCTCTTTAACTCAATGGTTGTGACCTGTAAGAGCTCAAGTAAGTAGGAGTTAGTGGATGTTTTGAGAGATTGTGTGCCTGTTGTGCTTTTCCTTAACCACTGAACTGCAGCTATGTTGTCACTGAGTTGATGCAGAGTGACCTCCATAAGATTATCGTCTCTCCTCAGCCTCTCAGCTCGGATCATGTCAAAGTTTTTCTTTACCAGATTTTAAGAGGTAATTTTCTTCCTCTAAATTTAATGAAAATTGTGTAGTAGAAATATTTCTTTCCTTGATGTTTATTCTCAAGACATTCTCATCTTGAATAAGCTTCCTGTAGGAACTTCTTCTAATGTCATATTTGAATAAATACCAAGCATGAATTATTGTACCTACAAGAGCGTGGCACCCCTGCTGCCTTAAAGCATTGTCAGGGAAAGAAAAGTCATGCTTTTAGAATCAAGGAACAAAAAGGACACTTAGACTGAACCAGATGGGTGAATATGTGTAATTATATCCCCTTAAGGCAAAAATTGTTACTGAAAAACAGAGCAGTAAGAGGTATCTGAAAATTCCAGAGTGGGGATTAGCAGGGCATCCATGCCATAAGCAGAGAGATGACGCTTTGCTTTTGATTTGTTGTTTGTTGGATTGGTGGGGGGGGGGGGTATAAAAAGACTGCTAAATTCCTTTTTCTGCCTATTTTTTATACTCCAAAATTTTACCCTGTCATTAAGTGACTGAGTGTGCATTACTGGCTGGGAGTTACTCATTTAAAAACTGAGGCACAGGCAAAGCTTTGCTGATCAGGAGTTGCCAGACCTTCTGGGGAAATGTTGTCAGCCTTAAACTTCTTCTAAAAGAGAAAAAAAAATTAATTTTCTTTAATATTTCAGGTCTGAAATATCTACATTCTGCTGGCATTTTACATCGAGACATTAAACCAGGGAACCTACTCGTGAACAGCAACTGTGTCCTTAAGGTGCTGCTTACTTTTATTGAAGATGTTTGTGTGTGTATGTTGTTAATTTGTAAACAAAAACATTCAGCGTGAATGCTTTCCCTGAAAGTCCATGTAAATTGAAAAAAATCCTGCAGATTTTTTAAGCAGTGGAAATGAAGCAAACATCTGCCTTTCCCCTTTTCTCCCTGCCTCTCCCCACATCTCCTAAAGCCAGAGAGAATTCCTGAGTTTGGCTTGGGTGGGATGTCCTGTGCCGGGGAGGGGCAGGGGGTTCTCAGTGTCCCTGTGCTCCTCATGGGAAGATGACACCAAATGCCCAAGGCACGTCCATTAACCTTGGGTATATGGAATTTTGGAGGACTGAGGTGTGTTGTACAGCTGTGCCAAACACAAAAATTCAGTGTTGTTTACAGGGATTTGCTGAGAATTCAAATTGGCAAAGTTTGCTCACTTTTCTTAACCCTTCTGGTTCAAGACATTTTTAACAATTCCCTAAACCCAAATGAGTAGAGCTGAATCTTTAATATTTTGAGACATATCATGAGCAAGTGAGTTTGTTTGAGTTTAAATACTCCATACCCAGAGATTGAGTTTTTTGTAGTGCAAAGCTTTTTAATCTTCCAGATTATAAATATTGTAATGCCAACTTAAAATGTACTGTGATTTCCAATCGAATTGTAGGAAGTTTTAATGGCTGTGGAGCAAAGCAACATGATTTCCTCCTATCCCCTCTCCCCTGGCTTGTGCAGTCAGAGCAGATTATCGAGGTGTTTAAATGCTGCTTGGGGATCCCCTGCCTCCTTCCCAGAAGGCTGCCTATTTGAAACGCAGAAGGTGTTTTGGTTGTTTTAATTTTCTTATTTGCCTTCTCAATTTAGATTTGTGATTTTGGATTGGCCAGGGTGGAAGAGTTAGACGAATCCCGGCACATGACTCAGGAAGTTGTCACTCAGTATTACCGTGCTCCGGAGATCCTGATGGGCAGCCGCCACTACAGCAATGCCATCGACATCTGGTCTGTTGGCTGCATCTTTGCAGAGTTGCTTGGCAGAAGGATATTGTTCCAGGCACAGAGTCCCATCCAGCAGGTATCTCTGGATATACCCACCTCACCTCTCCCTGGCTGCCTTCCTGCTGCCCCTGCTCCTGCAGGCAGAGCTGCACCTCGGGGGACACAGGGAGGGGCTGCAGCGTGCCCAGGGGAGGCAACAGAGCTGGGAAGGGGCTGAGAACTCCTGAGGGAGCTGGGAAGGGGCTCAGCCTGGAGAGAAGGAGGCTCAGGGGGGCCCTCCTGGCTCTGCACAGCTCCCTGCCAGGAGGGGATAGCCAGGGGGGTCGGGCTCTGCTCCAGGGAACAGGGACAGGATGTTGGCTCGTGGTAGCTGGGGAATCTGCTGCTCCAGTGGAGAGCATCCCGTGTCTGAGCTGTGTCCTGTGCTCTGTGCAGCTGGATCTGATCACAGACCTGCTGGGCACGCCGTCGCTGGAGGCGATGAGGACGGCTTGTGAAGGCGCCAAGGCACACATACTCAGGGGTCCTCATAAACAGGTACTGCAGGGCTGCCTGCAGCCACACAGCCCCACCAGGCAGGGCTTCCTCTGGGCAGGGCGGGCCTTTCACATCCTGACTGAATTCCCATGGCCTGTTGGTTCAGAACACCCGGCCTGGATGTTTGCTCTCGGAGCTGTGCCTGGGATCGGGGCTGAGGTGGGCACAGGGGGTTGTGGTGCTTGGGACGGGGGCTGATCTGTGCTGACTCCACCTGCTCTGGGCACAAGGGGGCTTCTCACTAGTCAGGGGCAGTTCTGGCTTCTGCCCTGGGGGATTGTTGGGCTTGATGCCCCAGGTGAAAGTCTCTTTCTGAGGCAGCAGTGTTTTGATACCTACTTTGAATGAAGATGTTAAATTTAAGAGTTGGTACTGGCAAGAGATATAAATTAGAATTGACAGTATAATTCATAAAGCCCTGGAGGGCTGCTGCACTGCCGGAATCAGGAGTGCTAGAGGTGGAATCCACTCCCTGCCCAGAGCCAGGGGCAGAACCTCCAGCACCCCACCCCAGAGGGTCCCTGCTCACCTGAGCTGCTCAGGAAGGCCCAACAAGAGGCTGAAAGCTGAGATACAGCATTCTGCACAACTGGAGTAAAAATTAGCTTGGAAAAAGACACCAAACCAAAGGAAAAAGGCAGGATGGAGTCATTGTGCTGACTGGGCAATAAAATGGGCAAATGCAATGTAGTGTTAACAGATACAAAGAAATGCTTGTGCAGGCATCTCTAGTGCGGGGATGAGGCTCTGTGGCTCTCCTATAGGGTCATTTTTATGATTGCTAACAAAATTAACAAAATTATTGGCCTGTACTTGCTCCAGTAGTTAAGTTTGCATCATTATTTTCTGCATGTTGAAGTAATTTCTCACGTCTGCTCACTACAATAGTAGTTACCATAGAAATGAGCATTGCATGTATATTCTGCTTTATTATTGACATGTGGGAGTTCTGCCTCCCTGGCACTTTGGATCCACTACATAAAGTTGTTGCTGTTCCATTTCATGACAGGATTTTTTAATTTGAGCATTAATAACAGAAGGATTTCCTTCACATTTTCTCTGCCAGTTTTAAGTTAAGTTTATTTTTCTGCTGTCATGTGCTAGAAGAGTTGCGACTCCTAAACCTGGTGTCTTATGACCCACAGGATGGGAATCCTAAAAAGCTAGTGAGGTGAAATGGTATAAAAAGTTTCCACTACAGATTTAATGTCCTGTACCCACAAAGTTGTAAGAAATACACTCTTAAGAGTTAGTTGTGTGTGTGTTGGGGAAAACAATGTTCATTCTCCCTGGAGTGCCATGGGAGCTGGTGTGCTCATTGCACCTTGGAGACAGGGGATATAGAGCATCCAGGTGATGATTTGTATTTTTGTTTTCAACTTGAAGCACACTTCATGTTTGAGTGCAAATTTCTGGCTTTTCATATTCTGAAATGGAGCTTTTGCTGGTTGTAAGTGGTTAAACGTTGCTGGTTTCCTAATTAGACTAACAGGGAGAGCAGCCCAAGTTAGAAACGGGCGATTGCTTTGTCACACCGACTATTTTTACTCGCCGTAGGTGAGCGCAGTGGGAGAGAGGGGTGAGGCATTTTGCTGCTCTGTGCAAAAATAGATTAATGCCAGAAGTTTCTGATTAAACCCCCCCTACCCCACTGTGTGCTGGCAAAATGGGTATTTACATACTCTGTAGACTTTGTCAGTTTGGTATTTAAAAGTTCAAGTGAATTTTGTTCCTGGCAGCCCCAGGGTGAGCGAGCTGTCCCTGTCCCTGTCCCTGCTGACCCCCTTCCCAAAGGAAAACATGTGGGGTCCATCCCCTGCCTGTTGTGATCCCTCTGCTGTGGGAGAGCAGGCCAGGAGGAGAGTTACCAAACACTGCAGCTTTATATTCCATAGGCTGCCCTGAGAAACCAAGGCTGGGGAGTGCTCAGGGCTCTGTGTGGCACTTCAGGATTAACTTCGACTGATGTCACTCTGGAGGTGTAGTTTTATTTATTCTGGGAAATTTACAGCAACCCTGACATCCAGTACAGTCCTTCTGTCACTGTCAGTCAACTGTGGATCGCCTGGGAAGGAAAAGCAAAGTAATCCATAATTTGGGAGGGATTGAGATTGACAAGTGAACTACTGGAAATGATGGAGTTAATCAAACCCTGGTGGGAGTGGTGTCTGTAGAGAAAAATACAGAAAGAAAAGCAGGTTTTTCCAGGAATTACACCTGAACTAAGGGGAGCAGTGATCAATTGGACCTTTATTACAGTTGCTGGGTTTTGCAGTGGTGATTATTGTCATGCTGGAAAGCGTTAGGTACCACTTGTCCCCTGTAACAAGGAGTTTGTCCTTGCTGACTGGAATAGCGCGTGCGGGAACAGGGCTCTCCTGCTGATGGATCTGACAGGACACTCTGTGCTTCTCTTCCTCCCATTCCCCCTACAGCCATCCCTTCCTGTCCTATATACACTCTCCAGTCAAGCTACACATGAAGCAGTTCATCTCCTTTGCAGGATGTTGGTCTTTGATCCAGTAAGTAGGACTGAAAATCACCTCTAATACTTCTGCTTTGAACGGTTTTTGTTGTCTGGTGCTTAAATTGAGTGCTGTAAGTCAAGGACTGCTTTAGCTGGTTTCCTTCTACATGGCATTGCAGTACTTCTGGTCCATGAAAAAGTAAAAATATCATATAATTGGCTGATCAATTCCCCCTGGAATGGGGGTTTCAGGTTTCAAACTGAGTGGTCCTGGGAAGGAAGCCTGGCAGTGGGAAGGATGAGGCTGTGCATGACTCATGCTCTTTTCCGAGCTGGGTGTAGGTAGCAGAACATCAGCTACTTTGATGCAGTTCTAATTAGGGACACGGGGGTGTTCCTGGTCTTGCAACACACAAAAAATTCCTCCTGCATCCCCAATCACAGAACAGGATCGTTTTTCCACTGAGCATCTGTTTTTCTAATAAAAATGTGCTGCTGTGGATTTTGGATTTTGTTTCTTGGGACATTTTAGAGAATTGTCACAAGAAAATATGGTATTGGAATTGATAATCTTCATTATTTCGTTCCTACAGAACTCCCCAATATTGCAAATGTGAAACAGAGTGACTGCAGTGCAAAGGAGGAGGCTGGGGGTTGATGAAGCATTTAGAAGCACTGCCTTTGGAGTGTATTTTTTTAAAACCTTAACATTGCTTTGCTGAGCAGAACCATGGAAATGTTAAACTATAACTTCCACATTTAAAAAACAAAAATTCCTTTCTGACTCCCTCAACAGTTAGAATGCTGTCTTTCCCAGCTTGTTTTGATTTATTACAGGAGTCATAATTGTAAGGTTATCTGAAGAAAAAAGCCTTTGAACAAGAGGCACGTTCCTAAGAGCCGTGTGCTCAGCGCTTGCCGTGGTGGCTGAGCCAGGTCGGTGCCACCCAGGCTGGTTTGTGAGCCTCAGCTCCCCTCTAGTGGCAGCTCCTTCCACACCACCGCGGGTTTGTTAAGCACCGAGGATTAGGTGATGAGTAGTTCCTCAGCTCACGCCTGCTCTCTTCCCTTCCCTGCAGTCCAAAAGGATATCTGCTAAGGATGCCTTAGCTCACCCCTACCTGGACGAGGGCCGGTTGCGGTACCACACCTGTATGTGCAAGTGTTGTTTCTCCACTTCGACTGGCAGAGTTTATACCAGTGATTTTGAACCCATCACTAATCCCAAGTTCGATGACACTTTTGAGAAGAACCTCAGTTCTGTTCGGCAGGTTAAAGGTGAGCAGGAGTTAACCTTGCACGTGCACTTGTCCCCCTGCACTGGGGGGACATGGGATGGAGCTGGGATGGGGTTGGGATTTGTGCTCTGCATCCACACAGTGACCTCAGTGCTGGTTTCTTTTAGTTATTTTTCCATAGTAGACACTGGGAATAATTTCTTTTCATCAAAAGAACAGAATTATAAGTGTTCTGAGATAAGGCAGTGGCACAAGCGTGAGCTGATCTGCAGAAGTCTGTGGGTTTCAGATCTCAGCAGTGCCCATCCCTGGCACCCTGTTCCTCATCCTTTTGCTGAAGGGGGGCTCTGGGGGAAGGGGAAGTCACTGTGTGTCTGTGGCTGTTTGGGGCTGTGAGGTGTGACCTCCACAGCTGTCCTGCAGCCTGGAGCTGAAGCTGAGTGGTCAGATTCAGGGAAGCTGCAGCTCTTCTATCCTCCCTAAAATGTACTCTCAATAAGGGAAGTTCTCTTTCCCTCCAGTTGACATTGCATTTTACTGAAGCCAGAAGTGTTAATGCTGTGTTGTTTTGTATTTTTCTCCTGTGTACAGAAATAATTCATCAGTTCATTTTGGAACAGCAGAAAGGAAACAGAGTGCCTCTCTGCATCAACCCTCAGTCTGCTGCTTTTAAGAGCTTTATTAGGTAACTGTATGTAATCACATCTGATATGAATTCCCATTTATTAGTAGTACAGAAGTCACACATCCAGAATGTTTTAGGTTTTCGGTTCCTGAGATAGCAAGGGCCCATAGATAAAACCCTTGTGAACTGTATTTGTGAATTCTTCTAGAATTTTAAGTAAAACATGCAAAACTTCCAAGTAACATTTTGTGCAAAAGAACAGAAGTCAGACTGAAACTGGAATTGTGAAGGTTGGCAAGTTGAATTTGGGTTGTGGAGCTGCAGGGTGAAGGCATTGCAAGGAGGGACTGAGGGGTGAAAATGCACAGATAAAGGAATATTTGCTGTGGGTGCTGGTGGCCGTTGTCAGGCTCGGTTTGGGTTTGGGGTTTGGTACTGGGGTGTTTGATCCCCCCGGGCTCGGGTTGGGTTTGGGGTTTGGTCCCGGGAGCTTTTGTCCCCCTGAGCACTGAGCAGTGTCCCTGGCCCTGCACTGAGCAGTGAGCAGTGTCCCTGGCCCTGCACTGAGCACTGAGCAGTGTCCCTGGCCCTGCACTGAGCACTGAGTAGTGACCCTGTCCCTGCACTGAGCAGTGAGCAGTGTCCCTGTCCCTGTCCCTGCACTGAGCAGTGACCCTGTCCCTGCCCTGAGCAGTGTCCCTGGCCCTGCCCTGAGCAGTGAGCAGTGTCCCTGGCCCTGCCCTGAGCAGTGGGCACTGAGCAGTGTCCCTGTCCCTGTCCCTGCACTGAGCAGTGTCCCTGTCCCTGTCCCTGCACTGAGCAGTGACCCTGTCCCTGCACTGAGCAGTGTCCCTGGCCCTGCCCTGAGCAGTGGGCACTGAGCAGTGTCCCTGTCCCTGTCCCTGCACTGAGCAGTGTCCCTGTGTCTGTGTGTCTGTCTGTCTGTGCAGCTCCACGGTCGCCCAGCCCTCCGAGATGCCGCCGTCGCCGCTGGTGTGGGAGTGACCCGAGCGCCCCGTACTACTGAAGATGTAATGTAGCTTTCCACTGGAGCCTGGGATTTGCAATTCTGGAGGTTAATCATGCTTGTACTGTAATTTTACTAATGAAGTTTTAAATTAACAACCACTACTTGTACAATATGAATAATACTTAGAAATGTACTAGACTTTTAATCTTGTAAAGTGGTTGTGCTTTTAGAAGAAAATATTTTACCCAGAGTTGCACGTGTTTTATGAATTCTAGTGCAGCTGTGATGGCTCAGCTCAGAACAAACAGAATTGAACCAAATTCGGGGAGGTTTTTTTTTTTTTTCCTTTTTTTTTCCCTTTTTTTTTTATTGAAGTGAGATTGTACAAACAGATAGACATACATTTTGATATTGAGCCATTCCTGAAGATTTTGGGTTTTCTAAAACTAAGGAATACAGAAAACTTGACTGCGACCAATCATGAAGTCCTTCTGGGTGGCCGTGGCCGTGGGAAGTGGCCACAGCCCCTGATGCCCAACCCTATAAATAGCTTCTCACTAGAGCTGTGATGGTGATGTGTGCTGTTCTAAAATCAAATGTTGTGAGTAGAGAGAATGAGTTTGTGACTAGGAGAGACTAAACCTCTGTTTCCTTACCCAGTATAAATATATATATATATTTAATCTATTTTTATTAGAAGTTTTTCTGCTCTTTCTTACATAAAACCCCCCAGCATGCATCTTCTATGTGTGTAAATAATTCCATTTATGGGCTAATTTCAGAGATCCCTGACATCATTGCTGTATAGAGAGAAACTAGCTTGCACATTTTAGGTCTGTGAAATTTTGTGAGAACTTTTTCCTGCACTGGACAGTTGAGAGAAAAAAAACAGAAAAGGACAAAAAAAAAGCACATAGGGAATTCTGTTAATTGTGTTCGTGTCTTTAGGCAGAGCTGTGGAAGTCTTGAAATGTCACAGTAGTAAATAACTTTTATTACTTTTTGGCTAATTCTTTTTCTGTTGGAACACTGAATTCTGTGCATATGTATATATGAACACAAATTGAAGGCCTCTACCTCCTGGAGTATACAACTTGGTTTGTTTACCTCCACATGATTTTTTTTTTTTTAAGTTTAGTGTGGAGACTTGAAACTTGAATGTCCCTTCCAACTTTTATATTTAAAACAAGACTAGAAAATTGAAGACTGTTTTTCACCTGTACAAAGGAATACTAAAAGGTCGTCTTAAAATTTGAGCCTTGGTCTGGAGAGAAACCATGGTGTTTGTTATGGACAATTAACTGTTAAAGTTATTGTAAGTTATCTGTATTTAGCAGAGTATTTTCAACAAGAGTGATCTGAGCTGGAATTGGAGACTATTAGTAAGTTATGTTTGGAAGTTTTAACTTCAATGAAGTAATTATTTGCTGTGAAAGAGACAAACATTGAATAACTGAACAAAGATGGTGCAATATCTTTGTTTTTTATGAGGCTCCTAGAAATAAAACCAACTGAAGCATTTCAATTCACTTGAATGAGAAACGTGTTTAATTATCGAGCCCCAGAAGACACTGGTATGAAAGGTAAAATCTCAGAGGTTGGTCAGTTAATGTGGCACACTTGCTGGTCACTTTGTAAAATGTAGATTTGGAGTACAGTGGTGAAAACATTAAATGTGACATTTGAAAATGCGGCGGTGATGTCATTCTTCCCTGCCCGCTGTGTCCCGTCCCGCTCTCCTCTGGGATGTAACCGGGCGGAGGTGCCGCTCCCGGCTCCGCTCCCGGCTCCGGGCGGCTCCTGCAGCCGCGGCTGTCACCGGGGCCGGCGGAACCGGAGCCCTGCGCTCGGGCCGGGCTGTCACGGGACGCGGGCACCCCTGGGCTCTGGAGCTCCGCGTCCACGCGTGCGGGGGAGGAACGGCGGGGCCGAGGTGCGGGACCAGGGGGGACAAGAGCCGGGCAGGCGGGGGCGCGGCTGCCGACACCCGGAGGAAAGGGGGAAGAGCGGGGAAAGGGAAAAAGAACGGGGAAAGAACAGGGAAAGGGGGAAAGAGCGGGGAAAGAGCGGAGAAAGGGGGAAAAGAACGGGGAAAGGAGAAAGAACGGGGAACGAGGCGTGGCCAGGGCAGGGTGTGGCCGCTGGGCGGGGCCAGGGCAGGGTGTGGTCGGGGGCGGGGCCGTGCCGCGGGACGTGGCCGCCGCCGGGCGCGGCGGGGCGGGGCCAGCGCGGGGGGCGGGGCCAGCGCGGCGATGGCGGCGGCTCCGCGGTGGCGGGAGCGGCTCTTCGCCCTCTATTTCATCTCGCACATCCCGATCACGGCGCTCATCGACCTGCAGCCGCTGCTGCCCGCCGGGATCGCGCCGCGGGCCGTGAGTGGGGCCGGGGGTCGGGCCGGGGCTCGTTCCGCCGATGCGTGAGGGGCACCCGCCGGTTTGATGGGGCCGGGGGCGGCCTGTGCCGAATCTCGTGTGTGGAGACATCGCGGGGGGAGAGGGGGAGAGAAACTGCAGCGAGCGTGTGAGGGAGCGTCTGGGAGAGAAACGGTGCTGGTGCCACGGGATGAGTCACAGCCGGGTCATTCATTGGGGAGGAGCGGGAAGGGGAGCGGGAATGGGAACGGGAGAGGGATGCTCGGCCCGCGCGTCCCGCGGCTCTGGCCGGTGCTGCTGCCGAGAGCTGTGGCGGGGATGTGGCGGCCGCTCCGTGTCCCCCGGAGGCCCCGGGGAACTGGTGCAGGTCACTGCTCGCCCCGGAACGGGCGGTGGGGATGTTCCTGTGCCCAGAGCGGGCTGTGGCTGTTCCACCGCTGCCCATGGACATCCTTTCCGTGGCCATGGCCCCGCTGTCCCCTCGCTGTCGCGCTCGGCACCGGCGCCCGGAGGCTGCGGCAGCGCGGGGCCCGCGCCACGTGCCCCGGACGTGGCTCCTGCGGGCCCGGGCATTCTCCGATCCCGGGCTTTCCTCAAATTCCTGCCAAAAATGCAACAGGGAGTTGTTGCTGCTGCAGGAGCAGGCATGCCAAATTTACTAATTTATTCGTAAAAATCTCTGGCTTGCTGGGTTTTGAACAAAATCATAGAAGACAATATCATAAAATCAATTAAAATAACGGTTGGATGGCAGATGATTAGTTCAGCCCTCATCATCAGGGTGTCACCTCCTGCTTGAGTTTTACAACTGGTGACTTGGTTGTTGCCATCGGAACTGCCAGTAGGATTACTCCAGTATAGGAACCACTTCCAATTAATAGTTAACCAGCAGATCTCAATGCATATCTCTCTGTTCAAAGTCCAGCGTAAAGCCATGCTGGAGTTTACATTTCTGTCAGAAACTAATTGCAACTGCCTGACTCCAAATCCTGGTGCTGAGCTGTTCCCCTGCAGCAGCCCTGCTCAGGACCAGGGGCTCACAGCCTGGTGGCTTCATCCCATAGAGAACCACAAGCTCTGCCCTGCTCTGGTGGATGCTCAGTGACTGACTGTCGTTTTGGGTTTTTTCAGCTGACAGACCTGTTGCAGCAGTATGCAACTTCCTTCAGGGACCCCCTGATGCTGCAGCCCCCAGAGTGGTTCAAGGCATTCATCTACTGCGAAGCCTTTCTCCAGCTGCCCTTCTTCCCCATCGCTGCCTACGCCTTCCTGAAAGGTGGGGGGAAACAGGGTGATCGAGGGCATGTCCTGGGGGCATTTCTGCAGGACAGCTGCTGCTGTGCAGCAGAGAATGTTTCTGTATCATGATTAGGGGGTTTGAGGGAGTTACTGTGGAGGGCTGGGCTGCCAGGGCCCACATGAGTGTTCTACCTGAGAAAGCAGCACAGAATAAAGTTTGTCATAAACAAAACCTTGCAACTACAGGTCCTTGTGAGGTGCAGCCATTTGTGTAACCACCATCAGCATTTGACATCTGGGTAATTTCCAGGCCAGCTAAAGGTCTGGGTCAAGCCTGTGTACTCATTTTGTTACTTTAGATCTTTCAGAATCACCCCTTTGTTCTAAATTGCCATCAGGGGAGAGAAATTTCCTTGGTTCCTACTAGTACTGAGGGTTTTTTCTGCTCCCTATTCCATCTGAGCGATGGCTTACCCTGGCAGAGAGGCAGCAGTCAGTGTTCTGTCACTCGGAATTCTGGGTGTTTCAAAATACTTAAATATTGTTTCCTTTTTGCTTCTGTACAGGTGGCTGCAGATGGATCAGGACTCCTGCCATTATCTACTCCACCCACGTGGCCACCACTCTGTTTGCCATCCTGGCCCACATCCTGTTCCACGACTTCTCCAAGGCGGAGCACGCGGGGCCTCAGACGCTGCGCGAGCGCCTGGCGCTGCTCTCCATCTACCTGCCCTACCTGCTGATCCCACTGCTGCTCCTGTTCACCATGCTCTGCAACCCCCACTACAAACACGTGGAGAAGAGGAAAAGGAAGTAGCTGGCTCTGGAGGTCGTACACACCACACCTGTGCTGCACCTGGTTCCGACCCTGCGCTGGCGGAGTCCTCTGGGACAAACATCTCCCTCGTGTTGGCTGCACTGGCTGCTGCAAGGAAAAATGGAATTGGGTGGAGTGCACAGCCCTGCTTTGACCACACACAGCTCTGGCAGGGGCCTGGGCCAGCCTGGGGTCAGGTCTGTGCAAGGCCTCTCTCCCAGGAAAATGGTCTTTTAACCCTTTGATGTGTAACTCTGTGAGGGGACACACACACACACTCACACCCTGCAGCTGATACTGTTCTTCCAAGGTCCCTTTTCCCAAAATGACTGTTTGGAAACCACTCAAGTAGGAAATCTGTCTTCCAACCACATATTCTGAAGAATCCCCAACCCATTACACACAGATTTGCAAAGCTGTTCTTTTGAAGCATTCCAAATCATATAATGATTCTTAACTTCCTTGCCCCTTCCTTTAAAATTTCCACTGCCTTTGCTCTGCTTCATTTTGATTAATTATAAATGTCTGATCAATGATAAATGTGCCAAAATCTGGATTCATGAATGCTTAAAGTTACCCTTGACAACCAGGAGTACTGCCCAGAGGATTCTGAAGTACTTCAGGAATTGTAACCAAGGAGTTGGAAATTTCTTTCTTCCCTAAAATCAATTCAGGTATGGAAATAAATAACTAAACGCATTAAACTGCATTCAGTCTTCTTCAGGGAATGGCTGAAGGAACCTGCAGTGACCACGAGATGGTGGAGAGTTCACAGAGTAAATCCATGTGTAAGTTACAACTACAGGTAGAAGTTCTGTGGTTGGGGTTGGTTTTCATCTGGAGCCTGGTGAGGTGATGAGCTCGTGAAGCTGCTCAGGCACTGCTGGCACATTTTATTCACTGTGTGAAGTTAAAGCCTTCCCCAGGCTTTGGAAAGTGCAGCATTTCCATACTGAAGTGCTGCAGGCATACACAAAATGCATCTGTTTGCACTTCCAACACGAGGCTTGAGTTCACACTGGGGTTTGTAGTTTACAGTTTGTGCACTCCTGGTGTCACTGACACTCAGAATGGTTTCCCTCATCAGTCTGGTGTTCCATCCTAATAATGCCCATAAAAGGATTCAGCTCTCATGACAGTCCTGAATGGACATTCCTCAGGAACAGTTCAAAGTTCTAAATTCTCATGTAGTTTCTGCTTTTTTTGTATCTGTAATTGGTCCATTCTGGAAATCATACATTTCTGTCTTTTTTTAATAATTCTATAGAAAAAGTAACAGGCAGATATAGATCCAATACTGCTGGTTGTGTGTAAACCTTTACATTGAAAAATAACAGAGGAGGAGCAACTAATTCTGGTACAGCCAGACAGTCTGAGAACAATAATTTATTTTCTGATTTCTATGAAAGAGCTGTAGACTTCAAAAAGCGACACAACAAAGCACCAGTAGCAGTAATTCAACTGGAATTTGAATTAGAACTACTGACTGTACAAAACTGGTATAAAATCAAAGGCCAGAACAGTCTGTGCAGCTGTGAGCTGTCAGCCCTTCTTATTGCCATGGTACACTCAAGCCGAGGTACAGCCCCTCCATTGTGCAAACCATCTGCACTCCTGCACAGTGGAAATTGCATATTTCTGAAATTCTCAAGATTCTGGAATGGTCAAGTTTCCATGTGAGCTGGTTTTTATCTTAAAATCCTCTATTTCTGGAAGATGAACTGGTCGATGAATTCGTTCTGGTCCGCTTCGATTTTGCAGAGGGTCTCATACTCGATCCGGTACCTGCGAGACAAAACAGAGGGTCCAGGACCCCGTGTGAGGGGGTCAGGGCAGCCCTGGGAGCTGGGAGGGGAGCTGGGCTGCCCGTGTGAGTCACCTGCAAGCAGCAGGTGCCTGAGTCACACACACAGCTCTTTATCAGCCAGACACGAGGCTGATGCAGCTCTCAGAGTTCTGCACCGCCCCAGCCCGTGCTGCCTCTGTTCAGCCTTGAAGTCCTCAAGGATGAACCTTCTCTGGGTCACTGCAGGGCCTGAAGGTAACTCCAGGCCTGTGGCATTGTTCCCATGTGCTCTGGCCAGGACACACCTTTGATGCAGGTGGGGCTGTCTGAACCAGCCCAGGGTCCCACAGCACAGGCAGACAGCCCTGTGTCCACCCTGAGCCTTCCCAGCCTGCACACCACCCCAGAGCACTGAACACAAAACTCACCTTTCCAGCTGCATCTTCTTCTCTGCTATCAAAGCCTGGAGCTGCTGCTCCTGAGCCTCTCTCTGCTTTGCAATTGACTTCAGCAGGTTCCGTGCCCCGATGGCCTGGCAGGACAGGGCAGGGATGTGTGGAGGGGTTTTGGTTCGCTCCTTTAGCCCCTTTCCCTCCCAGCAGGTGGACTGTGAGGCATTTCAGCTATGCCAGCAATACCAGAGGGTGATGCTGTGCTCCTGAGGGGTGGGTGGCAGTTTGGTGTTCCCCAAACTCGAGGAACAAAGTCAGCGACTCCTCTGGATACACAAACTGGGCACTGGCCCTACAGCCTGACAAGCTCAGGCTACCAGAGGCCTCTCCTGCCTCTGCAGGACAAATTCTACCAAGATGGAGTGATTAAAAAGCACACGTTCTGTTTCTGTGCAGAAATATAGACAAGCAGGGAGAGCGGGACTGGTTCATGTGTGAGCAGTACGACACTGTCATAAGTTTCATTAATTCATTACTATTGATTAATATTATCATTGATATAAATTTTAAAGGCCCAGTTAATCCCAGAGGAATGCCAGCAGAATACTGACAGAGAATCCTTGCTTCTGCTGTAAAGGGAGGGAGGGACAGAGAGGCCCCACACAGGACAGTGCACACGAGAAGCGAGGAATTTACTGCACAGTACCTTCATCTTCTCACTTTCTACAGCTTTGGCCAGTTGGTCAACGAGCTCAATCAAGCTGCCCACTATGTTCTGAAATTCTGCTGTTTCTGTAAAGGAAAAAATTGTCAAGTGATATTCACAACTTCCCTAAAAAGATCGAACGCTCCTGCTTTGCCGTACAGTTTTTAGACGCAGCTGTACGTTTAGGGTTTACAGTAAACAGGAAGGTTTTTGGACTCGGGCGGGATCAGATGAAAGGGGCGAGAGAAGGCCTGAGGTGCCCGGCCCGGCCCGGCCCGGCGCGGCACTCACTGTCCACGAAGGCCCGGCACTGCTCGCGGAGCTGCGCCGTCTGCGCCGCCACCTCGGGCTCCAGCACCCGCAGCTTGTTCAGCTCGTCAAAGTGCAGCCCCGCCGCGCCCAGCGCCGCCTGCGCCATGGCCGGGGCAGCGAGCCGAGCCGAGCCGAGCCAAACGGTGCGGGGCCTCAGCCGGCACTGCCGGGCTCGGGCTCCTCCGGCACCGCCCGGCCCGGCCCCGCCTCCGCCAGCGCTGCGCCCGCCGGGAGCCGGGGAAACTCTTCCGGGCCGGCGGCTCCCGGGGCGGGCCGGGGGTGAGGGGCGGTGGCGGCGGCGGGTGAGTGAGAGAGGCCGGGCGGTGCGCGGGGCCGTGAGCGGGGCCGGGCCGGGCCGCCTCTGTTCGCTTCCCCCGCGGCCGGGGCGGACGGAGCCTGTCCCGGGGGGCTCGGGCGGAGCGGGCCCGCGGCAGGGCCGGGCAGGGCCCGCGGGCCGCTCGGTGTGACCCGCGCGGGGCCGGCTCCCGTTCTGCACCGGTACCCTCGGGTTCCCCCGGCTCCCCCCGGGCCGTTCGGGTCCCTCCTTTCCGGCCGTGCTGGGCCAGGGCGGGTCCCGTTGCGGGGCCATTGTTCCGCAGCCCGTCCTGCCTCCCACGCGGGGCAGGAAGGGACGGGAAGGGATGTGGGGAGCTTTTGGTCGTGTCAAAAGGGGTAATTAGAGATCTCTGTCTGTTTACAGAGGCCTCACAGCTCCTCCGTGGCCACCTGCAGGAGTTGTGCTGGCTCCTGCCTGTGCTGGCGGGGCAGGGGGTTTAGCTTCTTTGCTCGTGTTTAGCTTCGTTCTTGGTCAGAGCAGTGAGAAACTGCCTGGGGGGACGGAACTGACCGCTTACCCTTCTGAGGAGCTCGGTCGGACAGGCTGGATTCCTGTCTCCTCACGGGTTCGGTCTGGCTGCTGTCATAAACATGCCACTGTTCTAAAAAGGGGATTTTGAGGGTTTAAAGCAAGGCAGGACATCAGTGACAAACAGTGGTGTACGTGGTGGGGAGTTGTGTTTATTTTCTTTTCAAATTAGAGCTACGTTCACTGGTCGGGGCTCCAGGATGGACGCAGGAGAGTTTTGAATGAAAGGAGTTACCAGAAAATAGAACCTTGTGATCCATCTTTTCAGTGTTGAGGCATTTGAAGAGACATTTGTGTCTCCAGTTCAAAGTCAAACCAACATCAACAAGCCCCGCTCAGGGGGATGCACACACACCCCAGCTGAAGCAGGGGCAGGAGGCTCTTCAGGGCATTTCAGCTGGGCTCGGAGAGAGTTGGGCTCTGTTGGGAGGCCGAAGGGGAGCTGAGCGGGGCCCTCCTGCCGTGTGGTGTTTGCAGTGTTGGCTGGAGATACAACAACAGGAAGTCGGGAGAGTTTCACGTGCCTCAGAAGCGTGACACAGCACAGGCGGCATCAATTGTCTGAAAAATGGCTGAATCGTGTTTTGTCAGGATGTGCGTAGTTGTGTCCTTAGGAAGTGTCTCTTCCGCAGAGTGACATCCTCGTCTGTGTGTGGAGTGGCCGTGGGGCTCCGTGCTGACCACGCTCCGTCTGCTGACCCCTCGCCGTGGTAACTGCTGACCCCTCGTTGTGGTGACCACTGCCCCCACGCCGTGCTGGCCCTTCACCGTGCTGAGCCCTGGGTGATGCCGGCCCCTGCCCCGCCGTCCTGGCGGGCTGAGGCGTGAGGGCGGCACCACGGCGGGGCCGGCCCGGCCCACGCGCTGCAGGGTGGTCATCTACCTGCAGAAGGCCATGTCGGGGGACACGTGCCTGGGCAGCGCCCTGTGCCCGGCCGCCGGACACAAGCCCAAGGCCGGCGCGCTCAAGGGCGGCAGCCTGGGCAACAAGTACGTGCGGCTCAACGTCGGGGGCTCCCTGTACTACACCACGGTGCAGGTGCTCACCAGGCACGACACCATGCTCAAGGCCATGTTCAGCGGCAGGATGGAGGTGCTCACCGACAAGGAAGGTAAGGGTGTGGTTTTCATTGCTAACAGTTTTGTAAAACAGCAGGAGTTTGGTGGTGGTTTTACTCCATTAAGGATGTAGAGAATGATATATGCCAAAAATAACTGGGAGCATTACGCAGCCAAGTCCTGTTGGTGCTAGCAATCCTTTGGCTTTATAGAAATACCTGGTTTTGTTACTCAAAAGAACTGGGGAAGGACTGGTCCTCTTTCCTGCCCTCGTGCTGGTGAGCAGCTTGGTGTTGGTGTAAAGACTGAACAGACAGTCTGTGGGTTGTCATTTCTGTCACATCAAGCAGTGGCATCATTCAAACCATGCACGTAAGGAGGGACATACGGTTTTCAGCTTTGAGGCTCAGAATAGCCTGCCTTGCTTTGTTGAAAAATCTTTTTTTTTTCCCCTTTTCCTGAGCAGCATGTTTCAGTTGTAGCTCATGGTGCCATGGCAGCATTTAGGGATCAGTCAGGCAGTGTGTCACCTCCAGCTGGACACAGGATATTTTAAATCCCTGATACATTATAAAGGGCAGAACACGCAATTTTGTGTAAGAGCCTCAGCCTGGATGGAAAATGAGAGTCATGTTCTGATAGCTCCAGCTGGAGAGTCCAGCAGGGGTTTAGCTGACTTTCCTAGGTTGTTTTCTCTGCCTAGATTCCAAAATAACACTTTTTTCCTGCCTTCCACGTTATGGGAAAGGGTTTGGCACCGTACTAAGCCTTGTGTGTGCGTGCGTCCTACACTGCTATTGTTTGGCAGTAATCAGACATCCTGTTTCCTTAGGGAATGTGACTTCAGGGATTTTGTAAAATTGCAAGAATTTGTCCATTTGCTACTGTTTCCTCTGCTTCATCCCTTCTGTGCTTCCTCCTGATCTGTCTGTCCTATTCTTTGCTCCTCTTTGGGGACTAGAACAGCTTTTCCCCCACACTGGGTTTTCTGGGCCGATCTGCCTTTTAGCATCTTCAGAACATTTCTCTGTCTTTTTAACTCCAAACAGCAGCAGCAGATGTGTTTGGAGAATTGCCAAATGCTCCTTATTAGGCCATAGAAATTATCCATATCTACTTGTTGCACTCAATAGTGAATTCTGTCTTCTAGTCCTTCCTTGGCTCTCAGAGGTTTCTGACTGCCCAGCATCACAGTGTAGCCCTGCAGTTGGGTTCCTGCAGCAATCTCAGTGCATTGTGCTGGAAGCTGAGTGTTTTTAGCTTGGGGCTGTGCTTTTGGGGTGCTGGAAAGCAGTGGGAACATCTGGGCAATATTCAAGGGGCTCCACTGTCAGGTTCTGTTCTGGAAGCAGCTTCAGTTTGCTCAAAGGCAGTAGGGACTTCCACTGGGTGAAATGGGAGAAGCGTCCTGAGCAGTGTCAGGAAACCTCAGTGTTGTTTAACCTCTCCAGGGAGCTTTTCCCTGCCTCTTGTGTTGAGGTGACTGAAATGTGTTGGCTCTTTTTCAGGCTGGATCCTTATAGACCGTTGTGGGAAGCACTTTGGAACAATATTAAACTATCTCAGAGATGACACGATTGCACTTCCAAAACACAGGCAGGAGATCAAAGCCTTGATGGCAGAAGCCAAATACTATCTCATCCAGGGCTTAGTGGACATGTGCCAGGCAGCCCTGCAGGTAAGAACAGAAGTATCCTGTGAAGTGTTTCATGGGTGTTTTGCTTATAAAATTTACTTAAGACAGCTTGAGAGATTATCTCATGGCCTTAGAAATGGCACCAAGTCTGAGATGTGCAAGGCATTTTTAAAATATGAGTTAGTAAACAGGTGGTGAGGGATCTGGGGACACGGCCTGTCCTGCCCACACTTGGGTTGTGCTCTGTGTCCCTGAGGGCTGGCTCGTGTTGGTGACATCCTGTTCTGCCACGTGCTCAGTCCAGATGCTCGTCTGTGCAGTGGTTTGAGTTGATTAAAACTACTGCAGACTCCTTCTATCCTTTTCTTCAAGAAAGGATGTAATATTAAACCTACTTAAACCAAGTATGACTGGACCTTGTCCTGGCTATAGCTGAGGACATCCACCTGCACCCCAATATTTCAATTACTGCTGCCTTCCGGGGATGGGAAATCTGTGCTGTGATTCTGGGTTGCAGATCAAGGTAAGCTGGGTGGTTGCTGTAGCAACCCAGCTCTTTTCCTGTGCATCACAGCCTTTGGAAACATGGCTGGAGGGGCTGAAGGAGGCAGCAGCATCAGCTTTAGCATTCCTTTCTTATTTCCTCTCTTTCTTCTTTCATTAAAACAGGACAAGAAAGACTTGTATGAACCTGTCTGCAGCATCCCTATTATCACCTCTCCAAAAGAAGAGGAGAGACTGATAGAGTCATCAATGAAAGTAACTGCTCTTTTCAACTGTGGATTTATTCTAAATGTATTGAAACACAGAACTTACCTTTTCTTCTTTTCTCTCACTCCCAACAGCCTGTTGTTAAACTGCTGTATAATAGAAGCAACAATAAATACTCCTACACCAGGTATGTCCCTTCTTTTTTCCCCTCACTTTAGTGGAAAAGTTGCTTTTTGACTGTGGGAGTGGAAGATGATGATGAATGATCTAACTTCACTTCTTTTGGTTTGTTTTGGGTTTTGACAACTATCTTGGTTTGAAAAGTAAGTAAGGCCTTACATTGCATGTCTGACAATAAAACTTTTTTTAAAAAAAATAATGTATTCATTCTGGCAGTGTGTCTGTGCTGTGCAGCATGCAGAGCACATGGCCTTCCAGGACACATTGACTCTGGACTTCTGCTGTCATCAAGCCAGAGAACTTCAGTGAAGTGGGATTTGATCATCTCGAGCATGGATAGTTCATGTAATGCTTTGGGACATTGTGCTGTCCTTATTAATTGTGTAAGCTGACCTCTAAAGGCTGGTGTGTTTGCTCGTGGGGTCAGAGCAGTGTATTTGTATCTGAAATGGACTATTACCCCTCTTTTCTTGGCAGCACGCGGCAGTGAGTCACTACTTATTTGTATTCTGCAGTTGGATCAGTGCTGAAAGCTGGCGGAACAGGCAGAGATGGCTGCTTGAAAAGCCCTGTTCCTGCTTTTGTTGCTGTGTTTCAGTAACTCTGATGACAACTTGCTGAAGAACATCGAGCTGTTTGACAAGCTGTCCCTGCGGTTCAACGGCAGAGTGCTGTTCATCAAGGACGTGATCGGGGACGAGATCTGCTGCTGGTCCTTCTACGGGCAGGGCCGCAAGCTGGCCGAGGTATGCTGCACCTCCATCGTCTACGCCACCGAGAAGAAGCAAACCAAGGTAATGGAGCTTCACCTGCCCGTGCTGCGGGTTGCAAACGGTCCTGATTAGCTTCAGGAGTCTGCAGAGCTTCTCTCACTTCAGGAGTGAACTCTGAATTTGCAGTGGTGCAGCTGAGGTTAGCAGGGTCCAATGTTAAGAATTAGAGAGACTGTATTCCCTTCTAGAGCAATCTAAAAGATAAGGTGAGGGAGGTGACCTGGTGGGAGTAACCCTCCATCACAAATTTTTTACTCTTTATGATGTGTGGGTTTGTGGCTCACGTGTGGGTGTGTGTTGCAGTTGTTACCCTGCATGGCTGAGGAACAGGACACGTGCTGTGTTTTGCAGGTTGAGTTCCCTGAGGCACGGATCTATGAGGAGACCCTGAATGTCCTGCTGTACGAGACACCCCGGGTCCCAGACAACTCCCTGCTGGAGGCCACGAGCCGCAGCCGCAGCCAGGCCTCGCACAGCGAGGATGAGGAGGGGCTGGAGCTGCGCGAGCGCGTGCGCCGCATCCACGTCAAGAGGTACAGCACCTACGACGACCGCCAGCTCGGCCACTAGCTGGGCTGGGCCTGCGGCAGCTGCAGCTCCCCTCCTGTCCCTGGGCAGGAGGGGCATCCCTGGACAGCCATCTTCACGGGGCGCCTCGGCCCCTGGAAAGGCAGCGGGGATTTGTGTGCACAGAGCAGCACTGAAGGCCAAGGCCTTGCAGAACTGAGGTGTGAGTTGTGCACCTTGTGCCGTACCTGCAGGCTGGCCCCTCCTTCTGCTGGGAGGGGGATGTGGAATGCTGGTTCTCGGTTTGTGGTTGCTCTTTCCTAGCCAACGATTTGCCAGTTTCCCCCTTGCCGGGAGCAGCACTGCTCTTCCTGAGGGAGGTTGGGCGGTTTGAAAAGCTCTTTCCAGACAGCTCCCCTTCCAGGGCCTTGTACAATGGAACTTGCAGTTATTAAATCAAGATACTGAAGAGAGAACTTGAATGTGGCTGCTCTTGGCAGACCCTACATGGGATGACCCCCCGCAGAAATGTTTGGCTGGCCAGTCAGCTGCACCTGTGCTCTCCCAGCCCTGTCCCCAGATCACCTGCAAAGGTTTGTGTTCCAGGATGGTGTCTTTAAAACTCATTGATTCCTAGGCAAGCTCTTCCAAAGTGGTGAGAATCAAGTCATCAGCCTCTCCATGTGAAAAGTGGAAGTCTCTGAAGATGTAAATGTGTAGGTAGTGACTTGTCCTGGGAGAGGGGGAAATGGGTATGGTGAGGGAAGAAACCTGAAGTAAGCAAACCTGAGCAGATTGTGGCACTGTTGCCCTGGTTGAAGCTTGTCACTGTGAAATCCTGTTTATATAAACAAGGGCAATCTGGGGAATTGCTTTTACATTCCTCCTGTGGCCTAAAAGTGCTATTTGATGTTAAATTTCTCAAGCAGCAGGGAAGAAATTGCAGCGGCTGGAGAAGTACAGGCTAAACAGTGTTTTCTAAGGCTAGAACATGTGAGTTCAAGTTCTGTGTCCTGAATCCCTTCTAGAGGGTAGAAGTTGAAGAAGAAAAACAGCTGTGAAAATATTGTTCTAGCATGGAACTGTGAGAGGCTTTGGGCATAGCAGAGAGTTGGCTTATACTGGCTTTTAAACTGAAATAATCACTTTTATTCTGAGTGCTTGGCTGGGTGCTGATTTACAGGGCACTTCAGGAGGTGGGGGTCAAGTCTGCTCTGAAAATTTGGAAATTTCTGGAATTTTTCTGGAAACAGTTTCAAGTTCAGTATGAAAAGCCATTGTTGTACTTTTAAACATTTGCTTGTATGTTTGAGCTGTAGGTAGCAGTTTTGCCACTGTCATGGTAATTCCTGCTGGCTGCCCACTGGAGCCAGGGATACTTTGGATATATTCCACAGCTGCCTTTGTGTTCCCATATCATTCCTGGTCACAAAGCTCCAGATTCCACAATGGTCAGTCCTGAACTGCTTTGACCAGTGCCAAATCCACCTGTAAGATTTAAAGAAAATTACTGCAAAACCCTGACAACAAAATGATCCCAAATTATTGCAGGGAGTTCCGAAGGAGAATTGAGATCTAGATGGTTTGGGAGTAATGGAAGCAGGGGAGGGAGCAAAAAATTATTTGCACTCATTTAGGTTTTTGAAAATTAAAATATTGTGGGTTAGTAAGAAAACACTAACAGACTTAGGATTTTCTTGCCTCTACACGTGGCAGGATTCACTTAATTCTCCTCGCATTCAGGAAGCAGCATTGCACAGGGATGCACCTGCCTTCTTGTGAAAGGCCTCTTGAAATTTCTAATAATCCTAGCAATCTCTTTTATACTTCTTTCTGTAAGTTTTTGTTTTCCAGCTGGTTATTCTGTTGTGCCAGGGAAAATACAGCTGTTGAGGTTTAGTTTCAACAAAGATTTTTGTGATATTTCTCTCTAATTCTGCTAGAGTGTGATGTGGATTTTAAAAATTTTTTCCCTCCACTGATGCTATTTAATTAGAAGCCACCAGCAGAGGCTGCAGTGATGGGGTCTTTGTGCTGCATTTAATAGCTTCAAGTTATTATCTTGTGCTTTTTCTGTCTTGTAACAAAGGCTGATGCCATTTAAAAAAACACGCGGCACTTCTGTTTCTTGGCAAATGATTTACATTATTTTTTCTTGTTACTATCATAGTGAATGTTAACAGAGTAAGTAAGTGATGCTGATTGCCTTGCAAAACTGTGTTTAAATGAAGTTATAAGCAGAAAAATGTCATATTTGCTTTTATTTTTTCTGGGGAGGACAGGTGTGGGAAGGAGTGTGTGAACGAGAGTGTCAGATCCCTGTGCTACTCCAGAGGCTTTCTGTACTCACAGAGTCATTAACAAAATGGACCCAACTTGTGAATTGTTACACTGTAAGAAGCAGAGGAAAGCCCATGTTTTGGTTTAGTTTTCCTTTCCCTATTTCCCACAGCCAACAAGTAGTAATAATTTCTGATTTGAATTTAGATTAATTAACCTGGGAAGCAAACAGTTTTGAGAACCATCTGGGTTGTGAGAATCTTTTACCAAGTGTGAAGGATCTTCTGGGTGTTTGTGGAATGTGGAATATCAGTAAGAACTGTCAGCAGTTGTGCTCAGGTTTGAAATACGTGCAGATATCCTTTCCCTTTCACTGTGGGCTCTCCTGAGTCCTGCTTGTCTGGAGCTGCTCCAGCACGGGGTGTCACTGAATCTGCCTTGCCCAAATCATGCCCTGCTCCAGTCTCTGTCCCACCAGGTTCTGCTCATTTCGAGTACTGGAGCTGAGATGTAACACATGCTTTGTATTCTCACCTTAATCATTCTTTACGTGATTGAAGGCTATTAATTATTGTGGCAGGAATGTTCTAGACATTCTAGAACATAAGATTACAGCCAGTGTAGTGCAGAAGCAGCAGCAGGGAGCAGGGTGATGCAGTCTAGAGGCAGCATTGGTGGGTTTGCAGTGAGCTCTCCAAGGATTTCTGCTCAAATTAAGCTCAGATTAAGACAGTACAGGTTTCTAATTGTATGTGTTTGTCTGCAAGTTGAGACTTGTACTGGCTTCCACCCAGACCATCACCAGTGGGTGCATTAACAGGAATTTGGAGCAGCCTTTGGGAGAAAAAAGAGCCTTTTTGCCCCACTTGTAGGGTGTGAATTGTAACTACATCAGCTGTCATTCTTACAGGACTCACTGTCTCTTCACTCCTAAATTGAGTCCAAGCCCTGTGCATGCAGGCAGTGCCCTGAATGAGGGAGTGAGTGTGTGCCAGCCGTGCCCAGCCCTGTGCCCCAGGGCTCTGGGGTGTTTCCGAAACGCAGTGCCCGTGCCCTGCCAGCCCTCGGGCCCTCTGCAGGGAGGGAGGGAGGGAGCCCTGGCTCGGGGTGATGGGGCAGCAGGGGCACAGGGGAGAGCTCTGCAGGGCTCAGCTCCGGCTGCTGCTCAGTGCCCAGACACAGGCACTGCTTAACCTTCACCCTGACATTCTGGTTTTTGAGCAGGAGACATTTATCCTGCTGCAATGTTCCACTCCAGTGACTTTGGTCTTTTGCACTTGTTGGTTAAAACAGAAAATAAGTGATGGACAGGGAGGGTGTTGGGGGGACCATGCTGTCACCGAGAGCTGCGTTTGAATGGGCATTGCTTACTGTGGGCTTGGTTTGATTTTGTTCTTCTCGAGGTTTTTCATTTTCGGACAGAATTCTCTCCAGGCAATACTGGGGATAGACCTGAACTGGATGGGTCTGCCCAGCAGCCCCTGCCTACACACTGAGGTTGTGTTCTGTGACAATCCTTGGCATTCACCTCGCAGCCACCTTCCCCCGTGCTGTGGGACAGAGTCCTGTTCCAGCCCTGCCCTCCCAGGGGACAGGCTCTGTTTTCTGCATGTGTGTCACTTCTCCTCCTCCTATGGAACGAGTAACACCCTCCCCTACCTCACAGGGTGGCTGACACTTAATTTGTTTATTGAGAGTAAAGGATTCTTTCGGATTTCTATGATATTTTATATACAGAGGATAACAAATATGATTGCTGATCTTGTTTAAATTGACATTCTGTGATCAAGTTATTTTCTTAGAGATTCAGTCTTTGTTTTATTTTCATGTCTAACTTTTAAGGGTCAGTTTTACAGAAAAAGTACCTAGATAATGCAGTAATTAATCAATTATCTGTTGATTAAAGTGTTTCACCAGTGCATTAAAACGAAACAGAACACTAATTTTTAATAAAGTGTTATATTTTGTCTTCTGTGATTTTTCTCCAGCGTCATTACTTTTCATTGGTAGTGTGGGTCTGTGGAACTTTAGTTCCGTGTTGCCGATGCGATCCCCACCGAGGATTTGGGGTTGGTGCTCCCGGACCGGGGCCGGCAGCGGAGCGGGGATCCGTGTCCCGCGTGCCCCGTGTCCCTCTGTCCCGCGTGCCCCGTGTCCCTCTGTCCCGCGTGCCCCGTGTCCCTCTGTCCCGCGTGCCCCGTGTCCCTCTGTCCCTTGTCCCCCCGCTGTCCCCCCGTCCCGCTCTCTCCGCTCTCTCCCCGCGCACAGCGCCCCCCTGCGGCCGGGCTGCGCCCCCGCCCCGCCCGCTGACGTCACGCCGCGGTGAAGATGGCGGCGGGCCCGGGTCGGGAGCTGTGAGCGCCCCGGGCCCGCCAACATGAGCTGCTCGGCGGACGCCGTGAAGGACAAGCTGCTGTGGAACGTGAAGAAGGAGGTGAGGGCGGCGGCGGGGGAGGCTCCGGGCTGTGCGGCGTGCAGAGCCCCGCGCTCCGGGGTCCGGCCCCGGGGGGCCGCGGGTCGCATCGCGTGGGGAACGCCCTGCGGCCCGGGCGGGGGCCGGGGCCGGTCCCGGTGCCGCTCCAGGTCCCGGTGCCGGCGCCTCGGCGGGGAGCGGGCTCGGCCGTGCGCGCCCGCCCGGGGGGCGCCGAGGACGCGGCCGTGCCCCGGCGGGGCTGGCGGGGTGCGGGCCGTGCGGCTCCGGGGAACCTCGGCGCTCTTTCCCCGGGCGCACCTGGAGCCGGGATGCCGCCCGCGGGACTTGTGCGCGGCAGGAGGCTGGCATCGGCTCCCGCGCCCGGCGTTTGTGTTTCCCGCAGCACTCGTTTTCTATGACTTTTTTCCTTAACTGGGAGCTTTACCGGAGAAGGGAGGGAAATCGGAGGTAAGAAAGGTAATCTGAGGTGCCCGTGGATGAGCCGAGCTGACTCCCAGGTGCCAGGGCACCTGTGCCCTGGGAAGGGTTAATTTGGGTGGTTGTTCTGTACACACCTGTGTGACATTGCCGGGCTGGGGCAGCCAGAGCCGTGTGTACACGAGGGGCCCAGCCCCGCACCTGAGCGGAGGTGTTCGGTCCCACTCGCGGCCGGGCCGGTGCCGCTCTCCTCGCACGGCGCTCCCCGGCTGCGGGGCGGTGCTCGGCACTGCTCCGTGCTGCCCGGGGCTCGGCAGGACGGACGGATGGCATCGCGCTGGAGCAGCTGCTGCCGCAGAGCAGGGCTCCTGCCGGGGCGGGACGAGGTGCCGGTGGTGCCCAAGGGCCGTGGGCGCCTCTGGAGCGCGTTCCTGCTGGGGCTCCCTGCGGCCCCCTCTCCCCTTGCACCCATACCGGATTTTGTGGGTTTGTGGCACTGGCTGTGGTGAGCTGCGTGTAGATGCCGGTTATTACACGGCAGTGAAGCGGGGTTTAATGCTTATCCCTCACAGCAGTAACAAGTTTTTCTAACAGGTACCTGCCCTCCTGCTCCTTCCCCTCCTCAGTTCACTGCTGGGGAAGCAGCAGGAGCCGTCCAAGTTCAGATGTAAAGTTGTTGCTGTGGCCAAGGTTCCTGAGCCCGGCTGCCATGTCCTGGTACTCATTAATGCTGGACTCAGAACACATCAGGTGTTGTAGGGAGTATAGAAAGGGCAGAGCAGGGACAGACACAAGGACTGTGTCCCAGGATGACCCAGCCAGCAGCTGGCTCTGGGCAGGTGGTACCTGCTGAATGCTGCCACAAACATGCCACTTCGATTAGAAATTTCTGCTTGAACCAGAACCTCTGAGCTGAGGCAGTGCAAGGTTTTATTTAGAAGTGGGTGCGCTTGCTCTCCTGAGTGATGCTTAAATATATAAATAAATCTGATAAATGTTTTCCAAGTGTGAACGTTGCAATCTTGTGCTAATGCATGAGATGAAAAGTGAAATGGATTTTCATAACCCAAGCCAGCTCAAGCTGAGGAGAAGTAGTGGTGTGTAATTAAAAAATCTGAGGCTAATTTGTTTTTAAAGTCTCTAAAATGTTTTTAATTGGACTCTGGTTTTTAAATTACTTGAATAATGCTTGAAAGTGTTATTTGTACCTTCTGTGTCATCTGCATTTTTGTTTTGTCTCTGGTTTGTTTTTTCCTTCTCCCAAGTCCTCACCAAGGCTCTTTTAGAGCACTTAGAGTGGCTTGGCTTTTTAGGGTTGGCCAGAGCTTTCCAGTCTAAAATAGCCATGAGAGCGTTTGTTGATTAAAAGCAGGTTGAGGTAACACCCCTCACGTGTGCCCTCACAGACCTGTGGCCCCTGTCTTTGCTCACAGTCAGAAAATGGCTCAGGTCACAGTTGGAGACCCTGAGATGGAGATTTTATTTGTCTTCAATAATCAATTGACAAAGAGGCAGGAATTGAACAGGAGCCACGGGTAACTGCCCACCAGATAATGCTGCCCTTAAGGATTGTATGTAACTTTCTCCAATAGAATTTTCAACCTCATTTTTTTTATCATGTGTGACTTCATACAGCCACTTCTGCCTGCTTGCTGGGAAAACCTGACTCCATGTCCATGTCTGTTCTCAGAGCCCTGGTCCCCTTCCCTTGTCCTTTAAACCCAGACTCTTATTTCCTGCTGAGTGATTTTCCCATAACCTCAATAGCCAAAGTTCATAGGCAGTGGATTGTTTCTGTGGGCTGTTCCACCAAGCCTGGTAAAATTCAGCTGTCTTTGCAAACTGTAGAACAGTTATCTCCAAAGTAATTTGGTCCAAAGTGTTTAGTTTATTTTGCCTCAGTCTTGCAGCTAAAACTTCTGCATTTTTCCTTTGGGAAATTTGATGCTGTTTGCTTTTACTCAGATGGACTTTCCCATTGGTAGGGAATGTGTTTTGTTGGCTCTCACAGAAAGGAAGACATGTAATGTGTTTCGAAAATGTAACTGCTGGGATTCATGCTGAGGCCGCTTGGAAGTTCACGTTTCAAGCATTTATCTCTCTCTGCAGGAAAATCTGTTGTGACAAGCAGGCTCATAAAACAGGCTTTTTTCTCTGGCCATTTCCTTTTGCCTCCTGAAATGGAGGGTTTTGCCATTTCTGGATTTAAACAGTACTTTCTAGCTGTGAAACAAACAGGATAACAATAACCTTAGCAGTTCTACCTTGAACGATTTCAGAGCACTTGAGAAGCTCAATTGCTCAACTTGCAGCTGAAATGTAAGGGCTTCTGAGCAGAAGTGCAATAGTTATTGAACAGCTTTTATTACACTGCCAGTCTTTCATCAGGAGTCAGTGCAGTAGGAGCTGTCGATAAAGGAGGTGAGCAGAAGCTGCCCAAGCTGAAGAAGATATGGATGGTGGACATTAGGTTTTTTCCTTTAAGGAAAAAATGCTGTAGGCTTTAACTGTGTTCCTGGTTATTGTGGTGTGTTATGAGCATTCTTCTTTACCATTTTTAAAGTTTCCTTAAATAAAATTTTAAAAAATTAAACGTAGAGGCATTTCTCTTGTGTATTTTTTGAGTGAAACTTAATAAATAATCCATGTATTATAGTATGGGTTCAGTGTTTGACTGCTTCTGAAAGTTTTAGCCCTTGTAGGATGTGGGATAAAGTCAGAGCAGTGATCCATTAGAAGATCCTTCAAATGCCAAGCAACTTCTCTCTGGGGAGTTTGCTTTGCTTTACCTGTACAACACTGCCAGCAGGACCTTCCTCAGCACTGAGATCTTTACCTGGCTGGGCAGAGCTTTGTTGTCCCTGCTCTCAGGGGGGCAGATGCGTGTCCCCAGAGCCTGGCACCTGTTCCAGGGCGAGCAGGTGTCCCCAGGGCTGCAGCTGGTTCAGGGACAGTGACACTGAGTGACACGAGTGCCTCTCTGTGCCAGCAGGCAGGTCCAGAGGAGAGCCTGGTGAGGGCAAGCGGCTCCTGTGTTCTGCAGGGGAGGCGCAGAGAGAGGATGGTGTTTGCAGGGCTGGACCTGCGCCGGTGCCACAGCCGGCCCCAGCGCTCCCTCCCCCTGCACAGGCTCCTCTCCGGGCTCTGGGAGCAGCCCTGCATCCCTTGCACATCCTTTCCCTCTGGGGGCAGGTGGGGACGCTTCTGCTAAAGAGATTAATTTGCAGTTTGGTCAGGTCTGCTGGTAGCTGCTAGTGGGTGTGTGTGGGGGCTTGTGCTCAAAAAGCTCCATTGTCAAGTGCCTCCTGAGAACAGGGACAAAGCAGCAGAATTCCCTATGAAGAGCTGTGCAATATTGCAAGGGAATTAAGGAAACAAGAACAAAAAAAAAGCTTGTGTTCCATTTGATCAGAAGCACTTGCTTTAGCTCCTTGCCTGGAGCATCCATGAATTACGTGGCAGTGAGGGATGACGTGGGATTGAAGAACATTGCATTCCTGCTTTTGAATCTTCTCATATCCTGTCTATGCCTTAAAAATGTTTTCTAATAACATTCAGTCACTCTCCAGAAAATGCAGGGAGCTTGCTTGGCATCTGGTGGCAGTGGGGAACACACAGAGAGCCTACTCTGTGTCCTTAGCTCTGGGGATTAAAGTCTCCTCAGAGACACTGGATGGTGCTGCTCTAGAAAAGTAGCATTGATTATTAAATCTGAAACACTGTTCTTTCTCAGTTTTTGTACACTTAAAATTTTAGCTGATGGGGATCTCAATAACATACTGAGCTGATTGGGGTGTGCCTGGGAAATGTGTGTCGCAATGAATTGGCTGCTGAGCACTTGAGCTTTTGCTCATTGAAACTACTCTTCTTCCTCCCCGTTGTTAGGATGTGAATTGCAGTTAATGTTCTCTGGGATGCTGAGACTGATTTCATGGTGTGCAGTGCTGAAGTCCTGTCTGTGCCCTTGAGTTGTGTGTGCTCAGGCTGCTGTGACTGTGCTGCACCAGGGCAGAGTCTGTCTGCCTTCAGCCCAGGGGCGCTCAGTTGCTTTTTGCCAGTAGTACACCAGCCCTTTCCTTGGGTGAATGAAACTGTGCCAAAGGGATTGTTGAGCACACAGGATAATCCAGATGTGAGACCCATTCACGAGGCCTCCTCACACCCCTGCTTCTCCCTTGATACACTCCTACTCCTCCACCTCCAGCTGCCTCACTGTGAGGTCCTGAGTTCTAATGCCATGTCAGAAAAGCCACAGGAAAGAAACAAATTGCCTGGCTCAAAGTTTATATTGTCAGGCCTCAGGTGTGAGCAGCGAGCCAGGTTTTATAGAGTGCAAACGACTTGTTTTGAAATCCTCAGCTATAAAACACTTTGAAAGCCTCTTACACGTTTCCTTTTTCCCCTCCAGTGTTTTCTCTGCGACTCAGAGGGCTCCTGTTTGATAAGGAGCACAGATTCTGGAGGATCCATTTGATCCAGAACTTGGAGCGAGGCAAATGCCATGTGTTGAGAGGCTCGTGCAGCAAGTGCCAGAGCTGCAGCCTGCTGCCAGCCGGGCTGGGGGTGTACGAGTGGGCACAGAGGCCCCAGGAGGAGTTCTGGGGGAGGGGGTGTTTAATTACAGCATCCAGAATTGGTCTCACAGATGGTCCTGCTGGAGGAGGAAGCCCTTCAAAGCAGAGAAGGCACCTCCACAGGCAGCTGCAGAGCCCAGCTCTCAATGGAGCACTGCAGCTCTCCTGGTCCAGCACCAAGGGGAAAAGCCCAAAACCCTGGGACCTGTCAGTGCCATGAAGTGGTACCCAGTTAGCTCTAAATGCTGGAAGAAGAGAGTGTTTGGCCGAGTCTTCTGCCATGGTAGCACTTACTTTCATGTATTAAAAGTGAATTGGCATATGTTTAGTCAGGGTGTCATAACCCTGTAATTGTAGCTCACAAATGAGAGAAGTCAAAAATTATGGTTAATTTGTACACAGAAGAGAGCGAGCTCTCCACGGCCAGGAGGAAATGAGTGTCTGTTAAATGAGTTGGTGATGAGCTGGAAACCAGTGAGGTTTCATGTGGTGTCAGGCTGAGGAAGCCATTGGGGAGAAATCACTGGCAGATGAATGGAGGGTGACTACAGCCTCTTGCCAAGAGCCTCATTGTAAGAATTGTCTGTTTCTTCTTTAATTTTTGAAAGTCAGTAATTTGCAATTATTTCCCTCTGGAGCTTGATACATCCTGAACCCTGAAACTGGAAAGGAACTTTGTTTTAAATCATTAAAAAGTGTGATAAGTGTAATTTTATTTGCTACAATTGCTGAATCGTGTCTTGAAGTGATAACTGAAGACACTGCCTTCTCTGTAGGTACTGTAATAATTTTGTATACTGTCTGGTGCAGCAGAGCTTTGAATCATTTGTAATTGCTGTGGCATGCTCCCTGTTTCCCAGGTAGGGAGGAGGCCCTAAAACTCTCTGGGAATGTGTGCCCATGTCGCTCAGTGACGCTTTGTGCTTGAAAAAGAGCAGAATGGCACAAGTGGAAATGGGACATAGCTACACAATCTGGTTTCATGAGCAGAAGAGACTGTGAAGGCCAAGGATGAATCATATAAAAAGTCTTTCACAGCTCTTCAAAAGGTGTGCTGGAGAAGTTCTCTGGCGGGTGCTGTGGGCACACTGAAATCTGCCTTCGATGGGGGCACGCCCCAAACAGCCTGTCCTTGTTCTGCCAGAGGTTTCCTCATGCTGTTATAGGCCCCTGAGGTTTGTGTGTGCTTCCCTCCTTAGATCCATTCCTCCCTGCAAAATGTGATGTGAGGGAGTTGTTTGTCTGTTGGTGAGGGGGAAGGCGCAAGCAGTGGTTGAAACTGAAACTCCCAAGTGCTGTGCTGATTTTGTTGGGATCGTGCAATCATTTCTCTCTATTCATTTTAGGTAAAGCAGATCATGGAAGAAGCTGTCACCCGGAAATTTGTACATGAAGACAGCAGTCACATCATCGCCTTATGTGGTAAATGTCACACAAAGAGCTAATGCTACCTAACCTTGCTTTTCCTCTAGACATTTATTTTCTCTGCTGTCAGAGGTAAATGGAGGGATTTAGATACTAGAAATCGTGGTGTTCAGGCCCATTTCACCTCTGTATTTGCTATGTGTGTTTACATTACAAGTTGTAATGTAACTCTTACTAAAATGTCATTATCCAAGTACCCAGCCGAGATGACAGGTGGGTTTGCTGGAGGCTGGCTCTGTGTTCCAGGGAGCTCCCAGTGTGGTCTGCCTGCTCTCTGTTCCTGAAATCCTGTCCTGGAAGCTGTGCTGCATTGTTGGTGTTACAGGTGATAGGGTGGCAGCTGTTTCTGTTAGACTCTGCTTGGCCAAAATTAGGAATACTTTAAAGTCTTCATACTTCTCTCGTCCTCCTACTGTGATTCCAGTTGGTTTTGTGTTCTAAATTCTTCATGGTCTGAAGGACTAATGACTGCACTGAGCTGCCTCATTATTGCCCAGCAATCCTACCTGTCCTGAAGCAGGACTCCAGCCTGCTGCTGCTTTGAACAGAGCCAAACCAGAAGAAGGTGAAGCTGAATGTTCTGTTTTTACTTTGGCTGATTGAATGGAGAAATCCCTTCCAGCAGATTTGGCTAACAGCTCCTGGCTGGTTTTCTCCTGTGTGTACAGTTCTCTTCCCTCCCCCATTCCAGTTTCGTGTGACTCTTCGAGAGGTTTTTCCCTTCTATTTAAAATTAGATTGGTTCAGTACATGAGTCATTTTTGGTGAATCTTCGTTATAAATATAGAATTCTTGTGAATCATTTTACTCTCCTGCTAGGCTGAGTTTAGCAAGAGCCTCTTAAATACCTGATGGCTGATTTCAGGGTCTCTCTGCATCAGTAGCTGAACAGGTCGTAGCTGCCCTAGGTCCTAGATGGCTGAAGGTGCAAGGTGCCAGTTCAATGTCATGTGCCCCTTGTCCTGGGAGATGCTCCAGCTCTGTGCCACCCTTGCTGGCCTGGAGGAATGGTGCCTCTGAGCAGGTCAGCTGTGCTCATCCATCCAGCAGGAGGGATTGCAACCACGAGGACTCTGCTCCAGCCTGTGCTCCCTGCCTGGGTGCTCTGGGAGGAGGAGAGCACTGCCGATGTTTCCATCCTTGTGGAGAAGCAGTGAGTGCAGGAGATTCTGTATTTGTTCCCAACCTGGTGCATAACCAACCCAGGTTACACCCCAGGGCTCTGCCACCCCTCTGTTTCCCGGAGATCTGGCTGTGGTTCAGAGCCACAGCAGCCCCATTGGCCTGTGGTTGATTTGTCCACTGTGGGACAAACTTCTGAATTCCTTTGGGCTAGGTTTGCTGTGGAGCCAGCCCCAGGGCACAGTGCAGCGCTCAGGGTGTTTGGAGCAGCTTCTGCTGGGAGCTGGCTGTGGCCGATTGCAGCCGGGCTCTGGGAGACGTTTCCTTGGGAACAGCAGCTGCACTGACGTGGGGCTGGTGGAGCCAGCCCTGCGCCAGGGCCAGGGCAGCTGCTCCTGTGCTCCTGCCCAGCCTTCCCTGAGCTCCTCTCCTCTGCCCGGCCTGCCCTGAGCTCCTCTCCTCTGCCCGGCCTGCCCTGAGCTCCTCTCCTCTGCCCTGAGCTCCTCTCCTCTGCCCGGCCTGCCCTGAGCTCCTCTCTCTGTGCCAGGGCAGCTGCTCCTGCCCGGCCTGCCCCGAGCTCCTCTCTCTGCCCTGAGCTCCTCTCTCTGCCCTGAGCTCCTCTCCTCCTGCCCGGCCTGCCCTGAGCTCCTCTCTCTGCCCTGAGCTCCTCTCCTCCTGCCCGGCCTGCCCTGAGCTCCTCTCTCTGTGCCAGGGCAGCTGCTCCTGCCCGGCCTGCCCTGAGCTCCTCTCTCTGCCCTGAGCTCCTCTCTCTGCCCCCAGCTCCTCCTGCCCTGCAGCTGCACCAGCCCTTGCCCCCTTCTGCGGTTCTGAGGGGAAGGGGAAGGCAAAGCAAGCATCTCTGTTTCTGCACTCACCTCAAGGGTATTTACAGGGTTTCCAGTGCAGCACATTATGCCTACAGTGTTTGCCCAAAAGCTGCCTGCAGTTTGCTGAGCCTTTTCTGTGTGGCTGACCACCTTTAGTCTGACAGTAACACACTGCTTGAAGCAATTAAAAAACTTGTTTAAGTGAGCTTCATACTGCAAACAGGGTTTATTCATGAATGCCTCAGACATGGTTACCCAGATGATCTCTACATTTCCAATATCTACTTTGAAATGAGTCTTAGTAGTTTGCTCTCTTAGAATAGTACTTTGAGTATATTAAATTAAATAATCCTGAATTCCCCATGCTATAAACTAATCACCACAGAATTCAGGTGGGTTATGGAGAGTTAGTGTGTGTCACAATCAAAATATATGTTATTTAAATAAATCCAGCATGCCACCTTGGCAGAGGGAATATACTTACTATGGTTTTGGGAAAGCTTAGTAGTAAATGTGAGTAAAAATAGTAACTTGGGCACTGTTAAACGTGTAGAATTTGGCTTTTCAATGAGATTTCAGTTCAAATTAAGGAAGAGATGAACTGCATGGAAAGCTTTTTTTGGCCTGAATAATAAACCTGCTACCAGTAATTAAACCCATTAATTAAAATGTGCAGAATCCCTTTGTGGCTGAACTGAAAAGGCCAGTTCTGATTTGAGCTGCAGAATGGTATTTAATGTTGTGCCTGGGGCTTCTTGTAAGCCTTGCTTGAGGATGGCATTGCACGTGTCCCTTGGGATGTGAGGAAGAGCAGGGAGCTGGGGGATTCCACTGCTGTTCCTGGGGGATGCACCTGAGCTGTGCAGCTGTGGGTGGGTTTGTGGCAGGTCCTTTCCTGTTCCTGAATCTGAACTCAAATCCTCTAAGACATTGAGGCTCTTCTATGAATGAAAACAAAAAAATCCCCATCTTCTTTTTGTTTTCTTGATGCTTTGTAGCTTTTTTGGTATACTTTGGATACTTGGCATGTGCTGTTTCTTCCCATCTTCAGTTACTAATTGGTTACAGTCCTTCACTTCAAAGACAATCGGAGGTACTTGGTTTTCCTTTCCTTCCATGTCATTGAATAATCTTTGCCTTCCAAATATGTTCTAAAACTGTGTCTAGACCAGACCAGAAATGCTTTTTTCCTTTTGAACCCAAGGAGAAAATTTGCCGTTTCTGGGTATTATTTTACTGCTCTGTCCTGATAGATTTGTTGAGGATCTTTGCTGCAGAGCCTGCAATTCCAGGTGCAGAGCAGAGGAGCAGAGAGCCTCTCCTAGAGGAGCTGAGGAAGCTGGGCTGGCTCAGCCCTAGGGGATGAGCCAGTCCCGTTGATTTAGCTGCATTAACCTCAGTTTTTTCTTTTTCCATCCCCATTATGCTTATTGCTTTTCTTCTCTTATTAACTGATGAAAATGACTGGTTTTTTTTCTAGGTAATGGTGTGTTTAAATAACACAGATCTTAAAAAAAAGAAGAACAAAACCACATCACGATCTGTCCAGTCATGGGAAAGGTGACAGGGCTTGACTGCGGAGCTGGATCTGGATATTAACTGAAGGTGTTTGTATGGGGTCTGTGACTGCGTTTAGTCATATGTGCAGCCCTTCAAACAAAAGAAGGATGTGGTGCCTGCCTGGGGGAGCTTGGGAGGTAATGAATTCCCATTAGTAAGCAGTCCTTGGTGCTTTCTCTGTGTGAATAATACATCAGAGAGGTGGCCTGAGGCCTTTGAGCAGACATCTGCCACCTACAGAGAAGGGACACTTGCCTGAGCACAGCCAAGTGCTGGCTTGCCCTGCTGCCAGTCCAGTCTTGTCTGAAAGCTGAGCAGCCTGTGAGCCTTTGGTGGTTCTGGATGTGGTGGCTGAGGAGGTCCATGCACAAACAGACCCATGCAGTGGATGCAGTAGCCGTGGTGGCTGAGGAGGTCCATGCACAAACAGATCCCTGCAGTAGCCATGCAGTGCTGTGAGTGCCCTTGGCCAGCTCTGCAGGGTCTGTCCTTCTGTGTGGTGACCTCAGGAGTAGAAGCAGGATGTGCCAGGTGGTAGGGGAGTGCTATGGTAGGGGAGTGCCAGGTGGCAGGGGAGTGCTATGGTGCTACCTCCTCTCACAGAGTCTCTCCTGGGTGCTCCTGTAAGTTGTACAGCAGCTCTTTCAGCTTCCTGCGTTTCCTTCACTCGGAGACTCAAACACAGCCTTGACTTGTGCCAGGCTGTGCCAGGCTGTGGCCTGACCCCATGGCTGCTTTTGTGAAGCACTCCTGAGCTGGCATGTGTGTCTTATGCTGGTGCTTCTGCTCTCCTGCAGTGTCTGTGTACATCAGGACTGCGTGAGCATTTATTGTTCTCAGAAACAGAGCAAGGAGAGCTGTCACCCACAAGTGCTCCTGAGATGTCTGTGCTTCAGGCTGTAATTCACACTCCAGATCTGATGTGTGGGCCCCAAATCCATCCTTGCAGCTTCCTTCCACAGAGCCCTGGGGCATCTACACTTGGATAATCATCCCTGTAAGATGCTTCCTTCTTCAAAAATAAGTAGAGGGAATTGTTATTTGAAATAGGTCCGTGTCACTGAGTATCTGTTCACAGCAGAAGGACTGGTGTGTTCTGAGAATCAGAGTGGCTCTTGGGTCCTCCTCACACTTCAGAGCAATCCAGTGTATGACAGGATTGTCGTTAATGAATGTGCAAAACACTAAGATTGGACTTTGTGTGGAACAGTTCAGCAGTTACTTCCAGCAGATGAGCACTCCATTCACTCTGCAGGGGGAGGCAGTAGCAGAGCCCTTGTGTGGCTGCATTTTCTGGAGTAGTTGAGATCTGATAAGGTGTGAAATTGTAGGGCCTTGCACGTCTGTAGGAGCACAAAGAACTTCAGCTGAGGTTATGGGTCAGTCCCCATCCACGCTGGCAGTGGAAAGCCAGGAGTCCTTGGAACATGAATGTGGCTGGTGACACCTGGAGAGCAGGTACCCAGGGTCATCTGGGATGGTTGAGTCTGAGCTGCACGAGTGCCCAGCAGGGCTGCTTTACAGTCCCACTGCTAATCACCCAGGGTTAATTCCTTCCTCAGGATGACTTGTTATCCCATTTTGCACAAAGTTAATTGTCTTTGAAAGATAACACAATTTTGTTCCCATCATTTTCAGCTGGAGTGACAGCATTCCAATTCTTCTGAAAACCAGCCCCATTAGGAAGAGATGCCTTATGCTTTGGGATTTTTAGCTGATTGCCTTGAGGCTTCTAAATAGCACCATATTCAGATTTGACAGAAAACAAAGAATTCAGTTTTCTCTCTTTTTTCCTTACCTCACAGAAATGCAACTTCTGTAGAAACAGATGTAAATAACCACTGCCCAACCTGACAGTTTATCATCTTAATTCTTTTGGCTTTCTACCCTTGACATTGATATTTTAAAAAAATGAAGATTATCTGCTGTGGAAATGCAGATCACTCACAAACAAAACACAAGTCTCCCTGTATTACTGCTCCTATTTGGGAAACAAACATTTTCAATGATGAATAATGCTTAAAAAATAGTTTACAGAGATTCTACCTCACTTGATAAACACATTAGCCCAGAGAGTGTACCAGAGATGATCATAATTGGGGGGAAGCAAATATTTTTTCATGCACATTTAGAAGATTTTTGATTGTGCTCCAAAGATGATGCTTGAATTAATGAGTGGTGTGCTGTGGTGGGGAGGAAAAAAACAGAGTGAATATTAGCTCTGATGTGAAATGAAACCGTTTTTGAACTGGATGTGTTTTTAGCTTGAGAAGTGAAATAAAATCGCTTGTGCTTTTTAGAGAACTCTGCTAAACATTTTGCTTTGATCCTGGGTCATCAAATTGGATAATTTTCAATATTTAGAGAAACTTCAGTACTTTTGATTTGCCCTTAACAGTGTTTAATGAAAACACTTCTGTTTTCTGGAGGTTGCTGAGATCCTTGAAGCTTAATGATCACGGTTTTAAAGAGGAGCAGTCACTAAATTTCAGCCCCAAAGTTTCCACTTTAGAACTGGGAATTGTCCATTTAGATACTTTTTAAATTATTATTTTCTAGGGAGTTACTGAACATGGGATGTTCTGTGGCACAGCCCACAGAAGCAGGTTGAGTGCAGGGGCACGGGAGCAGGTTTGGATGTTCCTCTGCAGCCCTTTGCACTCAGGCTCCATCATCTCCCAATGACACAGCAGGCTGAACTGGCTTCAAACTGGGCAGATCTGTGACTAGGATAAAGCAATAGCAGCTGGAGATCATGAGCATCTGATGGCTTCTTTATCATCCTACTCTTTTCACTTGTTTTTAATTTCTTCAGCCTCATGAATTCAATTCCCCATGCACAGTTTCCATGAAAACAAGGTATTTAGCTGCAGTATTTCTTCCTGTCTAAGGAAAATCTCATCTGCTAAGTACACCCCATAAATAATCCTTCCACAGGCTTTCTTTTCTCTGCTCACCACCCTTCCAGCCCCAGAACTTTCATTTCACAGTCCATTAAGTCATATCAGAATTTTCATAGAGCCAAAAAAGGACAAAACCAAACCTGTTCACCTGACCCTGGAAGAAGTAGCTGTGGTGAAGTCATAAAAAGGTGACATTTCCTGAAGCCTGGTGGGCACTGTGATTATTTGAACTGTAAATCAATAATATATCTGCACTTAATTAAATTCAGCAGTGAGTACTGCAGAGAATGTTCCTCAAAACTGTCTGGAGTTAATGAATTTCTAGATGGCTGCTGTCAGCTGAACCATACAAGAGAATTACCTGAGCTGTGCTGATTTATTCCCAGTGCAGAGCTGCTTTTCCACTGTGTGTGTGATGAGTTGCTGCCTTTTTGTCTGGTGCGTTTTTGTATGTGTTTGTTGTAGGTACAGTGACAGTAGGCAGGCTGGGGATCACCCTGGGCTGTGCAGTAGTTACTTACCTGTGTGCACACATGTCTGTAGGCAAAGGCATGTGTACATTCACACAGACTACCTGTGTGCACACAAAACCACCCAGTGATGCCTTTCTGATGTCAGCAGTTTCTCCAGGAACAGCTGAATCATCTATTTTTAGGTCTTCTTAGAGTGTCAGATTCCAAAAAGGGAGAAATGGTTCATTTTCCCAGAAATGAATAAATAACCCCATTTCCCTGTCCCAAAGGTTCTTGTACTACCACCCCTGAAATAGTTTGTGTTGTCTCTTTAGGCAGCAGTGTGAGCTGTGCAGTTTGTGACTCCTGGGGATCACCCGGTTTGGGTTTATCAAAAAGCACCACGGCCAAGGTCCCCTCGTGTCTTTGGGAAGGTTCTGCAGCGTGAGGGGCTCCTGTGCCAGTTTGTTCAGGATGTGTGAGGTTTCCTCTGTGACTCAGCCTGGCCGTGGGCGATGCTGGCAAGGTGCAGTGAGATCAGTGCCTGCCTTGGACACGCAGCCAAAGGGAAGCCCTGGGGGCTCTGCCAGGAGCTGCTCCCTCCCTGCAGTGCTGTGCCATTCTGCTGCTGGCTGGGAGGGATCCCTGCTGCTGTTCTGCTGCCCTGTGCCTCCAGGGTGGCACCCACATGGTCCTCTGGGCTGCAATGGGACGGCACCTGTGTCTCAAGGTGTGCTGCCCTGCTTGCCTGTTTTCCAGTCTAACTGGGTAAAAGCTGCGGTGCGTTTGCAAGCACATTCAGATCAAGTCAGATGTGAATGTATTCCAGCTGTTCTGGAGTAATTCTTGTAGAAAGGAGCTTGGAGAGAAGAGTGCAGTTAGTCTCTCTCTGGGGTTGAAGTGTAGGAGAATGAAGTGACCTGAGGGTCACACAGGCTGGGCTGTAACCTGCCCCTCAATCCAAGGGCTCCTTACACATAGAACTGGACACGTGTTAATCTCTTGTCCTGTGGAAAATACATTTTGAGGCAATCCAGCAGAAATTTCAATGTCTCGCCCCTTGTAGATGACCCCTGTGTGTGCATTATAGGCAGCTGGGGACTGATCTTACCCAAGTTCTTGTGATGAGAAATGTCACAATGGAATAGTTAAATATTGGGGCTCTAGGGACAGTCACTGGGGAAATTGCCCTCAGTGGCAGCTGCAGCATTTATTAATAATTAAAGCTGTGCCTGCTGTGCTTTTCACTAAATTTGTTTCATTAATATTTTATTGTTTTAAAGAAATAAAAAAAAAGCAGTGAAGGTGGGAAGAGAGTCTGTTTCCTAAGCAACAGCAATGCACTTCTTTGCAGTTATTTTTAAAGGCAGGTTGCTTCATCTAAGATTTGGAATCAAATTGCTGCATTGCTCCAGGCATCTGGAAAGCTGCTTTTCTTTTTTCTTTATTTCTAATTGAAAGACAGAGCACAACAGTTGCTGGGTTAAGAGCTGTTGTGATGGTTGCTAGACAGGAGCTAGACCGTGCTGTGCAGAACTTGGCCGTGCTGTCATCGCTGCTGTCCCCCGCAGCGCTGCGGGCGTTCCTGCACGGATGCTCCTTCCCCTGGCAGGGAATGAACCAGCCTGGCTCCACTCAGAGATGGCATCAGCACCGGGCTCCTGTTCCTGTCAGACCATGGGCTGATTCCAGTTTATTAAATACTGCCATTACCTGTACTTTACAAGGTGCTTGTAGTAGCAGATTATACACATGCTGACATCGTCTGGGTTTCTGTCTGTCTGTCTGTCCCCCCTCTGATGACACAGCCCTGCCCAGGGGCCGTGAGCAGGCTGGCTGGCCCAGGAGGAGGCAGGAGGCAGCTGAGGATAACGCTGTGTCCCGTTCCACAGGTGTGGTGGAGGCGTGCCTGCTGCACATGCTGAAGCGCAGGGCTGCCGGCTTCCTGCGCTCCGACAAGGTGGCCGCGCTCTTCACCAAGGTGGGCAAGACCTGTGCCATAGCTGGGGACGTGTGCAGGAAGGTGCAGGAGCTGCAGCAGCAGGTGGAGAGCAGGTGAGGCTGGGCTCTGTTTATCAGCCAATGCAGGTGTGTGTGCAGGTGCTGACACAGGCTGCCCGTGAGTGCACAGGGGCTTGGCCCAGCTGATACAGCTTTGTCCTGTCAGCACCTGTAGGTGTTGGTGTTTGATCAAGCTGGCAGTGAGCAAAGGGACAGACGTGGGGAACTGAGGCTTTGGGGTTTCATTTTGCCTCTCAGTGCAGCAGAGGAGCACATTCAGCCCACACGCAGCAGCAGAAGTGACTAATTACTGGTGATTGCAGAGAGGGCTCACAGTCTGGGCATGGTGGACCAGCTTGGACTGTTGGTGGGAAGGGAGGGGGTGGAAGGAGGAACTCAAGAACAGACATACTGGAAAAGCTGTTTTGGCATGCTCCTGCCAAACCAGGAGCAAATTTCTAGGTATCATAGCAGAAACAGTTAAATTAATGGATACAAAGAGTGATGGTATAGGAAAGCTGTTCAGTACAGACTGGACTTAAGCACAACAGAATCCTGGAGTCAAGGTTACTGAAAGTCTTAGACTTCTTGCTGGTGGTGAGTAGCAAAGTTAAAATTTTCCATGTGGTTCTGTAGATGAAATCACAGTGCATGAGTGTCTTGTCCTATAAGCTCAGGACAGGAGCATTTTTAATTCTGTTTGTAGGCACTGCTGTGCCCTGAGAGCTCTTTGCACACTGTAGGAACTTTTAGCTTCTGATCAATTTCCTGTAAAGAAGGGCTTTGTGAGAGAGCTTGTCTTTCATTACTGACAATTATTTAAATTAGCACTTATATTTCTGTGTAATTTTCTGACATTTATCTTTATTAGACTTATAATTATCAGACTTTGTTATGTAGTTTTTGACAGATATGTACCTATTTTTGATATATTTTTAGTTGGGCCTACTGATAGAGACAGGGATTTTATTAAGATTAGTTTTTTAAATGTTGAGAAGAAGGATGCTTTCTACTGAAAATTCACCAGCCTCTCTCCTGCTTAAGAGCCCACACAAACACCCTTCTAACCACAAGAGAACTTTGACTGTATCCTCTGACAGAGAGGAGCAATGACCTTAAATTCTGTGGTTTCTCTTGGACAAATTTTGTGTGTTTTTCAGCTATTAACAGCCACAAAATTTAAGTGCTGTAGAAAATACACACAGAAAAGATACTATTGGGAAATACTGCAGGGGGTGGACTCGCTCTGCTGGATGTGTGAAATGAGACAGAAGGGCTGTAACAGCCTAACTGCTCCTGTGGCTTAAGAAAAGCCCTGTTTGGGATGCAGCTAAACACCCAAATTGTTCTGATGGGGTGCTGTCATGGCCTGTTGCAGGACTTGGGACCCTGTCAGTGCAGGGGGCAATTACAGATCTCACCCAAACAAATTGTATTGACTCTGTGTAACTGAACAGTTTCCTGAAAGGGAACGCAAGTGCTGGCAAAGCACCTGAAGATGTCAGGGTTTCCTTTCCTCATTGAGGCAAAATGGAATCTTCTTCTATTTGAAGGGGGAGGTTTTTGGAAAAGACATTGAGGGGGTTCCTGTTCCCCTCAGCCCAGGGCAGTGTGTGCAGAGCCAAGGCAGGTGCCCCTGTGCTTTGCAGCTCCTTTCTCCTGCAGCTGCGCTGTGTTACCTGATGCAGGAGGATGGCTTTCACTGGATGATGCAGCTGTGCAAATTCTGACTACTTTTATTTTATCACCTTTTGCAGGAAAAATCAGCCAAATGGGCAGGAACCCCTCAAAAGGCAGGGATCAACCACGAGCAAAACACCTGTCCTGACACCTCAGGCCATCAAGCACATCTGGGTTCGGACAGCCTTGATTGAGAAGGTGCTGGACAAGATAGTGCAGTACATTGTTGATAACTGCAGGTAAGGAAAGCAGCAGAAGCACAGGGCTTTGTTGGATTGATGCATTTAGGCGTCTGCAGCAAGGGATTTCATCAAAAGTCTTTGGCAAACCCCTGTGATGCAAGCTTCTGGTAAGATGAAACCAGTTACATAGGCATTTAGAAAAATTGTACTTTAGCTTTTCATCACTGACAGTGTTTCAGACTTACAAAAAACATTAAGAGGCATTCAGCTTTCCAGAAATCAGCTACAAATGTAACTTCAAGTATATCAGGTGTCCATATTGTAATGGGCATGATACAGAAGACTTAATGGGGCACACTGAGGACAGTCTCCCATAAAAAGAGAAAGGAAGGGACCCTAAAGCTTGGTGTGGTCCCACAAGGGAAGTTTGCTGGCAGGGTGCTCTTGTCATTCTGTGCTTGCAACACATTCTTGTTCATCCAAAGCCAATGGGTCTGAACAAGGATGAGAGCTAAGGGCAAAGCAGCTTATTTTCACAGTATTTTCCAAGTTTGTGTTACTGTTTTCCTTGTCATCAGCTTTGCTTTCATGATGTATCTTGCCACTAAAAGCAAGAGAATGGAAGAAAGGTCTTTGTGCTGTTCAAGCAAACTGTTGCTCTGGGATATGTAATGCCAGCTTGGATTTTATGAGCTGTGTGCGGAAGAGACAGAGGGAGGGTTGGCCATGTCCCAGAGACACAGTTAATGAAAGCATTTTAGTCCACTGCCTCAGTGTCTGCAGATACATGGGTACAAGGGGTTTTAATTTCTTTTCCACATAATCCACAGGAGACACATCAGGGGAGTTTGTTCTCAGTTGTTCCATCACCTCATTGCCTTTCCCATCCCTTCAGATGAGTTAGGATCAGGTCCTTCATTGCAGGTGTGTGATTTTGAGAACCCGACTTGGTGAATAAAACAAACCTTTTCATAAGGCTTGTTACCATGCATTTTTGTGTCATTACTGCTCAAATGCTCCATGCTCACATCCTTCAGCTGTTCTGTCCTGGAGGAGGAGCAGGTGCTTTAGAGTTGGAGCCCCATCTAGTGAACAGACCACAGAGGACAGTGGCATTCCAGAGCTGTGGGTGTTTGGATTTTTTGTCTGTGTGGTTTTGGGAAGCGGCTTTGCCTGCTGCAATGGCAAGACTTGGGGGTCACTGTAAGAGCAATGCAGTAGTTCACAGTTCTTCACAGTGTTTCAAGATGATTCCTCACAGATGGAAGACATGTTTAAGAATGTGTGGATTGTTTTGTCTCTGTGGAAAATGGGCAAAATTGCTTGCAGAGAACTATTGTTTGTTCCCATATTGCAATTCTGCCCAAAGCCCCAAATCAAATATACTGGGTAAACACACTGAGCACAAGGCAAGCTCCTGCCTCTCCGAGCTCAGCTGGAAAAGAGATGAGACAGAATGAGCATATCAAGAGGCCCATTGTGTTAGACCTGTAGCTACACCCAAGCTTTGAAATGGTTCATACCAACTACTGTTCTGATCTTTTATTTGTAGTAAATACTATGAAAAGGAAGCTTTACTGGCAGATCCTGTTTGTGGCCCAATACTGGCTTCTCTGCTAGGTGAGTTCTTGCAAAGTTACTTTTTATGCTGAAGAAAGTAAATTGTTTCTTAAAGCATTTTGCATTATAACAGTGTTACAACAGGTGAATTTTGTATCTTGTATGTAGTTAACTATTTATAACAGAGCAATAGTGACGATGTTTCGTTCCTTACAAGACCAGAAGAGATTGATCATCTGGTGGAGTTTGAAAGCAGAATGGGAATGGATTTTTACTAAATGCTGGCAGTTTGTAACTGCTAATGCTGCTGTGGCAGGGCACTGTTTCCTACAGGAATACTCTTACACAGCCCTGGATAATAGGAGTGATACATTATTATATTGTCTGCATTATGGGCTGATCCCCTGGGATCAGTGACCATTGTTATTCACTTGGCTTGAGAAGGAAATCTCACCTTCGGTGCTCAGCCAGCAGGACAGCAGTGAGTGTGTCTCTGAACAGCTCAGAGGGTTCCTCCTTTGGTCTCTTTTCCTAGTTGGACCGTGTGCTCTGGAGTACACCAAGCTAAAGACAGCTGACCACTACTGGACCGACCCGTCGGCCGACGAGCTGGTGCAGCGGCACCGCATCCACGGCGCGCACGGCCGCCAGGACTCGCCCTCCAAGCGCCCGGCCCTGGGAGTAGGTATTAACTCTGTGCCTGTCCCTGGCTGGGCACGGGCTGGGAATAGAACAGCCCCCTGAGGGAGGGACCTGCACCTGGAACAGCCTTTCTTCTGTAACGGAGCTTTATCACAGATTAGAACTCCATTTGGGCCACAGTGCCCTCTTTATCTGTACGTAGAAAAGTCTGGGACCCAGCACTAAGTTCTGTGGCATTTGACAGTTGTGGTCTGACCAGGTAGTTCACAAGAAACTCTGAGGTGCCACGGTCAGGGCTGAGTTTCTGTGCCAAGCCCTGGCTGCACAGGAGTTGCCCTGCTGCCTGTGCCCCGGCTGACCCGCCCGCTGTGTGTGCAGATCCGCAAGCGCCACTCCAGCGGCAGCACGTCGGAAGATCGCTTTGCTGCCTCGGCACGGGAGTACGTGGAGTCCCTGCACCAGAACTCCAGGACCCACCTTCTCTATGGCAAGAACAACGTCCTGGTGCAGCCGGTGAGTGCAGCAGCACTTGGGGCAGGCACCGGGGCAGGAGGGCTGGAGCTGGGGTAGAGCTCCGACCTGGCAAGGGCTCGTTGTGTTCTGTTAGCACAGAGCTGCCTTCTGCTCGCCTCTCCTGGGCTGGGGTACATTTGACACATCACAAATGCTTTCACTGCCTGGCCACTGTCAGTGAGCACTGGGCTGTAGGCAGGAGCAAACATACTGGACTGTATTTCATAAACCAGCTGACTGTGCCGTGGTTTTTCCCCTCTTGCTATAGCAATATTGTATAGCAGTACTTCTGCTGTTAGGGTTTCCCTCCACACTTCCCAGATACTGCAGCTATGGAACTTGCATGGCATAGAAAGACTGGAGCATATATTTCATGCAGATATTTTGTTCACTTGAGTAACCTGGGTTGTCTGTTTGTTGCTTCTGTGAACAGAAAGATGACTTGGAGGCAATTCCTGGATATCTCTCCCTTCATCAATCAGCAGATAGTCTGACATTGAAATGGACTCCAAACCAGCTGATGAATGGAACCCTTGGAGATTCAGAACTGGAGAAAAGGTACTCATTGCATTCAGGAAAGATGGGAAGAACTGTGTAACCTGCTGGGGGACACCAGGACAGAGGAAGGGGAGGGGAAGAGGGAAGCAGAGGTTGTACAAACCTAGTACCAGAATATCCAGTGTGGAGAAACTAGCTTTCCTTTGCCCTTTACTTGACCAATAATTTACTTTCACTGACCAAATTTAATAAGCAGTTATTAACTTAGCAGAGCTCTTTCTATCAGGTGCTTGGAACTGCAAGCGTTCCTGAATATGGAAAAAACAATGTTTCCTGCATTTTCCTTCCTTTTTAGTGTTTACTGGGACTACGCATTGATTGTGCCACTGAGCCAGATCGTCTGCATCCACTGCCACCAGCAACGTAAGCATAACCCTTAAGCATATTCCTTAAAAAGACATAAACAGGAGAGCCACTTGAATGATTGCTTTTCCTCCCTCAGTGTCAGGAACATCTCTGACTAGTTCTGGCCATGTGGGAATGAGTGTTAAAATCTCCAGTCCCAGCTGATAGAGGATGACAACTGTATGAGGCTTTCATAGTTTGCATGTAGCCTGAGTTTCTTTAGGACTAAAGGGCTGATATCAGCCTTAGATCACACTGTGCCTCACAAAGGTTTATTTATCTACTTAGAGATGATCCCAAATAAAATTTGCTTAGAAGGTAAGAGCAGCAAACTGAGGCTGTGATGTAACAGTGTGGACTCCCCTTGTCCTCCTTGCAGCAGAAAGCAGATGGACGTTGGTGCTGGTGAGCCAGGACGGGACCCAGAGGCCCCCGCTGCACTTCCCGCAGGGAGGGCACCTGCTGGCCTTCCTGTCCTGCCTGGAGAACGGGCTGCTGCCCCGGGGCCAGCTGGAGCCCCCGCTCTGGTCCCAGCAGGGCAAGGTACTGTGCTTCTGCTGGGCTCTTGGGTCAGGCTGCTGTTGGTGTCTCTGCTCCTCAGGGCCAGGCACTGACTTCAAGCTGCTTTGTGGTAAAGCAGGACACAACGCCATTTAGTCCAGTCTGCTTCTTATACACGTGGTCTGTAAAAATTGTTCACACCTTCATTACCCCATTGAGCAATGAGCTGGAATCTGCTGTTGCATCAAGATACAAACCCACACAATAGAAGTGAGATTCAGATGGACTGGACAGAGCTGCTGCCAGAGGCTTGGGGTGCCCAGCTCCCATGGATTACAAGAAAAGGCTTGTTTACAGACACAGAAAAGTAGTATTAAGTACCCCTAAACCACCACCTGTATATGACTCCACTGTTTTCTCCCTCACCTCCTCCCAACATTGAAAGTTTGGAGATTTAAGATGCCAAAGGACTGTAGTACTTAGTTTGTTGCACTCTGTTAATCACTCACAGCTGAATGTATGGAATTATTCTTTTCTCTAGGGCAAGGTGTTTCCAAAGCTTCGAAAGCGGAACAGCAACAAATCAGTGGATCTGGAGGAGATGCCAGCTGAGGACACATCCACAGATTATGTCTTCAGAATTATTTATCCTGGACACAAGCACGATAACAGTAAGTTTCCAAACAGTTCTGCTTTGTTTGGAAAAAAAACCAAATGAAAAACCAAATCAGGCATCTGAGAAAATCTTGAAGTAATATCCTGCAGGTGACAAGCCACATTTTTGTAAGGGGGTAAAAAAACCAAGCCTCTGATAAATTTAACTGAGACTTAATTGTGATCAACAGGTACAACTTAGGTTCCCTTAATTCAGTGAGAATTGCTATCTTAGTGGAAATGGAGTTGAGGAGGGGAATCTTGTATTTACTCTGTGTTTTACAGAGCAAGTTTTCAAAATACTCCCCTGGGCTTGCAAACTGAGACTGAAACAAAAAAGATTGCTTGACTAGCCAAGAGCAGTTTTGCTCCTGAAGTGAGGATATTTTTACTGCCCACAATGCTTGCTCATAATGTTGTTATTAGGAAAAAAACCCTCAACCACAAACCCTTAAAAGTACCCCAAGAACTCCCTGGGCTAAGTTTTCCTGGCTTGGAAGCACAAACTTAACAATGGATAAAGGCTCTTCCAAGGAAACTCAATGAATTCCCAAGCACCAAACCACCTCATGTCATCAGTGAATACAAATTCCTTACATGCAAGAAGGCATTTGAGCTAGTTCTCAAGCAGCACATTCAGTTTTATTCCCCTGGCAAAGAAGCAAGAACTTCCTGGGAAGATCAGACCCTAGAGTTTACAGGGGATTTGGAGTTACTGCTCACACTGGGACTTAGTGCAGCTGAGAAAGCTGAGAAAGTCTCCTCTGCAACCTCCTGGGCCTGGGCCTCAGTGCTGGGCTTTGTCAGGGCTCCTGGGCTGGCACAGGTGAGTGTGGCACACACCAGCAGAGCACCTGGTGCCTGTGCCTGCTGGAGGGAGGGCTGCAGGGCCCGGGGCTCGTGGGGCAGGGGCTGCAGGTGCTGGGCCAGCAGGGGCTCTGCCTGTCTGCAGAGCCACACACAGCTGGGACTGACCTTTGCTGTCCACGTGCATCTGGCACAGGCTTCAGAGAAGGGGCCGCAGCACTGCTAGGGCACAGGGAAGGACAGAAGCTAGCTGGAGCCTAGAATTCCTGTGGAGCTTTGCTCAAAAGCATACTCAGCTGCTGCAGGCTGGCACTGGGATCCTTGTCCCTTGCCATGGTGTGCCACGTGTGCTCTCACAGCCTGTGCACACTCAAAGGCTGGCCTGGTTTGGTGGAGCATGCTTTGTTTCTGTAAGAAACTCAGTTTTCACAGCCATTTACAAGAGCTGTGCCCTCGAGCAGAGGGCAGGATTCAGGTCCGTTGTCTTTGCTGACCATGTCCTTTTGAGCTTTCCCACAGCACTGAGTTCTTTCTTCTTATGCTCCTCTTTCACTATTTTCTTTGAGCAGTAACTATTAACTACCACCACTTAGCTGCCAGCCGCTCTACCTCTGTTGACGATGATGAGGAGGAGGAAGATAAGCTACACGCAATGCTATCAATGATCTGCTCTCGGAACCTCACAGCTCCTAATAGGATGAAAGGTTTTTATCCTCCTCCCCCTGTGTCCCAGAGCTCTCTTGCAGCTCCTTCCACTGATGCATACAACAGTGTTGGCATTATTGCAGGGAAGGACATTGCACTCACACCACGAGATGTGCAGAGAGGCTGGGAGTGGGCTCACAGCCTGTGGGGACTGGGAACAGCATCTTCCCATTTTCCCTGCCCCTGGATGTGTGTGCTGCTGAGCAGCAAACCTCCTCTGCCAGGGGGCTTCCTGCCCCACCTCCATAGAGGCTGGACACCAGAGCAGGTTCTCAGGGAAGGAGGAGGGAGTGTGACAGCTTGTGATCTCACAGTGAGGGAGCAGAGTGTGCAGAGAAGGCTGTGTGGAGATGCAGTGCCTGTCAGGGCTCAGTGCATGCATTCCACTTCCACCATAGGCTGGGTGGGCTTCAGAGGACCAGCTGTGAGCTCCACCACCCCTCCACAAATTTGTCATCTGTTTCTTCATATTAAGTTGGTATTCTCAAGATGTGTGTGCATTTGGCATCCGGTAGTTTAGCTCTGTGCTAAACTACCGGATGCCAAACAGTGCTAAAGTTCTGGGTTAGACAGGGTATGAACAGGTGTTCAAGGAGAGCCTCAATTCTTCTAGGCTGCCCACACACTTATCCCAAGGGAGCAGCCCCTGGAAATTGATAAAGCCCAGCCCAAGTTAATAAAGAGTTCTCGGAAGGCATGGATGGAAAGAAGTTTCAAAAATAGTGTTGCCCTTGAAAAAAGACTCTGTTTTAGGAAGTTTCAGTGTGTCCCAACTGATTGTGCCTGGATATGGGCAAAAATGGGAAGGAAGACATTTAACTGCCACATACACATTAACCATAAGGAACACAACTTAGTTTTTAGTCAGTTGATAGAACATGTAAGTTATCCCGCTAGAATGGCTGTCAGGTGTCTGCTTTTGGCTATTTAATCTTGAAGGGGATGGTAGAGTGAGGGATGTGCCTGTCTGGGCTGCTGTCTCTCCAGCAGCCCCATCCCATAATGACAACACTGTTGTAGCAGGTTTGCCAGCCATCTGCTTTGACATTTTGCAACATGCTCGACTTTTGCATGTAGCTGAATTTACAGATAACACCACTACAATTAAATAAAAGATGCTGTTCACTCTAATTCTTCACTAATTCAGGTACCTTTCATCTGAATCTTTAGGTTCTGTGGGGTTCTTTCCTTGTTTCTCTAATAAACAGAATAAAAATTAGAATTTAAAAACCCAATTTTCCTGTCTACAGAGGAGAGGCAAAAACTAATGATCTAAAAATGTTTATCCAGTGGTTTTTATTTGAACCCAATAAGAAGCTGCAATAAAGACTGGGTCGTTCAGCTCCTTCCTGAAGAATTAAGGTGAAGAGCATTTTTGCATCACACTTTGTTTTGTGAAATAAAACACACATGACTGCTTCCGCATGAGCCTGTGCTTTTTCTGTTAACAAATGGGTTGACTCCACTCCTCCCTCACCTCTGCCCACTTTCTAATAGGCACTCCTAAAATGCTTTGTGCTACCTTGATTTAAAATGCATGAGATGATTTGGAATTGCCCCTCCCCACCACTCAACAAATATCTGTCTTAAAAGCACGGCCCAGGGGACTGGATTTTGCTTGTAAATGTTAATTTAGTGGCTTACTTTATGACATACATTATTGTATTTGCCTTAATTTTAATCATGGGTGAGCTGAAAGGCCAGTTATTTATTATAAACCAAAAACCCCACGAGTTCAAATGCCAGCTGGGAAGGCTGAAGAGCTGAAGCCAAGCTCTCTGAAGGGAGCTGCTGATTTTCTGAGTTGCCTTTCTGAAGCTGGTTAAAAAAGCAAATAGATTTGGTAGAGCAGGGATAACTCAGGAAGCTGCATTGTACAGTTGGATCACATACTCCTGTAGAGAGTATCCTTTTATAAATATAGTGTGGATATTAGCAGGACTGGAACTGTCCTTCTGTGCTGTGTTTTAGAACCTGGTTCTGAGGGGAAAGAAGCATCTTCTGAAAGTAACTGACTCAGTCTGCCTTAATTTCTTTCATGCTCCAGCTTTCACTCTGGCTGGACCAGCAGTTTTATGGCTGATTCCAGGAACTGCAAAATGAAATTCTGAGACCTGAATTAAATAGAAGGTTGGGCTAGACTATCTCTTCTGGCCATAAATAACAGTTCCATAATATTACACAAGAACCAGTTTAGTTATTACTGCAGCACCCTTTTCTCTATTCTCTTGAAATGTGAACTGGGATGTGCATGGGCAAGAGAAGGGCAAATGGTGAAGGGACCCTGCACAGCATGCTGCAGGTGCAGAGCAGTGATTCTGAGGATGCTGCTCTCCTGTTTCTGGAACCGAGGCTCAGAGCCTGTTGAGGAGTGAAGCATGAACCATCAGGATGCACAGAAGGAGGAGAGGGAGAGAATGGAAGAGGCTGATGTCCTTGTGTCTTGTCTGGTTTTTCCACAGACGCCAGTGAGATGATAGAGATGCAAGGCTTTGGGGCAAACCTGCTGTCGTGGCAGCTGGAGCACTGCAGCCAGGGCTCCTCCTGTATCTCCTGTTCCATGGGCAGCTCTCCCTACGACATTCCCAGCTGCTGCACCTGCATCCACGACAGGTGAGCAGGCTGTGCAGAGCTTACCTGGGCACTGTGTGCACGCCACGGGTAAAAGCAGGAACGCTTGAGTGGTTGCAGCACTCAAGACAAGGGTAACAATTTTCAAGTAGTTTCTAATATAAAAAGATGAAGTTAGGCAGCAAGAAATTTAGTTTATTAGGACTAACCTATTAAACTGTGCTCAAGTCACATTTTGATAGAAAAATTTCATCTAGTTCTTCTGTCTAGTGTAAAATACTTCAGCTCTGGGAATGTTATCTTTAACAAGTCATTCACAACTGAATGAAGGGCAACAGTTCCATTTGACACAGACCTCTACAGTGCACCTGCAGCAATTGTGGCTATGTGTGCCAGGGGGAAATCTCCCTGGGGCCAAAACGTTGTGGGGGGATATGCTTTAATAAGTGGAGTTTGTTATTACTGTGTCCTTTAACTAAATAAATCTTGGTGCAGAGAAAAAATTGCTCTGTGTAGGACACAGGGATCAGCATGGAATTCTTTATGCTCTCTGTCTTCACCACCCGCTCTTATCCTGTTGGTGCCTCTCCACAGAACTCCCCTAAAGATGTTGTGTGAAAGCATGAAGAGGCAGATCATTTCCAGAGCCTTCTATGGATGTAAGTGCAGCTTCTTATATCTGGCCCATGTGGTATCCGTATGTTTATCTAAACAACACGGGATGTTTGGCTTAGAAAGCAGTGTGACCCTAAATTCAGGGCAGTAGGGTGGATGTAGCTGCAGTGGCAGGGTTTCAGTATTTGTGGGTTTTGCTGCTGGCAGTGTGAGGAACGATGCCCAGTGAGGACAGAACACGGTTTCACACGGCAGCGTAACGCACGGCGTGGATGTTGCTGGTGTGTGTCGATCCGTTCAGCCTCTGGCTCTGCTGTAGCCGCTCACTGTGGCGGGTGCAGAGGAGCTCAGGGCAGTCCCTGGGTGTCCCTGGCCCCTGGCTGAGCTGTCCCTCGTGTCCCCAGGGCTGGCGCACTGCCGGCACCTGTCCACGGTGCGCACGCACCTCTCGGCGCTGGTGAACCACAGCATCGTGCCCCCCGACCGCCCCGCCTGCGCCGCCGCCGGCCTCACCAAGGAGCTCTGGAGCAAGTACCAGAAGGACAGGAAGGTCAGTGACATCCCCAGTGTGCATGCACGGGCCCCACGAAATACTGGAGGTGTTCGACCCCAGGGTCACTTCTCAACTCGTGAGAGAGTCAGTTCTTACAGTCTCTTCTTTGCTTCTCTGATGATGCCAAAGATATAAATTATTATCAAAGCAACTCATCTATTCAAATTTAGATTATTTTTATGGAAGGCATGACAGCCTGTATTAGGCTGGATTTCAGCTAAGGTCCTAAAGGCTCAAGCTGCAGCATCTATTTAGTGTCCTGCATGTATTTCACTGTCTCTGTACTCAGTGTGAAGTGTATCTGAGTGTACCTGGGTTAAATACTATGTATTGCCTTCAACACCTCTTTCTCCTGGCCACTGTAGAACTACAAGGAACTGGAATTACTAAGAAGAGTCTATTATGGTGGGGTCCAGCATGAGATTCGGAAGGAAGTGTGGCCATTCTTGTTAGGTCACTACAAATTTGGCATGGCCAAGAAGGAGATGGACCAGGTAAGCCATAGCTTCTGTGCAATCTGAGTTCCATTTGCAGAGTAGGTTTTGTTTTCTGAATAGCAACTGTTGGTCTTTATTAGTGTGTGATATTCCCAAGGGAAAAACACTACTGAAAACATTAGTAGCACATGCTAACAGAGGGGTTTTCATACTGTCTTTTAATGTCTGAATGCCACTAAATGAGAGTTCTCTCTTTCTTGAAGTCAGGGAACCTGCATTCAGCTCTGTCTGTGGCATGCACGTGCCCTGAGCACACCCTGTGTGCACAAATTTGTCACTTATACAATGGGGAGACATTGACATTTGGATGGGAATTTTACTCACCCCTGTTTTATATGGTGTGTTAGCTGAATTGTACTTCAGACTGCTCCTTGAAATAACTACCTTTTCTCCATGGTGCTGCATCTGCATGCATGGGCCTTTTCTGGAGCTGGGAACAGCCCAGATGGACCCTCTGGAGTTACTGTGTGGTGGTAAAACATTGCTTTTGTGACATCACCCAAAGATTGGCTGAACTGGATGGAACAGTAATGAGGTTTGGCCTGCAATATAATTAACACATTAATCTGCTTTTCAGTTAGTGTTATTACCAGGGAGGTAGCACTCATGCAGTAGCTGATTCTGTTCTGGATTAAATTGATAAGGAGGGGTTTATATATCAAAACATTTGGCATTTGCTAACTCCCAATTACTTTACATGCCAAGGGGTAATTTATATCCCTGTGAGCACCTGCAGAGCAGAAGGACAGCCTGACCTCGAGCCTTGCCATGGACAAATCTGTGTCTTACGAAGGGGGCTAAACCTAAACTAAACCAACATTGCTCTGGCAATTTGAGTTGTTTTACTCACAATAATCAGTTCTCCATCAGTTCAGAGATGGAGAAACAGAGCCCTTCACTGTTCAAACCAGGTCACAGTCCAGACTGTCCCCCCTGAATCCAGTCATCTTAGTAGATGTTTATTATAGATTTTCTGGCTGTAGTGTGTACATCAGGAATGTTCTACTGAGCACTGCTCCATTCTTTTTTTAATCTCAGATTTTCAAGAAAGGCAAGGATATTGGAGGTTTCTTGCATAGACTGCATTTTGCTGTCTCTGATCTCCACAAGTATATGAACTATCAGATTTATGATCCATGTGTAGAAATAAAAGGTATGTCTGGAAATGAGCAAGAGGACCCAGATGCTTAGTTTTGAGTGGGAGATGTGAAGCCATCTCTCACGGATGCTAGCCCCATCTCCATAGGCACGTGCATTTGTACAGCTAGAACATAAGAGATTTGGCAAGAAGAGATAAATACTGGAGTCTGTATGATAGGAATTAAAGTAATTTCATACAGAGATGTTACAAGACAGAAAATATCTGATCTGCAGAACACAGGCTCCTACAGAAGATTTTTCTCCCTGAGTTTGTACCCTACTAACCCAGGGGTACTCCAAACTTACTTGGAATTGTAAGGAGCTACTCAACACCAGTAGTAAACACGAGAGATAGCTGTCTCCTCAAAGGAATGGGTTGTTGGAGACCTAGTTTACACTGAATGTAGGAGTCTGTTAAATGAGAGACATGAAAAGTCACAACACCTGCACGTACAGGAAACTCATGGTGTCCTAAACTGAAGTCATTGCAGGTGATTTATCATCTTTGTCTTCTGATGGTATTTTTGCACTCCCAGATGTGGCTGTCCTCCAGCCCTCCACCAACTGCTGTATTTTATGATTTATGACTCGACAGCTACCTCAAGTGACAAAGAGCCTGCAGCTCTCAGCAGCAACGCTCGGGTAGCAGCTCAGCCAGCTCACAATTCTGCTTTCTCTTCAGCTCCTGACAAGTGACAGAGCAGTAAAATTGCTACATGTCCCTTAACAGCTCAAGGGGGTTTCTGTGGCAGTCTTTCAAAAGAGAAAGCCAGCAATGGCAAAGACCTGGTTTATTCCTGTGGTGCCCAGTGTGGATGGATTTGGCCATGCAAGTGCAGCCACAGGACGGGGCTGTGGGAGCTGGGATCCAGAGTTTCTCCTGGGGTCTGACTCTGTACGGGCTGGTGTCTGTGAACCTGTGACCTGGAATTCTTCACAAGGGCTACGTTAGAGGTGGACCAGAGGAGTTGGAAGGAGGTGTGATAGAATTAGGGATGATGCAGGTGGAGGCAGTGCTTTCTCCATAGACTGCATCTGACTTCTGTGTGAGGTTTCACATGACATCTTCTGTTTTGTCCTGGGTCACTGTCACAGTAGCTCAGTGCTGTTGATAGTGTATACACCTGCTTATATAGACCCTTTCTGGTGCCTACAGTGTTATTAATGCCCAACACCTGAGTACTCCTCTCCAGTCACAGGGATGTGCTGCTGCAGCAAGAGGGCCTCAGCACCCTTTGGGCTTTCAGGCTGAGACCCTGCAGCTGCCTTAGAGCTGTCCCTCCTGTTTCCTGCCAGTGTCAGTGCCTTCTGGCAAGGGGGGCGGTGTCTCAGGACGTGTGTCTGTCTGCAGGTGGACGCAGACATTGCTCTGAGGTACCAGAAGGTGATGGCTGAGTGGAAGGCCTGCGAGGTCATAGTGAAGCAGCGGGAGAAGGAGTCGCACTCAGCCACGCTGGCCAAGTTCTCATCGGGCAGCAGCATTGACAGCCACGTCCAGCGGCTCATCCACAGGGACTCCACCATCAGCAACGATGTAGGTACTGCCTGCCCACTCACCCTCTGGGGTGGGCAGTGCTCAGCGTTGGCAGAGGTGGAGGTCAGAACAGCTCCTGAATCCTGGGCGGAGACTGGAGCTGTGGTGCGCCCACGTTAGAGTGAGGAGCAGGTCTGAATTTTGGATAGTCTAGAGCTGTTGCTAAGCAGGACGTGCCTAAGGGGCTCTAAGGTTCCCCTAGGAGGGCAGATCCCCTCTCAGCAGAGGAGCAGCTCTGCAGATCTCCTCCTTGAAGCTCCTTTAGTCGGAGCCAGCACGGAGCAAACGACGGCTGCCGTTGAGGTGCGTGTCTGGTTTTGCAGGTGTTCATTTCTGTGGATGAAACGGACCCAGTGGAGCAGGAGCCCAGGGGGCAGGAGGAGCCCCCGCTGACGGCGCCGCCCGCGGCCGCCGAGTTCGACTCGCCCGACTCGGGGCTGCCCTCGTCCCGCAACTACTCGGTGGCCTCGGGCGCCCTGTCCAGCATCGACGACGGCCAGGGCGGCTCCTTCGAGGACGGGCCCGAGGAGGAGGGCAGCGCCGAGGGCGCACGCACGGGGCACGGGGCCCGGCCGGGGCTGCTGCAGCCGCAGGACTCTGTCCCAGAGGAGCAGCCGGGCTCCCAGCTCGGCTCCCAGGACTGCCTGGTGGACGTCGCCTCGGTCTGCGCCGCATCCTACACAGTAGGTCACAGTGAAGCACCTTCGTCTCTCTGCACAGCATTGCTCTTGAGCAAACACTGGTACTTTTCAGATAGGATTTGCTGAGAGAGAGTCCCAAACTAGAACTACACTGGGTGGGATGAGAACTGAGGATTTTTCCATCCAAATCTTTTCATCTGGATTTTGAGCTAGAGTGGAAATATTTGGGTGTTTTTTTAAGTAGGAGGACAAGACAATCAGTGTGGTACATCTGTAGCAGTTAGAACTTTCCAGTGCCTGGGGGTGTGGGCAATGTACTGCTTGTAAGATTCTAATGTTATTTAAATCAAGCTAAAACCTCCATCTAGTCAAACTGAACCACAGCCTAAATGTAGATTCAAGATGCCACCACCTCTGTTACTCTTGCTGTCACCCAGCAGCATAGTTTTTGCTTCTCTCTGCTGAAGTTATTTAGCTGGAAATAGCCGTTTGGAAATAAGACAGGTTTGGCACATTTCCCAGTGAAAACAAATGTGTTTTACCTGGCATTTTTGACAGTAATTGAGTATTTCGATGTCCTCATCTGCTCAGAGTATAATTGTACTGTTTCTGGTTTGGTGATTCTCAGAGCACATTTGCACAGAGTCCTGGGAATACTGTAAACTTGGCAGATCTAACTAAAACTTCTCTGTTCTAGATAGAGTTATTGGACACTGTTGCCTTAAATTTGCACAGAATTGATAAAGATGTCCAGAGATGTGACCGGAATTATTGGTATTTTACTGCTGAGAACCTGGAGAAGCTCCGAAATGTCATGTGCAGGTAATGAGCTTGTAAACACAACTTCTGTCACAATCCATAAGCTAATCTATAAACTGTAATAATATGCAAATAACAGTCAATAAGAATTCTCACTAATGACTTTAAAACAACTTTCCAGAAGAATGTCAGGTTAGAGCATGGGTCCAAGTTTGGAATGCAGGTTTGAGAAGATTTCTCAAGTGACAGACCCTACTTTAGAGAACTGTTGTCTGAATGCACTCTGAGGTCTGTGTTTCTCCTGATCAAGATGATACCTCCATGCTCAGAGGGCTGCTTTATCCAGGCAGCAAAGAGTAAAGGGCTGTGAATACTCTGGGAAGAGTCAGAAGGTTCTGAGACTCACACCTGCAGCAGCTGCTTAGGATTTGATCTCACATATGGAATCAGCCTTCAATACAAGGATTTCTTCTTTCCACAGCTATGTCTGGGAGCACCTAGAAGTTGGTTATGTCCAAGGCATGTGTGACCTCCTGGCTCCTTTGATGGTTATTCTTGACAATGGTAGGAAGGGTTTTCCTTTGGGACGTGCTGGTATCCTTAGTGAGGCCTTTCCTTAGAAATGCTGTTTCAGAAGGAGTTGTCTGCATTAACCAGGGCTGGGTCACCAGCAAAATCAAACCTACAACTCCTGATTTGTGTTTTCTCCACCCGTGGCTGTTGAAATGGCCAACATTAGTGTCTCAGGGCTGCCCTGTCACTCACTGACTTCCAGATTAAATTTTACCAAAGTTAGTAAAATTACTGTGTTCTGGGAGTTGCTGATGCTGAAAAGTCAACTGCAGGCTGGAATCTTTGAAACATAACTAGTAAAAATGGTCCAGAGTCAGGAACCAACCTCTCTTTCATCTAAATCCTGGGATTCAAAGAACAGCAAAGGGGAAGACCCTGTTTTGCCCAAGCCCTGCAGTTCTATTGTTTTGGTTCAAGAAGTGCCACAATTGCCAGCACTGAGTGTCTGCCTTGTCCCTGCAGATCAGCTGGCCTACAGCTGCTTCAGCCACTTGATGAAGAGGATGAGCCAGAACTTCCCCAACGGAGGTGCTATGGACACACACTTTGCCAACATGCGGTCCCTCATCCAGGTGAGTCTGGTCTGAGGGCATCTGAAGGAAACAAGGCTGTGCCAGAGGCTCAGCACTCACCTGATGCCACAGTGAAGGGCAGGAGCTCCAAGGAGTGGGGCTCAGGTGTGACCTCAGAGCTGGGGAGGAGGAGTTGTGAGTGCATTTGTGGAGTTACAGCCTGAGAGCAGGGGTGGAGGTGGAGATGGACATTTGCCACTTGTTGGAAATCAGCAGGATCTTCACCTTGTTCCTTGGCCCTTTAAAGTCAGGGCGAAGATGAGCTGTGCCTCCTCAGCTCAGCACTGAGTCAGGGCCCCCAGTCCCAGCACTGGCACACACAGCAAAGGGCTGTTCCTGTGCTCAGCAGCTGCTCTGGCCATGGGATGAGGAGCACCTCTGACCTTGGCTGCTTTCAGACCACATCCTGACAGCTGATGTTTTCCATTCTAGATTCTGGACTCAGAACTTTTTGAATTGATGCACCAGAATGGAGATTACACTCATTTTTACTTCTGCTATCGCTGGTTCCTGCTTGACTTTAAAAGAGGTAATAATGTTCTGTGCCTGTCATTTAGGGTTGTGTGGAACTGTAGCAGCTCTGTGTTCTGGTGTGAGTGTCTGTCAGGATGGTGAGAGGCAGCTGGGATCACTGGAGAGTTTGTAGCCAGGAAAGGTAATGCAGCTCTGAGATGAAACAGCACTAGAACAAATTGGAACAAGTCCAGGCTTAGAAAGGGGAGTTGCAAATTCCTGATGATGTGATTGAAGCCAAGTTCCTGCCCAGTTCAAATGCCTGTTTGCTCAAAAAGGTGATCCCACTTGTCTGTGAGCTTTGATACCTCCTGTCTCATCCTTGTGGTGACAAGGAGCAGCTCAGCAATAGCTCAGGAGCTGCTGTGCTTGGGGTGAGGGGCCTTGTCTGGTGTGGGAGCAGCCCTGGTCCCAGGATCCTTGCACAAGCACAGAGTGTTGGGGCTGACAGGCCCACTGCAAAGCCAGGCACACCGGGGCACACCTGCAGCCTGTCACGGAGCCCTGCAGAGCAGCCAGGCCTCCTGTGCTGCTCCCACATGGTCCCCGTGGTTCGGGTTCCTTCCTGGGCTGGGCTCTGCACCACCCTCCACGCTAATTGTGGTAATTGTTCTTTAGGCCAGCTCTGTGCCCTATGTGCACAAGGGACAGGAGCTGGCTGAAGGAGAGAGGGGGAGAGGGAAAGGAGGAGTCTCCAGGGGCTGTTCATGTCTGAGTGAGGCCTGTAGACATTGGTGAGAGAGGAGGGACATGGTCAGTTGAATAATCAGATGCTCTTGTAATGTTTATTCCCATTCAGAATTGTTGTACGAGGATGTATTTACAGTGTGGGAAGTTATTTGGGCAGCAAAGCACATCTCTTCAGAACATTTTGTCCTTTTCATTGCCTTAGCACTTGTGGAAGTTTATCGAGAGATTATCCGTGATAACAACATGGACTTCACTGATATTATCAAGTTTTTTAATGGTAAGAGCCGTTTTGATAAATAGTAATGAGACTTTGCTCCTTCTCCCTTCCCGAGACTGTTTGGTGCAGTTCTTGTTGTGACAAACCCACGATCATTTTAAGCTCTGAGTCTCAATGCCAGGTCCTGCAGCACAAGGGATTAATCCACTTCTTCTGTCTTTAATTCTCCTCTAAAACCAACCCTCTGGAATGTTCCGGGATTGCTGCTTGTTACAGTAATTAATTATTGCTAATGCTACATGCATATCAGTGCCAGGGCAGGAAGGTGGTGCTGGGAGTTAAGATGTTTGTCTGTGTCTCTTAGAAATGGCCGAGCACCACGATGCTGCAGAGATCCTGAGGATAGCCAGAGACCTTGTCTACAAAGTGCAGACACTGATTGAGAACAAGTGACCACGGACAGGCTGTGCCTGGGGCCGCGTGTGAGCCACTGGATGGAGCATTCCTTGCACTGTAACTCCAAATGGTGTTTTAATTGCATCTTCCATGTAACGTAATAAATAGTGAGGACATAGTAACAGACTTTTAAAACCCAAACTTTCCCTTCACCAGATGAGGTTGGTGTTTGATAGTCCTTGTTACACTGACTTTGTATTTCTAGACAAAATCTTTTTGCATTCTCTATTTCCCTCTCTAGAAGACATCTGCCTACATCTTTGCGATGTTGAAAGGGGGGATTTGACAAACTGCAACATGTCTGTTTTGACTTACTGCACCTGTAAAGCCTGGATGCACCTTGTGTGCTCTGCCAGAAGCTGCTATGGAGGCAAGGCTGGGCCCACTGTTGCAAGCACTGGATGGGGTCCTTGAAGGAGCACGGTCCTGGCCTCACTGTCCTTGCCTTGAACATGGAAGAGAATGTGTCTGAGCTCCTGTTGCTAAAACATCTGGGTTTGTATTTAGCAGTGATTAAAGCCGATAAGGTTTCTGGCTGGGAGAATGGCCCTAACCTGAATGCCACAGTTGATGGGAGCAGTGACGAGCTCCTTGGCTGACTGGCTCTCGCTGCCCATTCTTCATGGCCCACACAGACCTGCCTTTGTTCTGCTTTGCAAACTGACCCTGTGGCCGCTCCCAGCTGCCAGGCCCTGCCCTGCGCTGCTCAGGTGAGCGGGTCCAGCCCCCAGACAGGCCCCTGCTCCCTGGGCTGTGCAGGGCCCTGGATTCCTGTGCCATGGAGAGCAGATGGCAGTGCCCAGCCTGCCCAGGTCCCTCCGTGCACACTCCTCCTCCTCCTCCCTGCCCTGCAGAGCTGTCAGGGCTCCTGCAGACACAGACCAGGCTCTGCTCCCGCCAGCCCCTGACAGGTGAAGGAGCTGGAATTCCTGGGGGCTCCGGGTTGCTGCTGCAGCCCCTGCAGGGTGTGGAGCCCTCTGTGTGCCCCAGCCCAGCCCTGTGTGTCTGTCCACTTGAAAACTGGAAAAGTATTTTTTAAAAGAATGAGGAGAGTGAGAAAAACCTCCAACTCCCAGAGCCCAGGGAGTGATGGATGTACAGATAATACTGCACTATTTTCCTTTGGTATGTTGGGAATGTTCTGTACAGCTGTTTCACACAAACCCAATCTGTGAACTTTGCTGTATTTGTTAGAACATTCTGTCTGATTGGATTTTATCAATGTTGTGTATTATTTATTTTTGTTGAGAGCAGACTATTCTCTTCATTGCTCAATTATTTATGTTTAAATGTAACTTATGAATAAATACTTATCATCAAGGCATCCCATGGAGCTCTTTGGGAGTGATTTCTCTCCCCCTGAGGTGATTCCAGCCACAGAACAGGGATGAGGCTGTCTGGGAGGATAGGGCAAGATGTAATTAATGTTTCTCTGATGAGCTGCACGGGCTGTAGTGCTCAAGGCAATAAATAGGTCACCATTAAGTAGACTCCTGAGGTCGCTTAAATTACTTTAAGGGCGGTTTTCATGTAGCCACTGGCTGAGCCTGAGCCAGCCCAGCCCAGGAACAGAAATAAGCTTATCACAAGTGTTAAAAAGTAAGAGTTTCATCCTGAAATTTTAGGCCTGATTTGCTGCAGCTGCATTGAATCCAGCTGAGCTGCTGGACTTCCAGGAGAGATCCTCCTCCATCACTCCCAGCCCTTGTTCAAACCCCTTAAGCTCCTCTGGCTATGTCCTCTGCAGCAGGGATGGTCCCTCCTCAGTCTCACCTGGCTGCTACTGGCAGTTTTTGCAGCAGTGTTCCAGGTTTTCAGGCTAAATAGGTCTGCCTGGAGATGAGTCCCTGGGGAGTCACAGATAATTTCCCCATTCCACCATAGAAAGGCCCAACAAAGGCCTCTGTGTGCTGGGGTGGGTGCAGCTCTCCTTCAGACGCTGCTTGTTCCAGCTGCTAATCAGGTATTTATCCCTATCAACAAGGATCAGGCCTTTATGAAGTGCCTCCAAGGACATGTTGGCCTAAATAAACTTCCAGTGTCCTGGTGTCCTCTGTGTTCACCTGTCTACAAGGTGAGACTGGGGTGGGCAGGGCACATGAGCACCACAACTGGCTCTTGTCCCTCTGTCCTTCCCACACGTCCCCACCATGTCCTTTGCACAGCCTCAGTAATTTTTAATGCAGTTCTACAGACCCTGGTGCTCCCCCCAGCCCCACCCCTGCCCCAAGACCACCCTGGGGTTTGACTTGCCCAGTGCAGGATCCGCGTCTGTCACATCCAGTGCTGGAGACAAGGGAGGGGGAGGCCCTGGGGCTGCAGCTTCAGCACCTGCAGGAGAGAGAGAGTTCCAGGTGGGGCAGGTGCGGCCACACTGCTCAGCCCATCCCTGCCGGCCCCAGCCCAGGGCACAGGAGGGACAGAGACCCTGTGGGGCTGCCCAGGAGGCTCCAGCAGGAGGGTCCCGGGCACGAGGCTGCTCTGCTGGGCCTTGCTGGGGCTGCTGGGGCCCCTCTGCCCTGCAGCAGGGCTGGCATGGGCTCCTCAGCAGGAGAAGGGCCCAACACAGGGCACAGGACACGGCGTCACAGACTGCTGAAGCTGCAAAGGCTTTGCTTTCCCCTGCAGAGCACTGCTGGATCCTCGGGCAGCTCCGCGCCCGCTCCGGGTGAGCTCCAGCCCCGCGGATCCAGAGGGAGGCAAGGCTTTGCTCTTCAACTGGGAAGTCACAAACAAAGTGAGGGATCTGCATGCAAAGCACAGGGAAGCAAATGCAGAAACCTGTTTCCGATTTCAGTGCATGTTTATTTCAGTTTTATATTTATTTCAGGCAAGTGCTTATTACATGGATATCATTCATGTTGGATACCTAAATTCTGGAGCATGAAGAGCCAGTATTGTACAGCTGAATAGTAAAAATACAATATGTACAAAATTAGTTGCTTTTTCACATAGCAGATGTATCCAAACACATAAAAATCTTTACAGTCTAGTTTGTCAATATTCAGTATTTCAGTAAATTGGTAACACAGTGACACGTCCTCACTGTAAACACAGACTGCACCTGCCCAGGTGAGCGACACGGGGGCTCCTGTGAGGTGCAGGGAGGGACGGGGGCTCCGGGCCAGCGATGGCAGCGACTGGGCTCAGTGAGCAGCTCCAGTGACACATTCCTAACGCGGGGAGCACAGCGAGACAAAATAAATAAATAAATGCTTTAGGCAGGAGGGGGGTCCCCACTCCCACCACGGCTCCTCACCCAGCGATGGCCAGGCTGGGGCCTGAGCAGAAGCCAATAAATGGTTGGGTGGGCGCAGTCAGGCCCTGACCTGGCTCTGCCAAGCCCCACACCCTCCTGGCTCAGGCTGTTAAGGCGTTTCCATAAGGCATCACACAGGGCTCTGCCACAGCAGCACAGCCTGGGGAGGGCCTGCCTGCCTGCCTGCGACAGCCTCAGAGACGGGCTGGGACTCTGCGGCACTTCCCTGGTGCTGAATTCTGCTCCCTCACACTCAAATTCCTATTCACAGCACAAGGAATGGGTGAATCAATGGGCCTCATCCAGAGCCAGAGCAGAACCAGCCATGCCGTCCTGATGAGGAGCACCATGACATCCCATGGCCCATTCCCACCAAATCCCAGCAGAGAACAGCCCTGTCCCTGCCCTAACAGTGCAGGGACAGAGGCCATGGGGCCTTCCTTCACTGATCAGCAGCCTCAGGCAAGGAGTAAGCCAGCCTGGGAACAGCCAAACACAACCTCTGCCAAGCCTGCACCATCCAGTGCTGGGCTCGGGCTGGTATTTTTATAGTTCAAGTTTGGATTATCAAGTTCTGTATAACAGGGACAGAAAGAAGCCATGACTGATTCTACCCACAGCCTATTTTCCTTAACACTAAATATCTGCTTCTAACAACTGATGTTTCACTCAGGGAGGAAATAACCTAAAGACAGTGTTATAATCCGTTTTAATCTGTCCCAAATGATAACAAGGGATGGAAAACAGGCCATAAGTACGAGGGTTTTCCTCTCCTCACCCCCATAGCTTTTAGAATCAAAATAAGACTAGAATGAACAACTGCTCAGAAAAAAACATGCCAAGTCTCAGAGGAGCCTCACCTGTGAGTGCTCAGAGCTGCCCACCTCCACACCAGCTCCAGGAGCCCTCTGCAGCAGCCATGTATCTAACTAAGCTAATTAAGCAAGTGCCTAAATACCCAGACAGGCTGAGCCTAAGTCCTGCTCAGGTAAACAGAGGTCACCTGGTTCATCTGGCCAAGGCTGCTCACCCCACAGACACAGTGGGGACACTGGATACCCATCCCAGAAAGCAAAGGGGCCAAACAAGCACTGACCACATCATCACAAGGGGCAGAAGGCACCTTCCCCCCAACCCCTGGCACATGGGAGGTCCCCAGAGCCCCTTGTACCCACCCAACCTGGAACAGTTCTCACTTTTTTTCTTTAAATGCAAAAAACACCCTCAGGATGCAAACCAGTCCAAAGAGACACAGGCTACATACAAAAACCAGACACAATAAGCCTTGCATTGCATGTCTACAGGAATCTATCAGGCGTGCACGGACAACCACACCGACACCGACACAGCAGCGACACCTCACCTCCACCTAAACCACCCAAAGGCATTTTTTTTTTGTTTCTTTTGTTACAGAAGGCCACTTTGAAATAAAACAAAGAAAAAAAAAAGACAAGGAGCCCAACAGCAGCAGCAGCAGCCGGCTCAGTGGGATGATGAACGCTCTGGACATGCCGTGGGCACCTCGAGAGCAGAGGCCTCTGCAAGGGCCGTCCCCTCTGTCCAGCTCTGCTCAAGAAACCAAAACCCAGCCGTGCCAGTGGCCAGGGGCCCAGTGGTGACACTGGAGCCCTTCTGGCCTGGACACCCAACACGCGGCCCCAGCACGGACAGACAGATGGACATACACACACACACACATGCAGAAAAACCCCAACGGCAGCAGCTTGGCTCCAGCCCTTATTTCCCCATGTGAAATGTGGGTCCCCAGGGACACACGAGGGTCCCCAGCTGCCCCCAGGGACACACGACCCGCTGCCTCTCAGATCCCACGCAAACAACTGCAGAGAACACGGGAAATCAGATCACTTCCCTTCCTAAGATAAACTACACAGATGTGGCAAATTTTTACTGGTGAGGCCAGGAATACATTCCTGTATCTAAAGTGTCAGCGTTAAGAGCTCTTTTGAGGATCATTTCAAAGCAGCAGTTTGGGCTCTGTGCCCTCTGCCTGCCCCTCCCTGGCGGGTGAGCTGGCACTGCCCAGCACGAGGTGCCCCGAGGCCATCCCGGGGCTCTGTGCCCACACGGTGCCCAGCTGCCAACACCCTGGCCGTGCTGCCTGAGCTCCAAGCACAGCTCCAGCTCCCGAGCACCACTTGGCTGTTGGCAGCAGGACATGGAGCGTGTGGGCTGCAAGGGCACCTGCCTCGGCAGAACCAGCTCCACTGACCAACAGGGCTCCGAGCCAGGTGTGACAGCACAGAAAACCCTCTCAAACTACTATGCAGAAACCCCATTTTCTATTGTTTCTGTGGCATGGTTACCAATAACTAATATTATTCAACAACAAAAAAGATTTCTTGTAAACTTCATATATTTATTGGTTTTTGGGGGGACAAACTAGATCTTATGAATCCCCAAGTGTACATATATATTTATATATAGCTTTCTCCATAGGGAAAACATATATCAAAGGAGGAGAGACATTCCTAAAGTGCCCCTTGTCATACAGTACTGAACGGGATTTCTAAGAGCATCAGTGTAAATCCAAAGTTTCTGAGCAGGAATAACAGAGGTGGAAAAGGAAGGGCTGTGGCTGCTTTCTTCCCACATAATAGAGAGAAGTCTGCTGACTTAAAAAACAAAAAGAAAAATCCCAAAGAATGTTTCTGGTAGCCCTGAAAAAGGCAGCTGAAAACAGGGGTACACACAACATCTGGAGCAGCTCCTGGGCAGGCCAAGGGGGATGTTCCTAATGGGAGGCCAACACCCATGAAGGGGATCAGACAAACAGACTCCATGGCACAATTCCAAGGGGAAAGAAAAACTGGCCAAGACACAGGACTGGGCAAGGCAGGGGCACTCTTTGCTCTAAACCATAAGGGAGTAGAGGATGAGGTCAGCAGCACCCCTGTCCAGACAGCACAGGCCATTCAGTAACCCAGCAGCAAGCTCATCTCCCTGGGGCTCAGCCAACACTCCTGCACTGAGCACATTCTCAACCTGGCTCCTTCTCCTTCCACGAAGAGAATTTGTCCTTTTGTGAGTTGGAACAGTAAAAAAAGGCAGAAGAACATGTCCTCCCCCTCCTGACACTGCTGCAGAGGGCAAATCCACACTCCCTCCTGAGAAGGGAGTGACCCTGTTGCACATGCTCAGCGTTGAGGAGTTTCTGATGAGGAGAAACTGAGCCATACCCAGCCCTGTCTCTCAAATACTGGCACACGATGGCCTCCTTGGGAAAGCACCTGCAGGGACAGAGGACAACACAGTCCTGGCAATTCTGGGAACTCCCCAGTGTTAATGATGCACTGCAATGAGGATGAATGATCTGCTTAAATGGGTTCTATGAAAAGAAATCCTTTGAGGTTCGTCTATTCTGCAGGAGCTGTGCTGGCAAGCACAGCCAAGACTTTCCTGAACTTAAGAATGCATGAAAGAAAAATAAAACAAGTGGTAACTGGGGCTTTATTAACAGACTTCACAGAATTCCCAGTGACACCTGCTCAGAAGGCACAATCACCCCTGACCTCTGCAGCCACTTCTGCCTCCAGACCAGTTTTATCTGGGGATAGTATGGAACAGGCAGATGCTCTCCATTACATCCCTGACACTGCTCACACCAGTCCCCAACAGGCTGAAGTCCTGCTAGAGCCAACAGGTCTTTAGGGCAGAGTATGGATGCTGTTTTCCTGCAGGAGACCCCGGCCCCACACAGGACACAGCACTGTGAGGTGCTCAGCCACCCCCTCCTCCTCTCCCAAAGCTCCTGGGCAGATGTGGGACCACCCTCCCATCCTGCCCTAGGAGAGGGGCTGCTGGCTACAGCAGCATTTCGCCTGCAATAAGGACTGTGGAATATTTGTTTTAAAAAGAGAGGAAGACAGAATGGAGATCATTCACAGCAGCAGCTACACACACTGTGCAAGGACCAGAACATCCAGAGAGCAGCACAACACACCCTAAGCAGCCTCCCGGGCAGGCTGGCAGGTACCAGCAGGGCCAAACAGCATTCCTCCTCTCCTGGTCTCTGGGATTTGCCACTGACCTCAGACAGGTCTGCCCCAATCCCGGGAAGGGGGAATGGGAGGGTCCTGAGGGATGAGGGTTCTTTGGTGCACGTCTCACGGTCAGACACGAGCTCACACTGATCTCCTGCAGCAAAGCCTTATCCTGCATAAGGAGAGACTGCTTCCTTGTCAAAGGGAACAAAGCTGCTTGAACTGCCTGTGCTCTGCAAGGGAACCACATCCCCTTTTATCCCTTTCCAAACCCACCAGCTCCCACACCAAAGCGTGGTCAGGACAGAACAAATTAACAAACATTAAACCATGCAGCAAATCTACCTCATTTCTCTATGTCTTCTTGTCCCAGGTTCCATTCACCAGGCCACAGCAATGCCCTGCAAGCTGCCAGCACAAAGCGTGTGCCTCTGCCAAACAACAAACCCAAGAAACCTGGGGGGAGCTTGGACCGGCAGGAGGGACCCTGACCAGGGCCATGCCATGCACAGAGATCTGCAAAACCAATTATTGCATCAACAAACCAAGCCAGACAAAATACAAATTCCTCCAAAAGCAGGCAAATAAAGCATTGTCAACCATTAAAATAATAAAAACCTTGTATTTTTTTGACATAGCTATAAAATCATGTCATTTATAAAATGGCAACAAATCAAGTCTGGTTGTGTATTCTTTTTCCTTTTATTAGACAGGACAGAGAATTTCCTTAAAATGCCATAACAAGTCACAGTGATTTTAGATGGTTTTTGAAATGTAATATATTGATGGGAGATACCTTTAAAATGGTTTGACTCGTGGTTTGTTGTTGGGGGTTTTTTGTCACTGTACTCTGGTCCACCAAACCATCTATCTTATAGTTTCTTGTTTAGAGAGGACACTCTGGCTTCTTCCTCCAAAAATGAATTTTGTCTCATAATCCTGCAAAATAATCAACCTTACAAAAGGCCTTCAAATGTTATATTTATATATATATGTATATACATATATATATACACACACATACACACATATATATAAATATAGACTTCTATGATTTTTTTTTTCCCATTCTACGCAATGTCTCAATAAAGAGATCAGCAATTTTTATTCTACAAAGAAGCAACACATAAGAGGGCGAAATTAAAGTCTTAAGAACATCATATCCATAGTTCACTCATTACACATAAAAGGAAAAAAAATCACCATGAACAACTGTCTTTGAAGTCTCTCGGTGGCGCGGCCCGAGCGCGGCGCGGCCCCGTCCCGGTGGCAGGCTGGGTGCAGGGGCAGCCCGGGCAGGGGGCAGGCCGGGCACCGGGACTGCCTGGGCATCCACACAGCCCGGGCACAGGGGCATGCTGAGCACCAGGACAGCCCGGGCACCGGGGACAGCCCGGGCACCCGCACAGCCCGGCCCCGCCGCCCCGGGCGTTCCGCGCCTCCTCCCGCGGGCCGGGCGTGGTTGGAATGTACGGAGTTTCCTTAGGAAAGGTTCCAACAAGACCTCGCCGTGGAGCGTCCCCTCTAGGCCAGCTTCAGCGTGCTCACCGGGAACGACGGCATGGTCACCATAGTCACGGGGTTTAGGACCGTCTGGCCCACCAGCTGCGGGTGATGCACCACCTGGGTTCCCACGGCCGGCTTGGCCATCACGGCCGGCTGGCCCAGGCCCGCCGTGCCGTTCACTTGCTGGTGCGAGATGGTGTGAGCGATGTGGCTCACCACGGGCTGGCTGACGGCCACGGGCTGGGGGTAGATGGGCAGCTGCGGGCCCAGGTGGGCCATGTGGTTGATGGTGGCCGGGTGCACAGTGATGTGGCCGATGGGCTGAGCAGCAGTGGTGAGTTGCACGGGGCTGGATGTGGAAGGTGCAATGTGAGTAATGTGCTTGGTCTGTGGCCCCTGAATGACGTGATTGACAGTCTGGATGACCGAGGCGTGGGTGGTGGCCGTGTGGGCGATAACAGTCGATTGCACGGTCGAGGCCGCCACGATGTGAGTCTGTGCGGGGACGATGGCCTGCGGCGGGACCAGTGCCTGCGGCTGCAGGGAGGGCTGGGCGTGGGGCTTCTGCTGGATGGACACGTGCGGGGGCAGGACTGTGGGCAGGGGGGGAGCAGCACTGGGGGGGACGGCTTTCAGCAGCTCCGGGTGCTGGCGCTGGGTGAGTTTTGGTAACGAGTTCACTGGCCTGTCATCCTCCATATCTTCATCCATGTTGTCTTCACCCTCTGGAAAACAAGAAAGGACGAAACTCCCATAACAACGCAGGCAGAGCATGAACTGGACCAACGAGCTTCCCTAGCAGGCAGCATCAGCAGGAAGGACGTGCAGGAGGCGTCCCTGAGCTACAGGCTGGTGGCACAATGGCACGATATGGTATGGCATGACACAGCCCACTCCTCACTACCTGTGGGCCAAGGACCAGGCAAGTGTGAGAGCTCAAAAACCCAGCTAGAGAGCAGGGTGCTCCCAAAAGGCTGAGAGGTCTGTCTGGGCAGGCAAGGGGAGCACCATGAGCAGAGGCTGACAGAAAGCACCTGGCTGAGCTGTCTGGGCTGAAGTGGGCTCCTGGGAGGAGGAACAGGGTTTCCTTTCCTAGCCAGTTGTTCCAATGATTGGCACCATCCTTCTGCTCCCAGAGCAGGAAGGAAATTGCCATGAAGAAACATGGCAGCAAGTCTCTCATCTGGTTCTGGAAAACGGACTCTTGTCTAGTCCAAGAACTAAGGACGCATAAAACAGGAAGATACTAGTCCTGAGATCAGGAAGACAAGCCTGGCACCCTGCACTGCCTGTTCTAGTACCAGCCATGCAGCAAAGAAAAAAAATCTCAGGAGACACAGAAGCAGCAGGAACACCTGGAAGCCACTTCCCCTTCCCAAGCTCAGGGAAGCAGCAGCTTGATGTGGTCACTTTCAGCAGAGGCCACTGCAGAGGGAACAGCTGGCACTTGTAAGGACAAAGCACTGGGACTCCCAACTTCCATCAGACTACACCTGGAGCTGCTCCTACCATCAGAGGTGATGAGCCTGAACAAATTCTGGTCTTCCCTTCCCAGAACCTGCCATATCATCTGCCTGGCATGCCAAGAGCAAATGCTGACTTGAAGGAACTGCTGTAAATGCTTTTGCACTGCTACAGCCTCCGTGTCTCTGGAAAGCTCTACATCCACAGACTGCCTACTCTTCCTGCTGCAGATCCCTGGCGTGGAGAGAAGCATGCATTCTCCTATCTCACAGAAACTTCTCACTGGAACCGCATGTCAGATATCCATTAGGGGCATTTCATCTTCACTGTGAATCCTCCTCACGCAATGTGAAGGCTCATCAAGTTGTCCAAATGCTCTGGTGATCCTCCCTGTACCAAATATCCTTCTTCTGTGTGTGCTGAACACCCTCCCACATCCACACAAATACACCAGGATGCCCACTTCTAATGAACAGGGCTGCAGAAATGTGCAAGAAAAGAGCTAAGTTTGGAAAGCAGGGATTTATCTCCACAATCAGGTCAGATGAGCAAACCTGCACATTATATCTACCTGACACTCATACACAAGTTTCAGTTTACTTCACATGAGCAGCCGTGTGTTGTTAGCAACACCAATCATTACAAAAACTCCAAAACCTCTTACTTTATTCTGAATGCAAAGAAACCCTGACGCTGCTAAATGAAGATCCCCACCACTCCATGTAACTGTGTCAATGACATTCCAAGATAATTACGGAAAAAAGAGAACAATTGTGGGTACCTGATGCTGTCGAGGTAGATGCCTGGTCATCCTCTGGCTGAACTGTCTGTCGAATAATTCTGTCAATCTCCAAGACATCCATCCACTGGCTCAGCTCGTTCTTCAGCTCTGCCAGCCGCTGCTGTGTAGCGATCTTCTCCCTCGCCAGCCGCTCCATCTCGTGTTCGTATTCTTTTTCCTTCCTCTTTAAAGTCTGAAGTCAAAGAAAAGAAAGAGAAATATAATGAGAACAAAGACAAGAATAACCTACACTAATCTGGTCACTCCCATGTCCACAGCTCGTTATCTTATACTGCCACTTATGCTGGTGTAAAATGTGCTCAGGTATATTTACACCTGCCAAATGCGGGCAGAAAGGGAAGGACAAGAGCTGGCACATAAAGCATTGCTCTAGTTGAACATCTGCTCTCTGAGGGAAAACTGGTAAGGCCCCAAAACAGAAATGCTTAGAAGGAAAGAAAAAGCCTAAGTACTTATGAGCTTCTGAGCAAGAGCTCCTGACCTAGAGGAGATGGTGGATGGTAGAACCAACAAGCCCCTGCATCACAGGGAAATCCTGAGGTCAAACAGGAAGGAAAGGTGTTTGTTGTCCTCTCCTGCTAATGCCCCCTTGGTGCTGGGAATCACCACATCCATTGGTAGTGTCAGGAGAGATGCTGCATCAGTCAGCACAATACAGAGAAATGTCCCACACTGCCCAGCACTACTGCTGGGAAACACAAACCACACTCCCCGGAGGGACCAACCATTCCAAGGCCTGTTCTATGAGTTTTTAAATCAGTGTAGCACTGCACAGTCAGAGACCTGATCCCTCAGCCCAGGGCCACACTTACTATATGCAGGAGACAAAATTAGGTGAAATCTGTAAAACCACATACAGACTCTCCATTTTCTGAAGTTAAGTTTCAACACTGGGAATTTAAATCCCACACACACTTCTGAAAATACCAGCCACACAGAGCCCACATGGATGCTCGTGTTCCCTCACTGCTGGCAAGCACTGAGCTCAAAAGCAAACCCCACACCTGGCAGAGGACCAGGCTCATGGTCTTCTTAACACATCTCCTTATTTCTCTCTCAGGTTCCCCAGGATGAGTACAACCAGAGCCTGACCTCATGCCTTTCAATCGTTCTGCTGGTGTTGTAGCTCACAGGTTTGCTGGGAAGGACCTTAAAGCCTGTTCAGCCAGCCTTTAATGCAGCCTAAGGCAACGCAGATTAGGGCAGCTCCTGCCAGCTACCTTTGTCCCAGTAACAGCAATAAAGGAAGTATTTTTAAAAGAGCCAAACAATGTGTGTTAGCAGGGCACAACCACTGCAGGTGTGTCAATGGAGACAGCTCCTCTCCCTGCAGAGCAGCTAAAAGCTCCTCAAAACAGAGGGTTTTCAGGCAAAAGGGGCAGTTCTTTCTCTCCTGCTGCTTTTCAAGCCAAACAGGCAGCAGAGAGACCAACACCATGTCCTGGGCAAGCCCAGCAGCCCACTGCAGGGAAGTAGCTGTGGGGACAGCCAGAAAGGAAGGATGGGGACTCCTGGAATCCTGGCTCTGCACCAGCCCTGACCTGTAGCCCAGAGATTCCCATGTGGCTGAGGCCCAAATCCACAGGCTAGTTTTAAAGTCTGTTTCCTGTCGAGTGCAGCCAAAGCATTTTGCCAGACTCAGAAAAGTCATGTGCTGAGTGTGCTCTGATTGTCTAGCAAAGGGGTGTGGGTGAGACAGGGAGTGATGGAGGGGAAGGTGATGAGGAAGGTGCACGCTCCCAGATCAGGTTTAAACACGCAAGACTTGCATGCAACTTGTCTGAATGTCTTCCCCTCACAGGGGGGAAAGAGGCAAGGGAAGAAAGGCTGAGGCTGAACCTGCAGTGCAAACATGAGCCCAGTCCCTCTGTGCAGCATCTCCACGCAGGGCACGAGGGGACGGGAGAGGAGCAGGCAGAGAACCCCGCAGCTGCCTCGCGCCGCAGCGGGCACAGCACACGCATATTCAAACAGGTCTGGCTTCGCTCCCTGCGGCCAGAGGAGACTCCAGCACCGGGGGAAGGCACTACTGCAAAGTATGAGCAGGGCCGCTGGTAATTAGTTACAAACTTTTAATTACTGGGAAGGCAGGCAGGCAAACCCTTAGCAAGCACGAGGACAAGAGAGCCAGGGAGTTCACTGTGTCACTCCGCAGGCACTCCACAGGCACTGGGACACGGCACTGCTCCAAGCCCAGCCCCGTGGGCTCTGCCTCCCTCCGTGCCAGCTCCTGACTGGGTGCCAGCTCCCAGCAGCCCCGTGCTGGGCCTGCATCTCCTCCCAGGGCTCCGGCACGGCCGGGTGCTCTCCAAGGAGAGCTGCAGGGGAGGCTGGAGCAGCTCATGGGCTGGAGGAACCCGCAATATTTCAAAATCTATTCTAGGATGCAATTCACCAGAGCTCACTGGGCAAAGACACATCTCCAGGCTGAGCTGCTCTTCCCTCATAATGAACTGGGTGGGATTAACTGGAGCCCTCTTCCCTATCCTCTGAGCTCCCCTCCCAGCACTGCCCACTCTCTGCAGGTACACACGGGTGCAGTCCCTCCCCGGCTCTGCAGGGAGCGTGCCCTGCACTGGGAGCTGAGCCGGGGAGCAAGAGCAGGAAGGAGCACCCGTGCAGGCACAGGGGCAGGGACCCCTGTGCCTCCGTGGCTCTCCCTGCGGGCACACACAGCTCCTGGCACCCGCCTCCTGGCAGATTATTTTCTGCAAATCACCCTGCCCACACCAGGTGCCAGGATTTCCCATCAGTCAACAGAAAGTCCACAGTGACAGCCGACCCTGAGTCATCGGGACTGCGGTCACTGACCTGCCCTGGCACATCAAAACCTTTAGAGACTCACACTGATGCCCTGGATGTTTTTCTAAAACAGGAGTTTCTGTCAGCACTATCACCATGGATCCCATGCAATACAAAACCAGACGCTTTAAAATAACATATAGCCACACAGACACTTTCCCCCAAACCCAAGCCTTTGCAATTTTCCAACAGAATGGGAATGTAATGGTAGCACTGAGAAGGGCAGAGGGGATCCTAAAACTACAAACAACACAGTAATTGAGAATTAAATTTGATAAAATAAATTCATACAAATGCCTAACCACCTTTCCTTTGAAATTTCAGTAAGGGAGAGGCCTGGGTCAGCTGCAGGGCAGGAGCTGCCACCTGACCCACCTCCACAGCCACTGGGCAGGACCATGGCAAGGGGTCACATCTGGGGCTGGCACTTGGGATGGCAGTTAAGGTGCCTGCCAAGATCCTGAAGGACACACACTTAACCTGGCTCATGAAATACTGATCCTGTTTCTCCACAGCAGAAAAATCACTGAAGTTACCTGCATTTCTGTTTTCCCACTTCCTCAGGGAGAGGCCAGGCTGGGCTGGTCCCAGGAAGGCCAGGCATGGCCCTCGAGCTCTGTTCTGTTTGCAGAGGGCAGCCCAAAGCTGGGGGTGGCTCTCACTGAGGCCACCCCATCCCAGACTGCTCTTTGCAAGCACCAGGCTCCAGCACAGACCCTCCTTCTTACGTCTGCATCTCCATCATTGCAGCATTTCTTTTTTTCCTGTTAAGCAATTGGGAATCCTGGTTGCCCGGGCAACTGTTACACTGCAGTGTGAGGTACCTACAGAAGCTACGACTTTAGAACTCCTTTATTTTTCACACTTAAAAAAATTCCACATGATCATCACTGAAAAGAGTAGGCCCTGGCCATGCCAAGGGGGAAGCTGAGCTACCCCAGGAAGAAATAACGGATTTCCTCATACTCTTGTGAATCCATCTATGGCTTTTGATGCTTAGGAAGTTTTGCCAATCAGCAGCTGGCTCTGGTGAAAGCAGATGATGCTCCTCTCTGAACACTCAGGGCTGCTGAGCTGAAGCTGAGTGGGGCCTGCCCCTGCCCTGGCAGGCAGCCCTGCACGGGCACAGCAGGGGCTGCTCCGTGGGCAGGTGGAGGCTGTGACAAGGACACAAGGGCAGTGGGGAGTCCCTTCATCTTTTATTTAAACACCAGCAACCAAATTAAAATCCACATGTGGGTTTGCTGTGGCCCCCCTAGAGCATCTGATTCTCCTCCTGTACCTGTCAGCTCCTTGGCAGCCCTTATGCACCTAGATTACTGAAGCAAGACCAGCCGACTGCAGTGACAGCAAAGGCCTGACACAATTCCAGTGAGAACTCTTCCCCACTCTGTGCCCACTATCCTGGCTGGTTTGCAGCCGCTCTTTGGTCCTTGTGTGCATCTCCCTGTCATCACTTGGTAAACAAACCATACACCAACTCCTGCTCTCCTTGTATAGCAACAGTCACTTGTCACTGCAAAGAATTTTCCATTTTATAGCCGTCTGTAATTATATTGCTCACTCTCCTGTCAAGACAGAAATAATGCCCCAACGCCTTCCCTGCACCTGCCTCAGGAATGCTGCTGGTCCTGTGGCTGGCATTGGAGAGGTTTAAAAGGCCTTATTACACAGCTCCCCTCATAAACATTTTATTAGCCGTTTAAAAACACACTTTCAGTTATGAGTTTTCCAAAGCATATTTCAGCTCTTTTCTTCTGTAACATTTGCTGATTGAAAATACCTCATCAATAAGCAATCAGGAGAGTGATTTGCAATTTTGAGCCAGATAATCTTTAACTCTCTGCTCTGGGGATCACAGCTGGTGCCAGAGAAAGGGACATGCTGAGCCAGGGGGATCCTCAGTTACCACTGACCTGCAGGACCTCCAGCACAGACCAGACCAGTTGGTCAGGCTCTCCACTGCTGCACAGAGCTTTGATTCCTAAATGTAATGGAAAAAGCCCTACATCCTAAAGACCTTATTCTAGCTGGGACTGCCATGGTGCAGGAGATTCACAGCAGGAGCAAGAATCCACCAGCCTGACTCCAAAAATGTTCCAACCAGAACCAGAGAGATGCTGGGGAACAAGCTGTCCCCACACAGTCCCAAATGGAACCCAACCAGCCCCAGCTGCCAAAACTCCATTGGCCAAGGCACTCACTCACCTGTAGGATCTGGGGATTTTCCATCACTCCTATCAACTCTGAGCATTCCTGATTGGAATGGTGCTCATTTGTCTATGTTGCTCAGCTGCCACAAGCAGCTTGTTCACGGCCCAGCACCGACACCGAGCGCTCGCCCCAAGCCCACCCGACCTGCTGCCCAGGAGCAGAGCCTGCGGGGCTGGCAAGGCGAGGAGCCAGCTCCCCGGCAGCAGGCCCGCGTCCCCAGCCTCTGCAGCCACCCCCTGACCCCCTGCACCCTCCCGGGTGACAGCACCTGCCCGGCCCCGGCCCCGTGTCCCTGCCCGCGATGCCCACCGGCCCCTCTGGCTGCCAGAACCCCGGCTGGTTGCCACGGGAACCAAAGCCATGGTTTCCATGGCAACTGCGTCATTCTGCCGGCTCTCAGAGATGAGATCCCGCAGTGATGCCGGATGTGCTGGCCTGGTACCACCGACAGCAAAACACAGGTGGGGCACCAGGGCACCACCACAGAGCGCGTCAGCACTGCGCTGCAGCCAGCCGGGCACTGCCACCACCCTCAGCCACCACCCACTGCCACACCAGGGCACTGCCACACCAGGGCACTGCCACCACCCTCAGCCACAGCTCACTGCAGCCCGTGCCTCAGGAGCCCCTGCTCAGCACAGGACCACAGTCCTGCTTTCCCCAAACACAAGCTAAAATCACAAGGGGCTTGACCCAAAGCCCCGAGATGCTAACAGACTGTGCTCAGCGCTGGGAGAGCAGGGCGAGGGTCTCACCATGACCAGTTCCCAGGGGACTGGGTGCAAACGGGGGCAGCCACAGGACAAGGACTTCAGGCTCCCAGTGCTCCCAGAGCTTCAGCTTCTCAAGATCTCAAACTCAAACTTCACACCAGGAGCTGAACCAAAGTAAAGCCTGCAAGGTGAAGCGGAGCCTGCCCCTGGCTCCCCGTGAGCGTGAGGCCGTGGGTGTTTGCCAGCAGCCTCCTGAGCCAGCGCTCCAGTGCCCCAGCCCAGGACGAGCACAGCAGCCAAGGAGTGCTGCTGTGGCCTGGCTGGTGACCTCACCCTCATGAGCACAGGGGCTCGAGGCAAGGAGCCCATCCTCACTGCACCACCCACCACTGCTCAACCTGCCTGCAGGGGTAGGGATGAACTTCTAGACAGAAATACTTCCCAGAATAGGAAATATGCCTGGAGCAATCATGGAAACCGAGAACATGCATTGGTATTTACATTTATCATTTCACACTGATAACTGCACTTCAGGCTCCAGATAGTAAAAGACAACAGGCCCTAATCTGTGATCAAAACTAGGGCTGGAACGTGGCTGTTTGCACCAACCTGTCAGTCAGCCTCCTGAAGCACCACACTCTGCACAAAGTACAGACAGTCACTGGGGCAGAGAGCAGGAATGATCCAAATCAGGAAGACAAAAAAGAAATTCAGAAGAAAATAAACAACGAACAAGCCACCAAAAAAAAAAACAAACCCAAAAAGCAAAGCAAAAAGGCAGCAACCAACTGGAACCCACAGTACAACAAAGCAAGGAATAGCAGAGCCATGCCCAGGCCAGTCACTGGCCCCCATGCTGGCTGTCACCAGGTAAGCAGATGTGGTTTAATTCCTTGATATGACTCCCAGGGACACAAGAAATTCAATTTTATAATAACTGAAGTATGACTTGCAATCACTTGGTGTTTAGTTTGGCCATGTCTTTTGGTTTTCCTATTTTTATTTTTTAACCAGTCTCAGTTGTTCAGGAAACAAATGAGATATTTCTAATGATTCCAGTGGATTCCAGAAACCCCAAAGACCCTGAAATACCACGGGGTGTTTGTTAGTTAGAAAATGATCCCCAAAAAATTACAATAACTTGAGAAATTAAAACTTGATAACTTTTAATTTCAAATTTAATTCTGCAGTACTTAAATTTTAAAAAAATTGAAATGAAAAAGAATTGTGGGAAATATGCTTTTGAGATTAAGTGTCATCATTTTCTGCAAACCGAAATGAAGGATGCTGCATCTCAAGAAGGGATTGTTATTATTACTATTATTATTATTAACACGACTGCTGGATGCAGGACCCCAAAGCTCTTCCCAAGCCTTTGTGATGACGCATGGACAGCAGCTCCAGAGGGCAACAGGCAGGTTTATGTCTTGGAGCCACAGCCAGAGCTGTGTGCCAGGGATGAGGAGCAGATTTCTGAGCAGACACTTTATCCCTACATCCCCTTGCTGCAGTGCCTCTGTATTTTCCTTGCAGGCAGATCTGAGCAGCTGCTGCAGGAGCCAAGGCAGAGTTCTGGATGGGTCCAGGGCGCAGCCCTCCCTCTGTTGCTGTTCCTACGCCCTGGCTCAGTCAACAGGCACACGGCACAGGTAAGCTGCACACCTGAAGGGACCCTGAGCAGGGAGTGAGGGCTTCTCCTGGGAGAGGACACCTCCCAGAACAGCTCTGGCAGGTGAGGCTGGCGCCAGGAGCCAAGGGCTCTGACAGCAGCACTCCCCCTCGCACGCAGCAGGTCCGATGTGACTCAGAGACGTGCCATCCTCCGCACCACCTCTCCTTCCTGTTTGTCCCTGCACCTAAGGAGGTCAGTGCCACTTACTCACACCCCAGCAGCTCCACCCACGGCCCACGGAGCAGATCTGGGTCACCAGAGGATTGCTCTCCATCCATCTCCCTCGCTGGCAGGGCCACGGTGGCAGCGGGAGGACACAAACCCAGCTGTTAAAGGCAAACCCACTCCAGCACCTGTGTGAGGCCATGAGGCAGGGCCGTGCCTGGCTGCAAACCTCTGTCTGTGCAGAGAGCTGGGGCTGCCCCTGGGGCTGCCCTGCTGCTGGCACAGCTGCCCTCCATGCCATGGCACCCACACTGCCCCTGCTGCTCTCAGTGCAGCTCCTCTGCTGGGCTGAGGGGCTGCCTTTGCTGTGTTCCAAAGACAGGCGACTCCTGCAACGTCACACATAAAATAGAGCCCATGCAACCACGCTGTAATTACCACCACTCTCGTTAGGGCCCACGCGCTGTCTCCCCTCCCATGCCAGCTCCCACAGCAGGTGGCAACCAGAACAAGCAACAGCCCCCAAACACACCAGCTACCATGCAGCAGCATTCCCAAACCCTGTGCTGCAATCCCCTTACAGACTGGTTTGGTTTGTACAACCCTGAGTGCTTCTTAAACTACTACTTAAATGACAGCAGTGGAACAGGTGTGGATTCTCTGACAATTACAAACACACTGACAGATTTATAATTCCATTCACCCTTTCCAAATTCTCATCTACAACTAATGAGTGAGATACTTTAAAAAAAATCACTATCCTTCTTGGCAACGGTTAAGACACAGCTCCAATTACTCAACAAGTTCCAAATGCTGGACATTTTTAATCACTATTCCAGGACATGTTTTGTGGCCACTCCTGCAAATAAAAATGCCCTGATGGCTCCCTGGACAAGCCTCCCTACAGACAGGTCCTGCTGCAGCTGGAGGAACAGCAGGGAATTAAACAGTGGGTTTTTTTAAGGTCTTATTTCTTCTCATCACTTTCTGAAATCTACAGATGACACCACGTTGCTTGACCATAGCCTACGGATGCTGCAGGTCTTCATTACTGACGCTGAGATTCAGGCTAATTAGACAAGATAGCATCAGTGGATCAGGTCAGGCAAACACCATGAAGCAGCACATCTTGGCATCTGAACGCTGCTCACGTGAGGGAGGCATGGCAGGTACTGATGGACCCCACTCTTACTAGACAAGTTTTACAGAAGATGAGTCTATTCACCTCATAGCTGGCACAGAATAAAAAATAACAGTTACAGCCATCCTAGTCAAGGTGGGGAACTTAACAGGATTCAGCAGCACAGTTTGGTTTATGCATTTTGATCAATAATCCAGTCACAACAGTGCCTGAATGTAAATGAGTTCTGGTCTTTAATCACAACCATTGTCAGACCTGTGGTTTGTGTCTGCAGTCCAGCACCTCCCTGCACCAGATCTGGCATGGCTGCAGGGCTCTCTGCACCCATCAACGCCCAAACCAAGCACTGCTATGGCACCCAAAAATCCTCTTGTTCTTGGCTGGCCAAATCCACTGGCCTTGTTCTGGTTCTCTACACAGACAGGATGAATGACTGCTCAGGCACCAGTGAAGTGACCGATAAATAAAACAAACTAGAAGACAAAGAGATGCTGTGAATCTTAAAAGGAAAATTTAACCAAATCCAGTATCTGGTCTGTTCACATGTCCACAAGATCAGCTTAAAAAGGGCTTCACAAAGGATTTTTACATGCACTACTTAGGCATCCTTGGATAGTACTCTGGATTCATCCTACCCCAAGGGAGTCAAATCTGTTGATTACTGTTGCCATGAACAGGAAACTGTATCATTCTTAGGGGCACAACTGTTACTGCAGGCAGTTTGAGAAGACAAGGGAGATGATGCGAGGATAAACAACTTCAACACCATAAATGATTAGCAACACTAGTGAGCACAGGTAAGTCATAAGGAAATTTCACCTTTCTTGTCCTTTCCCAAGGTAATAATGACAAACCATAGTATAAATCCTTAGCTCACTACAGCTACATTTTGTCTCTAACACTACAAGCACGGCTGCCAGAGGACTTCTGTGAATCAGTAAGCAAAGTTATTTCACAAACAGAGCCAAAACTGCTCTGCAGGACCAGGCCCATCTGCCACCACAGCAGCCCCCGGTGCCTCTGCCACACCTGAGCAGCATGTGCAGGGCTTGGGATCACTGCCTTGCTTCCACACCTTCCAAAGACTTTTGCTCTTTGCGTTTTGCATGCTCTGGGAAGCACAGCTGCGTCTCAGACTTTGAAAGCACCTTGTTATTTAGTCAGCATTTCAGCTGTACTGGGGAAACTGGCCAACGGGCAGAACCTGCAGCACAACCCAAGACTAATGGGTTGGGCTGGGCTGTGTGCCAGTTGTCCCAGTGTCACCTGGTGACCAAATCACCTGGATGTCATCTGACGCTAAATGTACAGTAGAAAATAACCCCCAAAACTGGAGGGTGCTCAGGTGCCACAGTGATAGGCACAGTTTGAGAACACGGAGTAGCAGTGTTGCTTAAGGGCTTCAATTAGCTTCCAAAGATGATTCCATTTCCTAGGGGGAAGGAATCCTCCTGAGAGGGCCAAAGCCAGCCCAGCTGCACAGGCTGTGAGCCATGTCTGACATGTGCCAGGCTGGGCACTGCTCCCCGCTGCCCTCCCTGCATGGGCACAGCCAGAGGGGCTCTGGGGAGGACAGGCCTGTCCTCTGCTGGGGACACTGCTCAGGACACAGGGCTCTGCTCTGCTGGGGACACTGCTCAGGACAGCCAGGACACAGGGCTCTGCTCTCTCAAAACAAACAGCATTTTATTCTCACTGTGGTTTTTTCCACATCGCTCCACGCACCTTACAAACTTCCCAGAGGTCTCCTGCACTTCCACTCAGGTTGTGCAGGCAGTAAAGACCAAGAGCCGAGGTGGCCCCTGCAAAACAGACTTGGCTGCAGCTGTGTGCCGGGTCTGGAGCCCACCACGCTGCTGGACCCACGGGACACCCTCCTCAGCTGAGAGCTGCAGCACAACAGCCCACACTGCCTCAGGCTGAATCACCAGCTAAAGGGATTATTAACTTCCAGCTGCGCTGGGCCCCATTTCCTTTGTGCGACAGTGTGCCTAATTGCAAATTCTAATTTACTGTAGCAGAGCACAAGCCCAGGTCCAAGGATAAATTAAAATGACGGCTCTATGGGAAGTTCAGAATTTAACTTTCTAACTTATCTGATTTGATGCAGATACAAATATTTAAATCCAGCCAAGGAAACAAACAGTCTGTTTCTAAGAAGTTCCAGCTGGGAAGGGGGACAGGAAGGATTCTGTAGGAAGAGAGGCTGCAACAATCAGTGTACTGTCACAGCGCCTGCAGGAGCAGAACAGCCGCTGTGCAGCTTTGGCTGGTGCTGTGCTCCTCCCCTGCCAGGCTCATTTGGGTTTAAGTTTCCTGAGCTTTTTTTTTCCCTTTAGTGAAAAACTACTTTGCTATCCTGAGAGCAAGAGCTTTTACTTTTAAATCTCCTTTGTACAATTGCACTGTTCTCTTTTCAAGGGAAACACTGAGCCTGTGAGCGAAACACACGGAGCCTGGCACATGACTGTTGGTCATCCCCACACTGATAGATGTTAGCTCTGTTGAAACAGATCAAACCTGAATTCAAACTGCAGTAAAAAAAAATTTAAAAACTTTTGTTTCTGAATGCTGAAATTTCAAATCAGATTTCTAGTAGTCTGGGTTTTTAGCACAATTGAATCCCGTGACTGAATCACAGACCCACGGCTTTGGTGCTGCCAAGGAAAACAGTGCCCAGGATACTCCCTGAGCAGCTGCCAGAGAGGATGAGGAGGAGAAGGCAGTGCGGTGAGGAGGTTACACAACACCACCCAACGTCACTGCCGTGGGCAGCCTGCCAGCCCTGCCCGGGGCCGGGTCAGCGCCAGCTCACGCCACCAGCAGGGCCTTGTGCTCGCCATGTGCTCCCCACACACGTGGAGGCGGACGCTGGTACGGCCCCAGGGCACCGTGACCTTCCCTGCCAGCCGGGAGAGAACCGGGAGAGAACCGGCTGCGGGAGCACCCGGCTGACCGACGGACAGCCACGGACAGACTGCACACGGACCAACTGCACACCGACCGACAGACAGACTGCACACCGACTGACAGACAGACTGCACACCGACTGACAGACAGCCACGGACAGACTGCACACCGACTGATAGACAGACTGCACACCGACTGACAGACAGCCACGGACAGACTGCACACCGATCGACAGACAGACTGCACACCGACTGACAGACAGACTGCACACCGACTGACAGACAGCCACGGACAGACTGCACACCGACTGACGGACAGACTGCACACCGACTGACAGACAGCCACGGACAGACTGCACACCGACTGACGGACAGACTGCACACTGACTGACAGACAGACTGCACACCGACTGACGGACAGCCACGGACAGACAGCACACCGACCGACAGACAGACTGCACGCTGACTGACGGACAGACTGCACACCGACTGACAGACAGCCACGGACAGACTGCACACCGACCGACAGACAGACTGCACGCTGACTGACGGACAGACTGCACACCGACTGACAGACAGCCACGGACAGACTGCACACCGACTGACGGACAGACTGCACACTGACTGACAGACAGACTGCACACCGACTGACAGACAGCCACGGACAGACTGCACACCGACCGACAGACAGACTGCACGCTGACTGACGGACAGACTGCACACCGACTGACAGACAGCCACGGACAGACTGCACACCGACTGACGGACAGACTGCACACTGACTGACGGACAGACTGCACACCGACTGACAGACAGCCACGGACAGACTGCACACCGACTGACGGACAGACTGCACACCAACTGACGGACAGCCACGGACAGACAGCACACCGACCGACAGACAGACTGCACACCGACTGACGGACAGCCACGGACAGACAGCACACCGACCGACAGACAGACTGCACGCTGACTGACGGACAGACTGCACACCGACTGACAGACAGCCACGGACAGACAGCACACCGACCGACAGACAGACTGCACACTGACTGACAGACAGACTGCACACCGACTGACGGACAGCCACGGACAGACAGCACACCGACCGACAGACAGACTGCACACTGACTGACAGACAGACTGCACACCGACTGACGGACAGCCACGGACAGACTGCACACCGACTGACAGACAGACTGCACACCGACTGACAGACAGCCACGGACAGACTGCACACCGACCGACAGACAGACTGCACACCGACTGACGGACAGCCACGGACAGACTGCACACGGACCAACGGACAGACGGCACACTGACTGACAGACAGACTGCACACCAACTGACAGACAGCCACGGACAGACCGCACACAGACCAACGGACAGACTGCACACTGACTGATGGACAGACTGCACACCGACTGACGGACAGACTGCACACTGACTGACAGACAGCCACGGACAGACTGCACATGGACCGACAGACAGACTGCACACCAACTGACGGACAGCCACGGACAGACTGCACACCGACTGACGGACAGACTGCACACTGACTGACAGACAGACTGCACACCAACTGACGGACAGCCACGGACAGACTGCACACCGACTGACGGACAGACTGCACACCGACTGACGGACAGCCACGGACAGACTGCACACCGACTGACAGACAGCCACGGACAGACTGCACACTGACTAACTGCACACCGACCGACAGACAGACGGCACACTGACTGACGGACAGCCACGGACAGACTGCACACCGACTGACGGACAGACTGCACACCGACTGACAGACAGCCACGGACAGACTGCACACTGACCAACTGCACACCGACCGACAGACAGACGGCACACTGACTGACGGACAGCCACGGACAGACTGCACACCAACTGATGGACAGACTGCACACTGACTGGCCGTCAGGGAGGTTCCTCCTGCAAACTACAACATCAGCCTGCCAAAACCCAAAAGAAAGGCTCAGATCGTCTCTAAAGCCCATTAGGCCTCAGTACAACCACACCCCCAAAAACCACTTTTTCGAGCAACACAGAGAGTGGCTGGGTACAGTCAGAATTTGCCCCAGCCCAAGTCCCTCTGAGGGAAGTTGTTGGTGAAAACTAAGAAGAGGGCTGAACTGGTCTAATTCTGAGGCATTACTGACTCTCCAAAGCAAAGCTGAAGTGAATAATCAATTCTGAACACCAGAGGGAAATGGTGTTTGAGAGTGGCTGAGGAAAAATGGAAACAAAGTGAGAAAAGATTACATTTTACTGTGGAAAAGACCATTGTGATCAATCCTCAGCACCTTTTATTCCAGTCAAAATGTACAAGGTGTACTAGGTCTCTATTTGCATTGTAATTGCAGCAACTCTTCCAATTTCCAAGTGAATTTTAACTGCCTTACATACTACTGATTTCACATTCACAGGGGACATCTACAATTTCTTTTGTGCTACCATTAACCACTTTCCCAAACATTAAACAAGCAAACACTAACACTTATTTCCCTCCAGCTACAAACACAACTGATTTTTACCTGTGCTTTCTCCCAGATTCACTCCTGGTGGTGCCCCATCCACCTACAGCCTCATGCTGCAGCCTCAGATTCTAGGCTTTCCTTGCCTCCAAGCAAATGACTTGTACTCACACGTCCCCCTCATCAAAATTTTGAGACATACCAAATCTTTACCAAAATCTGTCTTTTGGTTAAGCAAACAGAAAACCTCCCCAAACCATAGATATTAAAATTCACCTGGGCCCAAAAGGAAACAACTGAAGTTCACTCAGCCTGGGTCTCTAAGATGAATTATCTGCTCCGTGCCATCACCACTTCAGGAAAGGATGATGTGGGTGAACCTGGAACCCCCAGAAGGGGGGTTTCTGTGCACCCACGTCAGCCCTGGGCTCTGCCCAGCCCCACGAGCGCTGCACGTACCTGGATGTATCGCAAGGCACTCCTGAGGACGCTGAGGTTTGAGGTCTTCTTGTCATCCACGTTGGGGATGTTGCGCTTTAATGTCTCAAAGCACTCTTTCAAATGAGCACGTCTAAAGAAAACACAGGTGGGTCGTCAGCTGCCAGGAGACACAGCAGGAACCAATTCCACGGAGGGGAGAGCTTAACTGGGGCCTTAATCCAGCAAAGCACCTACACCTGTGCATAGCAGCCCCCCAGCATAGCGTGTCACAGCTGAGCCAGCTCACCAGCAGGGTCTGTGCCTGGGCTCTATCCCAGCTTTGTTAGGAACACCGTGCAGCCTTAAATAAAATATCTCATCTCACTGTGCTGGTGCTTTCACTGTCACCATACTTCCAATTTAGCTAGTCAGGCTTATAAGAGTCTTGGGTCAGAAACTGATGTTTATTCTGTATTCACACTGTACACTGACCCCTCATTTGGGGTATTTTACTCTTTTTAAATCAAAAGAGAGTCACACTGTTATGCACTGTTACTGCTTTGCAGGATCAGGGTGGTTGGGATGCAATGGTGCAGTTAAACAGAACATATTGGGAAGCAAGAAATGCAGAATTAAGCTATAAGAAAGCCAAGCAATACTGCAAAATTCAGTAATAGTCACTAAGAATTTTATTCAGTTTATCTGTTTAAAAAACAAGCAAGCAAACAAACAAAAACCCACCAAAGCCAAACAAATATTGACAGACAATAGGCCAAAAAAAGGAGGGGAATTACAATTAAAAAACCCAAACCCCTGGCTTTCTACGCACCTGTTCTTCTCCAATTTATTATGTACTTCCCTGGTCCCAACCCTGTAACCCAAACAGAACAAAGATCAGCTCAGTGTCAGGTTGAAAACTCCTGCCTCACACCTGTGCCTGCAGCAGTGTCTGTATGTTGAGATGCAAAAGCAGAAGTGTTCATATATCACTGGTTTAACATTAAGTACATCTATATTTCTGCCTACACTGTTTCAAGATAAACTCCATACTTTACACGTGCATCAGAGGAACCAAGCATTGTGCACACAGTGCACAGAAGATACAAACAGGTGTGATGTGTGTGTGTATAGACAGGGCTACTACCAACAACAGGGCAAGACACAAAGTATGGATTTTAAATATTTGTACAGACCCAGAGAGCCCAGATTCTGACCTGGTTCTGATCTATGCCTACACTCACGTGGGACAAGGTTTGTGCAGTTCCATATTCAAGCATATGGGATTGAGCAGACACTTCCAACTTTGGGTTTTTACTGTGCGTGAAACAACACAGCTGAGGATAAACATGGAATGAAGCAATACAGGAATTCTCCAGTCACTGCTGAAGGAAAAACCACCGTGAGTTTCTGGTTTCGGAGTTGGAGTCCACCCACTCTCTGAATCAGAGGAATATTTTTAGGAAAAGCCAAACAAATTCATGTTAACTCAGTTTTTCAGCTCAGTTTTTCAGCGATAAGGTACATTAGCAGATGTGGAGATTTCAAGAATCTTTCATACACTGTGCAAAGTAATTATTTGCCTTTGACTGAAAATACAGGACATTGAGGTAATAATATTTAATAAATTGTCACAAATATTTGACAGCATTTTCCTGTGAAACATTTACAGGCTGGAAAAGACATCTTTTCTGTGCTTATGGAGCAATTCTAGGGGGAGGCAGTGGTGATGCTGTGCTCCACACTGGCACCACAGCCCCCCACCTGCCAGGGCAAAGCTCGGTCTGGCAGCACAGCAGCAGGTTGTGGGTGCACTTGCAGCCACCCCACTGCCCACAGCCCAGGCAGCCACACTTGTGCAGCCTGCCCTGTGCCAGCAGAAACCTCCTCCACAGCTCCTGAACCCACACAACATCAGTGACGGGCTCTCTCCATTAGTGCACAGACCAACAGACCCTTCCAGCAGCAGACAGGCTCTGAAGATCTCAATCTGCTTAGAGGAACTACACTGGCATTTTACTAAAGCCTTTATCTTCACAAACTCCTATCTGCATTACTTTCACTGTTTCTATGCATTCTGGGATCTGTACATCCCAATGAACCTTTTCTCTGTCCACTATACATCTCCACCAGTCCCCATGGCATTCACACACCATCTCTAACACCACTGCCAGGAGACATCCCCCTGCTGCAGGCAGCCAGGAGAACAGAGGCCCAGACAGCACAGCCAGGAGGGAAGACTGCACAGATCCAGGTCACTTATGCTGCAGGAAAATTGAGGGGCCAAAGGAAACAGGTAAAACTGCTGCAAAGAAGGGAATGATTTGTTCTCCCAGTCCACAAGCAGTAATACCAGACTCTCTACTGGGATACTGTGGTCTGGAAACAACCACCTACAGAGAAGGCAGGGTCTCCACCAGCCAAAGTCCTTAAAAACAAGCCAGAAAAACACTAACCTGGAGCAACATCAGAGCCACAAGTCCTGTCAGAGGGTGAGGGCAGACTAAATAGTCTTCAGCCGCTTCCAGCAGCAAGATTCTGAGCAAGCAAGAGGCCCTTAGCACTTACAGCACTGAGAAACTGGTGATCTCTGTCCTCAGAATAACATCTCCCAGATCCCATTCCAGTATTCAAGAAAGCTCCCACAAGCAGCAGTGCACTTTGATTTCCCTGACCAGTACAAGCAGTGATCTTTTGCCAAACATAACACGAGATACCACTTGAGATCAGACATGCAGGGCTGGGATTTGCTTCCTAACACAGTTCTGGCCTGCAAAAAAAAATCCTTACACAAAATCTTACAGTGTGGAGTGAGGGAGGGAAATAAAACCCCATCAAGCTAAAAAACCCTGCTCTCAGCAATTTGAAGACATTAAACATCCACAGGTCTTGGCATTTCTGATCCAACAACACTTTGCACAAGCAGGAGCCGCTCCAGAGGGATGCAGCTTCGGCTGTCCCTCCTGGAGACACGGTGCACTCACCCTCCAATTCTCTTCTTGAGCTCGATGGGTTTCATGTCATCGGCGGGCGCCAGCTTGAGGGCGCCGAGGGGCGCGGGCGCTGCCGGGTGCTGCAGGGGCTGGATGGGCTGCGGCACCACATGGTGCTGGGAGATGGCCAGCACGGGCGCCGCGTAGTGCGGCAGCTGCTTGGGGCTGCCCGAGGGCGGCGTGGCCGCCTTCCCGTCCGGCAGGTGCGGCCCCGGCGGCCGCTGGATCACCGGCGCCACCGAGGGCGCTTCCTTGGGCACGCTGGGAGTGCTTACGAGGGGCTGGTGGCGCTGCACCAGCGGCGGCGACAGGGCCGTCTGCGCTGCTTGCTGGGGGGAGCTGGTGACAACGGGGATGGGAATGACCGAAATGGGAGCTGCCAGCGGCGGCGGCGGCAGGGGCACGGCGCCCGGCGGGGAGATGGGCACCAGCAGTTCGCTCCGGGGCTCCTCTGGGGACAGGGTGCTGTTGGCCCGGGGCACGCTGGCCTTGCCCGCCTTCTTCTGCTCCTGCTCCCTCTCCACGCAGAGCTTCTCATGCTTCTCATTCTCCTCTGAAAGAGAAACATCCACAGTGAGCAATGGCACATCCCTGACCTTCCCTGAGAGCAGCCTACAACCAGCACGGGGCAGGATCCCTAAGTTAAAATACCTTCACACTATCCCGAGTGAACCCCAGCTCAATGCACACTGCACTGATACAAACACATCAGGGCACCCCTTTACTGCTGTGGATTTTAATCAAGATCTTAAACTTGGCTTTGATGTATGTATGTTCCTATATGTTTTCAGAACACCGGACAAAGTAAATGAAATCTGTGTGGCCCGACTAGGAAAATAAACCTCATCAAACGCAATCCAGGGCTCTGGCTTTAATTGTGTGAACATGGCACAAACAAAATTTATTTATACAAGTCCTGTGGCGCCAGTGGCCCTGGCATCTAGACATTGCGCAGCCTTAATCAAATATCTCCAAACCCACCATCCGTGAGGCTCAGCAGATCCCGCTCCTGACAACCTCTGAGGAGCTGCAACGAAAGGTGGTGCAGCAACCTCGGCACAGTAATATACAAATATCTGGAAAATAAAACCTTAATTTATCAAGGGAGGGATCAGGGGAAGGACATGGACAGTTGGGTGTTCTGTCTTAAAAAATCACCAAAATCAGGTAATTCAGAGGAAGCTCTAAGAAACATCCCAACAGAGCCTCTCCCAGGAGAAGCTGTGGCTCAACTGAAACGCTGAAGTCAGAACATGTATTTAGGAAATTAAAGAGAAGAGCATGTATGCTGCCATCTGGAATGACCAGGTTATGTTCAATCCCCCAGTGATCTTCAAGACAATCTGTATTGACATAACAAGGGGAACAGGGCACAGAGATGCCCAGCCCTGGCCACCCCAGATGGGCCCTGCCACTACTGGGATACTTTCTAACCCATCTTTTGATTTTGAAGGGTATGGTGCAAAAACTACAGAGAGCACAAAAGGCAACAAAACTCTTACTCCCGATTCTGAATGCCCTTTGGTACCTGTGACCGCACAGCAACACTGACCCAGATCCAGCTGACACAATTTCCTGAAGTTCAGCTGCAGCAGCAGCCCAAACACAGCCCAGCCTCCCCTGGAGAGCACAAGCCAGGTGAAGCAGCCAGCTGCCAAGGTAAACACGGTCCTGAACCCACATCTGGAGAAACCACCCTCTGGACTGAGCTCTAGCACTGGGGCTGCAGCCCCAGCCTCTGACCCTGCAGCACTCACAGAAGCACCATGTGAAATTCGGTCATCAGGAAGGGTTTCACATCCATACAGCACTCTTCCCAGGGCTGCCTGAGACTCACATCCACAGTTTGCTTTCAACTTCTGCAGCATAAGTAGCGCGAGTGAGCAAACAATCTGACTGACTCCAAAATAGGAGGGAAGTTGCTTAAGCAGCAGCTGAGCCTTAAAGCTGCATTTCTCTGTATTTTCTCAAAATATTTCAGGGTATTATCAACAGTTCCTTAAAGGAAGAAGCGAAGCAGCGCAGGGTGGCAAAAACTCCATCAGGAATCCCCTGGTGCAAACACAAATCTCAGCTACCAACAATTTCAGAGTGGTTCAGTTCAACGACATTAATAACTAATAAAGAAAAGCCCTTTGTCCGCAGATCTTTTGCTCCACTTTGCTGCTGGTTCGCAGCCAGAGCCAATGCAGTGGCCCTGGCACAGGGTGCATGAGGAAACCCAGCCCCGAGGAGCTGCTGACTCACGGTGCTCCCTGAGCACGTCCGGCTTAGGGAGGGAGAGCGGCCGCAGGCTGAGCGGCACCGCTGGCCACGCACACACGGAGCAGAGCTGCCCGCCAGCCTCCAGCTGCACCGGCACTCAGAGCAGAGAGCAGCAAAGGGGTCACCAGTGGGAAGCCGTGGCAGTGCCCGGTGAGGACAGCAGCACCTGCCGGGCTGCTGGAGGTGACACGGCCACAGCAGAGCAGAGCTCCCAGCCAGGACACCTGAGACCTGCACCGAGGGCGGTGTGGGAGCAGGAGCTGGCCTGCAACTCCTGCAACCAGCTGCACTCGTGGGGAAGGGAGAGAACAGCCAAGCAAGGTTAGAGCAGGCATTACTGATCACAAGTATTTATGTAAATGTCTCTGGGAGCAGGTGCAGCCCTCGGGCTGCTGACAACCTGCCAGCAAGGCCTTTGGTGTTGCTCCCTTGAGCTAAAGTTTATTTCAAGGATTTTTTTAGCCAAGATCTAACACTGAAGAGCCACTGTCCTCTTGGGTCTGAGGTACCCACAGGCAGAAAGGACCCATGCTCCCAGGCCCAGCAAAAGGACTGCAGGGCCCTGAGCCACCTCCCTGGACAGAAACCAGAAACCCTCCCACTGGGTGGTGAAGGTCTGTCTCCTGCTCGCTCTGCACTCACGCCCTGCACACAAACCGAAGACGCTCTTTGAAGAAAGCCCCCCCAAGCTCTATGTTTTCTCATATGAAGGAGGCTCACCCACGTTTGGTCACAGATACAGATCAAGAAGGGGTGATCACCATGCTGTGCGACACATGCCAGACACATGCAAGGCTCACTCCCTCCCTTGTGGCACACTCAGCACAGGATCTCCTGCAAGCCCATATACAGAAAGCAGCAAAGGCTCAGGGCATCCCCTTGGCTAAGAGGACAGCTGAATCCAAAGGTGCACCTCAAAATTATGTGTAATTTCCACTCATTCTTCACACTCTTAACAAGGGGACAGAGGACAGAACAAACCATGGGAGTGAACCAGTCCTGAGAACCCCTAGGGGATCTGAACCACAGCCCAAGCACGAGGGGTCCTGGAATCCCACCCTGGCCACACCACCCAGGCAGTGACAGCAACTTGGGCAGCCACAGGACAGAACAGCAAATCCTGTCCTGGGAGGACACTGAAACAGGGTCAGCACCCCTGACCAGTGGCCTGGTGCTATTCAGGGTCTCCAAGATCTGAGTACACAGCACCAGGCACTCTTTGTTACCTAATAATCTGCTGCGTTTAAATATATCTCGCCCCTTTTGGCTGCCCTGGAAATGCCACCCATCTGTCAGAGCCTGGCTGCCAGGGCAGCCAGGAGCAGTGGGCAGAGCCCTTGGGCCGGCAGTGGGGCCTGCAGCAGCCAGGCCATGGCTCAGCCTCCCGGGAGGAGCAGGCTCTGAGGGATGCCAGAGCCCTCGGAGTGCTCCTGCCTTTCACTAGGGACACCATCAGTACCCAGAGTTTATCAACAGCGCGTGCCTTTCCACAGCCAAGCATCCCACCTCTAGCGTGCTCAGTGGAGAACATCTCTCACTCCAGGAACAGTGAGGCAGCTCCATGCTGTTGTTTTCTGAAGGGTCTGAAGTGTTTTTCTGACTGATTCAATGTGTCTGGGAACTTATCCTGCATCCCTTGAACTGCTTCAGCCCTGGAGAGGAGTGCCTTGGGTGTCACTCGCTCTGGATATGCAGCAGTGTCACCCGCAGGAGTGACGGCAGGCTCCTACCAGGAAAGTGCTGGGTACTGAAGAGTCTCCAGGTATTCACTGCTCCAAAGGCTGCCCTGGGGGGGAAAAGCCATGCCAAGAGGAAGGGCAGGCTGGAGCCTGGAGGTTGGATTGTGTTTCTGCAAGTTCCTGGCTCTGCAGGGGAGAACCAGGAAGGGGGAGATAAGAACAGTCAGCAGAACTGGAGCCCAGCAAAGCTCAGCATCAGCCAAGCAAGCTCTGAGTCACAGCAAATGCTGCTGACACCAGAGGCTGCAGCACACAGCCACGGGCACTTCCAGGCCTAGGAACAAGCCTGCAGGACTGAGAACCCTTTAAAATCAGGACACTTTTCTGACTCCTTCTGAATTTTGGTTGACAACAGCACAAGTCCCACTTTTCTCTCCCATCTTAGCTAAAACTTGGCAGTCTGGTGCCCAGCCCTTGGCACTGTGGTTTCTCCACCAGTACCACGGCAGACTCAAGACGTGGCACTGGTTCCCAAAGGCCTGTGGGCTCCTGGCCGTGCCCCCAGTGCGGAGCTGGCTGCCAGGCACGGGGTGACCCTTCCTCAGGGCCAGCGGCCACTGCTGCTCCCAGCCTGACCCCAAACGGGCCGCTGCGCTCCTCCCCGCACCCTGCGCCTCACCAGCACCTCAAACACCAACTGAACTGCATCCGGGAGCACACTGCTCACAAAGGACCCTGAAACGCTTCAGCATTACTACTCAGACCTTCACAATACACTACAGAGAAGCAAGAGCTAGGCCAGCCTAACTGGGGTCAGTTTCAGGGGTGCAGAGACCCCCACCCCACCTGAGACCCTCCCTGCGAGCGAGCCTGCTGCACTGCCACTGCTGTCACATGCTCACACCTCATCTGCAGACCGGGTCACCATTCACTGCTAACAACCACAATACTCAGATTTCCACTTTCTCAACCAGAAGAAGAATCAATAATAACTAAATAAATACCTGGCAGACATTTTTAAAAACAGCTTCTCCAGTCTCTACAGATAATTTACATTTACAATAGCTTTAATAAGCTATTCCAGTGCTTAAATGAATTCCTGAATCAGCTCTAGAGTAATTTTAGCTGCATTTTAGTTACAACTAACTCTTTGTGGACAGAAGAAAGAAAGGGTGAGGATTTAGCAGCACTACAAAGGAAAACAGATCAAGATTGCTAAAAAACCAAAACCATCATGGAGAGTCTCATCTCTACAGAAAGCCCAGGACCATCACGTCACCAGGATGCCAAGCGTGCCACTGTCACAGCTGCAGCATCACACCTTGGTGGGCTGGAGGGATGCACAGCTCCTGTTGTACCTTTCCATGGTTCTTGGGATAAAGTGCAGGAAAGCACTGGCTCTGACAGGCCATGTGGGCACCAACAGCACATGCTGACCCTGCTCCACCATCCAGGGAGCTGCACCTGGGCAGCCAAGCAGGTGAGCTGTCCTATACAAGATGGGCCTGTGCTTTTCCACCAGGCATCAGCGTTTTTGAGACAGGGAGGCAAAGTAACGCACTCTGATAAAAAGCTTGTATTTCTGTCAGCTGAACAGCTTCTGTGTCACAGTTCAGAGCAAGAAGTGGCAGGGCTGACAGGCAGGACCCAACCTACCCGCTCCCACACACACATGAGGACACTGCTGTCCCTGCTTCTGGCCCAGGGACAGAGGCACACGCTGCAGGAACAGTGAACCACGACATGCCTTAAATGTACAGGTTGGAAAAGAACAGTCAACATGAGCTGACTTAAAAAACAGTATTTAAACAGACTATGTATCCTTAAAACAGACCAAAAAGTCCACAGATGTGCCCTCAGAGAAACTCTGAGACCCCACTTATCCGCTGCTGGCAAGAGCTCTGCAGGCTGCCTTGAGTCTACAGCTCGTGTGTTACACAGCCAGCACAGCGTGTGTGTGTGTGTTACACAGCCAGCACAGTGTGTGTGAGTGTTACACAGCCAGCACAGTGTGTGTGTGTTACACAGCCAGCACAGTGTGTGTGTGTGTGTTACACAGCCAGCACAGCGTGTGTGTGTTACACAGCCAGCACAGCGTGTGTGTGTGTGTTACACAGCCAGCACAGTGTGTGTGTGTTACACAGCCAGCACAGTGTGTGTGTGTGTGTTACACAGCCAGCACAGCGTGTGTGTGTTACACAGCCAGCACAGCGTGTGTGTGTGTGTTACACAGCCAGCACTGTGTGTGTGTGTGTGTTACACAGCCAGCACTGTGTGTGTGTGTGTGTTACACAGCCAGCACAGTGTGTGTGTGTTACACAGCCAGCACAGTGTGTGTGTGTGTGTTACACAGCCAGCACAGCGTGTGTGTGTGTGTTACACAGCCAGCACTGTGTGTGTGAGTGTTACACAGCCAGCACTGTGTGTGTGTGTTACACAGCCAGCACAGTGTGTGTGTGTGTGTTACACAGCCAGCACTGTGTGTGTGTGTTACACAGCCAGCACTGTGTGTGTGTGTGTGTGTTACACAGCCAGCACTGTGTGTGTGTGTTACACAGCCAGCACTGTGTGTGTGTGTGTGTTACACAGCCAGCACTGTGTGTGTGTGTTACACAGCCAGCACTGTGTGTGTGTGTGTGTTACACAGCCAGCAAACACACTGCTCGTGTGTTACACAGCCAGCACAGTGTGTGTTTGTTACACAGCCAGCAAGGGAGCATAGACAGGTGAAATGAGTTCAGTGAGTCATGGCAAAACTGGATCTGGCAGATAATAGCCAGCCTGTTAGGTAAGCATGTTTGCTCCAGGTAACATTCCTCGATCCTGTGACAAGAACAAGAACTCACTGCTGCACCTTCATCCCAGGGCTGCACCAGGCCTTGCTTCCACAGGCTGCTCACTCTAGCCAGCTTTCTTCTCAAGAAAATGAAGGAAATGTGCAGATTACCCTTTAGAACCCTATCTCCATACTTGAAAAAGAAAGAAGAATCAATTTTGATGGGTATCTGCCCATCAAAACAGGGAGTCACCACCATCACTTTAACTGGCTGCACCAAGGCGGTTATCCCTGGAATCCCATGACAATTATCCTTGCCACCCCCGAGATTCAGACATTGCTGTGTCACAGAGCAAGGCTCTTCCTGAAGTCAAAGTCTAATTGTCACTATGGCACTATGGCACTGTTGTCCTCAGAACTGCAGTGCAGCTCTCCTGCAAGCCTCTGGAAACAGATAAACTCACACTGTGTGTCGGGAGGTGCTTTAACCTCCCCTGACAGAAACCCAGGGGGTGCGCTGCCTGTGGCAGCCAGCGAGGCCAAGGCTGAGCCACACACCTCTCCCTGGTGAGACAGAAGCCAGCGGTGGGCAAACAGCCCCACGAGGTTTCCGGAGATGCACCCCAACATTACACTGACGAGATCTGTTCAAAGACAACAGCAAGAGACCACACAGAGCACACCTCTCCTCCGGAGAGGAATGGTGTGAATGAACTGCGCAGCACCGAGAGAGCAGCAAACACAAGATGAGCATCTATGGGAAAAACCCTAGGAAAACAAGTATCAGTTACTTGCAGTTATAAAGAAATTTGTTTTTCTTAGATCATGGAACATTCCTGGATTAATCTAAATTCAAAGAAATCAGCACCTTCTAATTCAAGTCAAATGTCTCTGGAGCTTGCACACAACAGAGAGAAAAAGATTTGAAAGGAGATGACCCCAGGCTGTGAGTCTGAGCCCATGTAAACGACTGTTACATGCTTGGGAGGCACATGCTTACAGCAAGAGGGTTACAGCAGCAGCAGGCACTGCTGTCAGCTGCAGGCCCAGCAGCCCTTGCATGAGTTCAGTATTTATTTTTTAATGCCATTCCCAAAATTGATTGATTTTCAGGCCATACTGGACCCCTGGAGTTCTACAGTGTAACTGGGGGTATAAAAGACCATAACACTTTGCAGAGCACAAGATTCCAAGGGGGAGGAGAGGAAGAACACAAGGCAAAGAAGCCAACGCAGTCTTACTGTTCTTATTACTTTCTAGTGCTTCCCAGCTGTTCCTCTGCTTGTGCTCTCCCCTGAAATCTTCCTGCCACCCAAAGGTCACTGTAGGGCTCCTCCCTCCCGTGCCAGAGTCTTCCTGGTGTTCAGACTTCCCTGAAGTGGCCACGTTTGCACTGACGCTGCTGGCCCAGCACCCAGCCCAGCCCTTACGTGTCTGTGCCCCCCAGCAGCACTCAGAGCCCGGGGCCTGCAGCAGGCTCTGTGTAACACCACATCCCCACACATCCCTGTGAGCTGCTCCTGCAGCTGAGAAGCCTGCAGGCTGGCTTTCCTGTGCTGCGTTACCCTGCCCAACAGTAATTCCTGCCTCAGAAGCTGTCCAGCACAACAAGGCAGGTCCCTCCTGCTCCTCTGTAACCCAGAGCACAGCTTGTCAGACCCACTCACAAGACACTCCCGCAGCGTGGGGCGGCAGGATGGCAGCGAGATGGCAATGGGATTGGCAGTGGGATTGGCAGCGGGATGGCAATGGGATGGCAGTGGGATTGGCAGTGGGATTGGCAGCGGGATTGTCAGTCGGATGGCAGTGGGATTGTCAATCGGATAGCAGTGGGATTGGCAGCGGGAGGGCAGTGGGATTGTCAGTCGGATGGAAATGGGACTGGCAGCAGGAGGGCAGCGGGATTGGCAGCGGGAGGGCAGTGGGAGCTGTCTCCCAGAAGCAGGAGACAAACCCAGACCTGCAGAGGTCGAGCCCCGGGTGTTTTACCGCTGCACCGTGAGGCCGGACACCTCCTGTAAGCCCGGAGCCGGGATCACCACAGGGCTGGCGGTGGCAAGGAGAGTGTCAGGGGCTGGGAAGCAGCACCGGAGCTGTCACCCAGCCGGCGGGGAGCGCGGACCGGGCAGCCCCTGCCATCTGCGCAGCCTGGGCTGTGCTCCGAGCTCGGGATGCTCCCGGCCCTGCGCGGCCCCTCAGCACCGCATCCCCGTCTGCTGCGTGACTCATCACCGACACAATGGGCGGCGGCACAAAGCGCCGCTCCCGCGGCTCCGCCCGAGTGCCCGCGCCGGGGCCGCCGCGGGAGCGGGGCCGGCGCCGCTGTCCCGCAGCCACGCGCGGGCGGCAGCCCCGCCGCGCCCGCCGCTGCTGCGCGGCCCCGGGGCACAGATCGCCGCTACCGGAGGGCCGGGGCCGCCGCAGCGGCGCGGGGCGCGGGCGGTGCGGGGCAGCGGGCGGTGCGGGGGCGGCCCCGCGGGGTTCCCCGGCCCCCTCCGGGGTTCCCCCGTCCCCTCCCGCCGCCCCGGGCGGGCCCCGCAGCCCCCGGAGGGGCCGCGCGGGGCGGGGCCGCGCGCACGTGGTGGCGGGCGGGGCCGAGCCGGTGACGCGCCAGGCCCCGCCCTCCCGCCGGCCGGGGACACGCAGCGCGCGGGGCGGGGGCGGCGGCGCCCCCGGCGGGAGCGGGGCCCGGCCCGGGGCAGCCCCGCCCGCACGGAGCCCACGCCGCGCCGTCCCCGAACCCCCCAGTACCCTGACACTGCCCCGCCCGCCCCGAGTTTCCCCGGGTCGGATGACCCCGGCAGCGCAAAGCCCGCGCCGGTGCCCCCCCACCCCTCCTCAGTGCCAGTGCCCGGGTAGCCCCGGCCGGCCGCCGCTGTCAGGCGCGGCCCCGCGAGGCGCGGGCGCACGGTCACTCACCACGTGCGGTCTGCTGCTGCTGCGCCTGCCACTCCAGGAACCGCGCCGCCTCCAGCAGCGTCTCGATGCTCATGGCGCGGGCCCGGCCGCCGTCGCCGCCGCCGCCGCCCGGAGCGCGGGCCCGCCCCGCCCGCGCCGCCCCGGGCTCGCCCCGCCGGCCGCAGCGCTGGCGACAAGATGGCGGGTGGCAACAGAAACACAACAGGCGGGCGCTGGCGCGGCCCCGCTACTACGCGGCGGGCTGCGGCAAGACGTGGAGTGGAGTTCGGGGCGCCGCCCGGACGGGACGGGACGCGCCGGGACGAGGCGGCCGGCCCGGGCCGGGGACGCGCGGGCACGGCCCCGCAGCCCCGCCGGTCGCGCGGGGCGGGCGCCACCCGGGCCGGCCCCGGGACGGGCGCCGGGCGCGAGACGCGGCGGCGGCCGGTCCGTTCCGGTGGCGACGCGATCCGGGCGCCGCGTTTTGCGGGCGGCGCTCCCCCCGCAGTGCGCTCGCGGCCCGGGGCGCGCTGTCAGCGCGCGCGGGCCAATGGGCGCGCAGCACAACACGCGTGCTGCCCTCCACATGGGCGCCCCGCGCCGCCGCGCGCCTTAAAGGGGCCGCGCCCGCCGCGCCCCGCGCACGTGCGGGCCCCGCGCCTCCGGCGGGGCTGCCGCGCGCGCACCGGGCCGGGGCCGGGGCCGGGGCCGGGACCGGCGGAACCGCGCCAAACAAACCCGCCCGGCAGCGGCCGCTCTGCCGTCCGGTCCCCCCGGCACCGGGTGCCCGCGGCATGCGCCCGGCCCCGCTGTGCCCCGCGGCGCTCCCCGGTTGTGTCCCGTCCCTCCCCGAGCTGTCCTCGGTCCCCGGCTGCGGGCACGCGTGGCTCTGCGCTCTGCCTGGCCTTGCCCCGCAGCCGCGGGCTGGCTGCACGGAAGGGAAAAGCCGAACCGTTTTTAAGGATAAAAGCAAGGAAAAGGGAGCCCGTTGGAAGGGGTCACGCAGCAGGGCCAGCTCCCCGGGAAACACCTCGCACTGCGGCTGCCCGCGCTTACCTTGAGCTACGTTTTCCTGTATAGGGCCCCTTTGTCAGTCGCTTGTGGAACTCAACTGAACTTCAATTATCCACAAGGAAATTTACCATTCAAATTTCCATTCTATCTATCTCTGACTGCCTTCTTGTTTTTGGCTGGGAAGAGATACTGAAGTAAAAGGAAAATAAACTGGATAGAAAAACTAGTAATTCTCACGGAAGGAATGGGATGTAAAAAACCCCAGATTTTCATATGAGAATTTTCATTCTACCTACAAACATTAAGGAATTTACAAACCTAAAACCGCCCTGAGGCATGGCCACTGAAGGGGGCAAGCCCAGATTCCTGTGGGATGGGCCGTACGGTTTGTGGAGCTTGGGGCTGGCTCTAAAGGTGCTTCTGTTTCCCACTGCCCGTGCTGGGCGGTCAGGGCGACGCCTCATCCTTGTTCAGCGTGTGACTGGTGGCCTCATGCACTGCCCGTTCATCTGACCCTCCTCTGCAGATGCAAGGAGTCATTTCCTCCTGGGCTTTGCCGTGAACTCATCCCTGCGTTATCAGAATTCCTCATAACAGCAATGAAGGTAGCATCATCGCACATGAGCAGAAGATGTAGATAAAATACAGATGTAGATGAAGCCTGGCCAAAAGAACTCACCCGGGGTAGCTTTGTGCAGGTGTAGCTCATGGAGGGACAAGCTCATTTCTCATGGAACTTGTCAGCTGCTTTCCAGTGATCTTGCAAACTGCCTCTCGGGCTCCTCCCAGCTCCCGCAATGAATGGAGGAGTTTTACACCAGGAATGCCTTCCATGAGCCCGCGCGGCTCCGCCGAGCAGCCGGGCTGTGCCGAGCCCTGCCTGTGACAGCAGCGGGACACGGTGCACGTGGCCTTGGGGAGCTCAGCAGCAGCCACTCCAGGGCAGCCTGGAGCTGACAACTCCCAGGTTCTTCCCTGTGCAGCCTGCACGTATTCAGGTGTCTGTTGCGTGTGCTGTGTGTGACTGCATGTCAGATTCAATAACCGGGTTGTCTGATCCCAGCAGAGGAGCTGAGGACGGCCCAGCCCCTGGCAAACGCAGCTGGAGAGCAGCAGCGGGCTGGGACACCCACAGCTTGGGCAGGCTGTGCTGTGCTGTGCATGCTGCGGGGCTTAGGCTGCTCATCTGGCACTTCAAAACGCTGCACATCCTGACAACAAGGTGCCTTGGACTTCTGTCAGAGGGCAGCGCACGGCTGGGACAGGCACTTTGCAGTCCAGGCTGCTGCTGTGGGCTGCAGGGCTGCACTCCACATCTGTGCGTGCACGTGCAAGGTGCAGGGGTCTCCAGCCAGCTCTCTATAATCCTACAAACCACCTGGGTTTGCAGTGCTCTTCTAGACGGACTCGGTTTGAGGAAGGAATTGCTATTCTGGCATCAAACCTGCCGTACAAACTGCACCTCCTAGCCCAGGCCTGCCTGCAGCACCACAGCCCAGCCCAGAGACCCCAGCCCTGCGGGGCCACAGACTCTGCGTTTAGTGGGTAAGACAAAAACTCCCAAACAAGACAACCTCGCTAGGGGAGGTTATGGAGCATACAAGAGGCAGTGCTCTGACTGACTGAGGGTGCTGGATTGAACACAGCTTTTGAAAGAAACGTTTTCAGGTGCTATACAATAGTTTAGTTCTGTTCTGAGTTAATGCTTTAGCAGGAGGCAAAACATTCCTCCTGCCTGCTCACATCTTTTGCAACACTAATCTCCAAGGAGAGTTGTTTGTTTTGAAACCCTGAGCTCTGTGGGCTCTTGACTGCTAGGCTGGCTCCTAGCTTTGGCAGCTCACAGTAGAAATCAGCATCATTAAACATTCATATCTGAGTGATGTTTCCTGATTAAATTTACTTATTGCAAGTTTTTGGACCTGGCTGACAGAGCAGCTTGTGTACACATCTAGAATCCATCAACTCTATATATTCATCTACCTCTGGAAGGCTTTATGCAAGGGTTTTCACTGAATCATTTGACACCGTTACTGGGGACAGGGATAAACCAGAGCACTTATATTATCTGGGTTGACTTTGTGAACACTTTAGGGACTGTGTTTAAAACTTTGCGTGTGTTAGAAGTCCCAAGAGGTCCAATTTCTACTCCATTATGCTCCACACCTGGGAGGAGCAGGCACTGGGCTACCTCCACAGCCCTGCCAGACACAGACCTCAGGGGCTTGGTGTGAAGTCAGAGCTGACCTTGCTGTCAGGCTGCCCAGCCTCAGGGACTCTGCGCAGGGTTGTGCTGGTCCTCCCCACCGGGGTGCTCCTGACAGTGCCCCGTGGCAGGAATCTCTTCCCAGGGAGAGAGGGCTCCTGAGCAGGTGGCACTGCTGGAGCTGCCACATCCAGCCCTGCCCTAGGGGCACAGGGGTCTCTTCAGTTTCCATCTGTGGTTTTAAAACTTTCAGTCAAGTCCTTTGACTGATGTTTTTAAATCTCTAAATATCAGATGTAACTTACAAGAATTCAGACCTTTGGTCTCCTTATAAGCATCTATATTTTCCAAGGTGAGCCTTTTTACCTGTTTTGAGGGAATGCCCGGGGCATTTTATCTTTTTATCTGTGTATTATTTCCTGTTTAGTCAGTCCTTTAGATTGCATTGGATGATACTCAGATGGCACAGATATTGATCTCTATGATGTTGCAGAAATCACTCTAAAACATTCTGAGCGGTGAATTTGGATAATACCTTAGTCATGAAGTTGGGCTGTTTTAAATGCCTTTCTTTGTTTCGAGAGTTTGATGGCATTATATAAAGTTTGAATGGGCTTAGATTTACTTAGATAAAATGATGATGATATTCATATATAGACAGTGCAGGAAAAAGCAGCAGTGTTTATGAGGTTCATCATCTTTCCTTATATCCACTCTTCTCCCCGCCACAAAACAGACGAGATTTGAAAGGAGATGACAAATTTCCACTTGAGGATGACACTGTCTTGCAATGGCACAAGGCTCACCTAATACCCTACACATATCCTGTACCAGGGATGTGATGGATGTTTAGAAAAACACTTCAGCTGTGCAGACCTGGCAGAATAACTGCAATAATGCTGGAGATCTGACAATCTCCTTCCTGCTCTTCTGCTTGTTTCCTTTCTGCTGTGCAGAAACAGCTTCTGTGTGCTCAAACCATCCTCAGGGTTTCTGCATCCTGTGACCGGCAGTGAGTTTAGCTTTCTGGCAGTATTCATCTCTGTGACTTTTCCCCCAGCTCAGAAATGATGCTCATTAATTTCCTGATTTTTCTGAGGTCACACAGCCCCTGAGAGCCAGGGCATCACCCCCAGTGCTGGTGGCTGTGCAGGGACTGAGTTTTGGGTGGAAAACACTCAACATCCATCTGCCGCAGCTGGGCTCCACAGCTCAGTTTCCAGCACATGGAATTCTGCTCTTCTCTCACTCTGAATAAGCAACTTTTCAGTTCAGGCATCTGAATAATCTGTCTGAAGTCACTGGAATATGTGACTGCCTAAAGTTTTCTCTCCTGCTTAAATACTTTGTTGCTCAGGGCCTAAATTACGACTGAACATAAATGATTAAATGAGTGTTAATTCTCCCTTTTCAGGCTTCACACCAAGTAAGAAATCACCCCCAACTGTGCTCACATGAAAGCAGGAGTTTATCTCAATATTTTCATTCTGAAATTCAAGCACCAAACGCAGAAAAACCCACAAGGGTGAAAATAATTAGTGCTGTTTCTTACTGAACCACTCTGACTTTCTCTGTAATCCTTTTATTTAGGGTTTTAATGATAAATAAATTCTTATTGTAAATATTTAATCATGGAGAGTGGTTAACAGGACATGTGTGATGAACACGTCTCACACAGATCTGCTGATATGGCTGCAAACTCATTCATTCCTCCCACAGCAGCACCTGACATCCACCCGAGGGCAGGGCTGGCACTGGATTCACGGGGTCTCAGACACTCTTCAGGAATCCCAGGAATCCCTGCACTGGCCCAGGAACTTCAGCATGACATAAGGACAGTTTACATTATGCCAATAATATATTAATATTTCTACTATAACAGCCCATGCTGCTACAGATGAGGTCAGGGGAAGACCCAAACCCTTGCTGGGCTCCCGGGGCTCACACCTGGGCTGGCTTTTCCTGGCGTTCTGCTGCATCCCGTGGTCTTCACCTGTGCAATCTGAGCAGGCCCAGGGTGAGCTCCAGGTGGGGCTGGTGTGGGAACACGGGGCAGTAGCAGCTGTGCCTCTCTCGGCAGGTGAGAACTGACCTTGTGTGGTTTGCAACAGTGCAGGGAAACTCTGCAGCAGGCATGGGCTGCACTCAGCTGCAGGACCTGCTGTGCACTGCCGAGGAGCAGCGGGAGGGAAAGGCCCATCCAAAGTCCACAGGCTGCATGCTGAGGTCTCCCAGGTCTGGAGCAATGGCTGACAGATCAAACACCAAACACATCACCACAGTCTCCTGCAAATATGGTCTGTGTCTAAAACACCTGCTTGAAATGATAGAATTTAACCTATAGAATACACAGAGAAACAATTCTTCTCCCCTGAGAACTGGAGTGGGCTCTGCGTGGCTTGGAGTCACTTTTGGCTGCATTAAAAGCCCTGCCAAGTGATGCACCCTGGAGACGACAGTTACCGAGCGATTTTGACCTGACCGTGCTCTTCTGCATAAATGAACCGCTGCGACAGTGCTGGGCGCGCTGAGAGCGCTGGTGCAGCGCTGGGTGCGCTCGGAACAGGGCCGGGAGAACCCAGGGCAGCGCTGACAGCCCCCGTGCCCAGCCGGGGCCGGGGCAGCGCTGACAGCCCCCGTGCCCAGCCGGGGCCGCGGCTGTCGCTCTCCGGCTCCGGGACCGCCCGGCACTCCCGGCAGCCGCCGGCAGAGGGAGACCAGCGCAACCGCATCCCGCAGAGATCCCGCAGCGATCCCGGTAGAGATCCCGGCAGCGATCCCGCAGAGATCCCGCAGAGATCCCGCAGAGATCCCGGCAGAGATCCCGCAGCGATCCCGGCAGAGATCCCGCAGCGATCCTGCAGCGATCCCGGCAGAGATCCCGCAGCGATCCCGCAGAGATCCCGGCAGTGATCCCGCAGCGATCCCGCAGCGATCCCGCACCATGTCCCGAGGCTCCCAACCTTCTGGCGGCTGGGAGCAGGATGCATCTCCGGTGTATTGGAGGGAGATTGTTGCAGCGCTGCTGAACAGCGGCACTGGGGCTGGTCGGGAGCAGCATTCGGCAGCGGCTGCTGCTCTCCAGGGAGGCTGCGACCTCCGAGTGTGACCTCCGAGGCACGCAGGAACTGGGCTACAGAAAACAGGAGGAAAAATATTTGCTGCTCCCTGCAAGTTCATTTAAATGGAGGACTCAGCAAAAGGACACTTGATAGATGTTTCTTGCCTTTGATGACTTGACCAAAGCTGACCAGTGCAAGGGAAAAATGGACACGTTCTGCTCCATTTGCTACAGTCAGTAAAGATGCAGAATATTAAATATAAACTGAAGTTGTTAGAAAAATTACAAACTTATCAATGTCTGAACAACGCTTATACCCACACAGGAGTGTATTAAGCTCTTCAGAGACGGTCTCTGCACAAGGACAGTGCAAACACTGTCAGCTTAATTCTATGCCAACATCCACTTTTATTTTTAAATGTATTCTACAATATACATGGGGAAAATAGAAGTGCTTGAATGGTACAAGGCAATTCAATTTGATAAAAGGTCTGAAAAGGGGTTTTATTTAGATATATGATAAACAGCTTCATGGTTCATAAAAAGACAGTTTTCCTTTTGCTGTTTCTGTGTACTCATGCTTGTATCAAACAATTGGATATAATATATGGCTATGTTAAAATGGAATGATAGCAAAAGCACGTTTTAAGGAACAGCAGCTCTAAAAATCATGCTTTGTGCTTGCAGTGGGATAACACTCCTGGACACTTTAAAATAAAACCTCAGTAACAAAATTATGACCTGCCTTTTTAAAAGCAGATATTAAAAAGTATTGGCTGTATACTACCACAGTTGTCTGTGTCTGCTCTGGGAAGGGCCAGGGCCATCAAAGCCACAGCCTGGTTTAGGAGGCAATGTGCACATAAATTATTCAACACCGTCAAATCTAAAAATCAATGCTGTGTGCTGTGTAATCCAGCTTAATGTAACAGTCAGAAAACCCATTTATGAGCAATTTTAGAATAGGTTTTCCCACAAAACCTCAATGTTGCAATAGCAACAGGAACAAGAGGCGGGAGGCTCTGCCCCTGCATGTTATGCACAGGTACCACATGCCATTCTGCAGGTGACAGCAGAGAGCTGCCTGCAGCTGACCTCCCCTCACAGGGTGATGAACAAGGAGCTCTAAATCAAACAGTGACAAAGTCTTTTACACTGTTCGTACTCCCTGGAGTAGCAGTACTGGAGCCCTCACACACCTCGCAGTGTTCAGAGGCCCAGGGGCTGCACCTCCATGACTGATGTACGTCGCAGCAGTGCACAAACAAACAGACACCAACAGAAAATTCATTTACATTCCCTCCAGCACCACGCACTCTATCAGGCCTTCAATAATTAATACTCTAGCTTATGATGTACCTTTCACCCCAGGATCTCAAAGCACTCTGCAGTGTGTGGGGATGGATTTTTGTTTTACTGGAGTAAATAGGGTAGAGAAAGATTAACTGATTGACCAAGGTCATGCTGCGTTAACGTTTTATTTCTTCTCTAGCCTTTAACTGGATAGCTGCCATGACCTTGGAAAGCTGGAAGAAAACCGCATTTTAAAGCTAACAATGTCAGGATAATCTCCCCTAAAGTGTATCATATGTTTGTGATTAGGCAAAAGAAAAAGCATCAGAAGAATTGCTGGTCGTGCGAGCATTCGCAGTGCTCTCTAGGGTATAATAGCTGGGAGTTTCAGTGGAGCCTGAGAGAAGTGCATGCAAAGGCCCCCTCCATTTCAAGGAAAAATGGTTACTCAGCATCCCTGGGTTCTGCTGGAAAATCAAGCTTGGTTATGCAGGAAAGTTTCTCAATTAGAAAAGCTGAAGTGACGAGGTGCTCGATTAGAAAAGCTGAGGTTACAACATGTTCTGCTCTGCCTGTTCGGTTCTGCTCTCGCCAGCTCTGATTCCCCCTACAAGAACTAACCTCAGCAATATCTCTTTTCTGCCTCTCTCATAATTTTATCCCATCAGCACTCACAAACTCACTGAGGGTGTGTGCTCTGGGCTACCCCACAACACAGGCACGTGCTGGGAGCCACCACGCTGCCCTCCTGCCCAGACAGCTCTGTGCTGGCACCAGCACCAGCCCGACTGTCCCAGGGTTCCAGCTGGGATGTCATCCTCTTGTAATGAAGATAAACTTAACTCATTGTCAGTGTATTCTCAAGGGGATGAGGGTTGTCACATTTGACTGTCTTTTCCTGTGGCCCTAAATTGATGCTGCGAAGTCACAGCAGTGACAAACCCTGACCAGCAGCCCTCAGACAAGAGCTGTGGGCTGCAGGAAAGGAGCCACTTGACTTGGCACAGAAAGAAAACAATCTTTTTTCTTCACGGCTCCCTCAGAAGTGAGTCAGTAGGCCTGACGAACAGAAAACACAAGTTGCCATAGAAACTCGCATGCCTTCCACCAGGCGGAGAAACAAATGTAGGCCAATATTTCTGCTTAGCTGGCTCGTGCTCTGGCTGCTCCTGCCCGCTGCGGCCCAGGGCTCCGTCAGCAACTTGCTGTCATTTTGGCCCCAGCTGCACCAGACCCTTTCCCCACCACCTCAGGAATGCACACACGGCCACGAGGGCCCACGCAGGGACAGGGACACCACAGCCACTGAGCCAGCACAGCTGTGGCTGGCAGAGCCCACACAGGGAGCCCATTGCCCACAGCAGCCATGGGAAGAGCCCTGACACTGCAGCCCAAGCCTACCCCAAGCAGCACCTTCCCCAGCCTTCTGCTGGGAGCCTGGCAGGGAGGGCTGGAGGAAGAGTGGCTTTGAAATGGAATGTTTGTGCTGGATTATTCCAGCCACCTTTGATTTCAATAAACTCCTGTTTCTCATCTGTAAAGGGGTGAGCTCCCGGTGGGGTGCAAAGGCATGCAGGTCATCCATGTGTGCAGAGCCCTCTGGGATGCTTGAAGAGCAGAGGTTACGTGACATGTGCAATCTCTACTGAACCAGCCTTTGCTTTATTGTGTTCCCTGATCACATGCTATTCTTGGGCCTCACTTTTAATTGTACCACAGGCCAAGTTGCTTTCCTTCTTCCCTTGCTTCTTTTCTTTTGGATTACTTTTGTAGATTGTCCAGTGGCCTCCTGGATATGCAGCAGGCTGTTATGCAGTAACTGGACTGTAAATAAAACCAATCTAACAACAGGAAGAAAGACCACTTTCACCCTATTTTTACTGTAATTTTTGTGACTCACTTCTAAAGAAGAAAAACCCTAAACAAAATAGACCTTTGAAACTGCGTTTGGGCACAGGCTAGTGTAAACCCAGTATCCAGCTTTGCCCACTGGATAGAATCCACCACCAGGTTCTTGGAGCCCAGGATAACACAGCCATGAGAGAACAGACAGCTGGGCCTATGCCAGCCCTACGCCCTGTGCCAAGCACTGGCTCCATCAGGGCAGTTAAAGGAATGTGACCAAAATGATGGAGAAAGCCTTTTCCTCCAAAATAGAGCCCACAACCCAGACACCATCATGGAGAAGATATTTGTCAGTTCAGCTCAATGGTCTTTGGAACATGTACAAACAGGTTTAATAATTTAATAATTTAAAAGAGCTGCTCGTGGTTAATGAATGGGCTCTGGATCTTGACAGCTGGAGAGACAGGTGGTGGGCGGTAACACCTCTCTTCTGAAAGGGCTTTTGGTTTGAGGGCAGAAAGGAGCATCTCAGTTTGTGTGTGATCTATGTTATTTGGGCAGTGATGTGACTGTTTGGTTTAATATAATTTCAGGTCTCTCCAGGTAAAGAGAGTTTAATGCAATTTTCTACTGATTGTGAATGAAGATATACCCATAACACCCAAATTCCTACCATACTTTTACTTTGAGACATCTTAGCAGGAAAAGGTTTCTTTTTGCTGTAAAATATTGAGTGAAAGAAAAATGAAGAACGAATGGAACTGTTTTACTCTTTTAAAACTAGCTAAAGAGGGTGGTCTGGCCATACTTCTCCTAAGCTGCTGGACTCCAGCAGCCCCCCATGTCCAGCAGCCCCTTATATCTAGGCAGCCCCTCAGTGCTGCCAGGGCTTCTGCAGGGCTCCAGAGGGCACAAGGAACCTGCTTCCAGAGTGACACTCAGCTTTATTCCAGGATCTGCTATGGCCCTTCTCTGTTTACCCTGACACCACTTGTTTGAGGCTGTTTGGTTTTTTCTACCTTGAAAGCTTGTTTTCTGTGACAAGATCTGCTTTTTCCAGTGGTGACACTAATGTTCCCCCTGGTTTTTAATAGTTACTGTAACATAGCTAGCTAATAATCATTGGGTTTATTTTAGATACCTACTTTGGGAGAGCAAGAGTCAGTAAAACTTGTTTTACAGCTAAAAATCACTTCATGGGTTTAATGAAAGTAGAACAAAATTCAAGAGAAACTTTGCCATGTTTTCACAGGGGAAGTGAGAGTCTAATTCTGTGGCTGCCACTGCTGGATTCAATATGTGGGCCACTTCCCGCTGGGAAGGAATGAGTAAGATAGTGTAGAGTTAAAAAAATAAAAGTCCTAAACTTACTAGAAAATGAGAACTTGAGACTGTGCTAAAACTGAACAATAATTTCTAGAAGGTCAAAAGCTGGCAAACACCAAAGCTAACTCTGCAAACAGGATCACTTGGTGAGCTGCTGCCCCGGCTCACGTCAAGAGGGAGCTCACAACTGCCTTCAGCCCCTTGTGTGCTGGCTGAAGCCATGCTGACACTCAGCCTTAGAAACTAGGTCTGCCCTTTGGAAAGGACCAAAAATCTTTAAAAATATGTAAATCATGCAGAATTACAACTGAGAAATCCTTCATTAGGAGGAAAGCAAATCCTTCTCTTTGTGGATCTAAAATGCAGGAGGAAGGTGATCCCTGAGAGCACCAGCTCCAGCTGAGCAGAGCCAGGACTGTGACCTTGAGCACAGGGACAGAGCTAAAGCCAAGGCTGTGCCCACTCCCAAAGCTGAGGCAGACCTTGATTATTTCACTGCTTCCCACTATGGCCCAAGAAAAAAGAAATTTAAGGTAAGAAATGAGCAGCCTCTCTCCATCCCGCTCTCTCTGCTTACAACAATGTATTATCTCTCACTGAAATAACCTATGAAGTTCAAAGATTTATGTTTGACTAGAAGATTTTAGTTTTTGTAAGAGCAGATGTAGAAAGCATCACTATTCATACTCTGGATTTGTGCCTACTTGAAAGGAACAGTCTAAAAGAACCACAGAAGAAATTTTCTGTTCAGGAATAAGTAGCAGGTAACAAAGTTCCCAGAATGTTGAATTTAAATGTTTCTCTCCATACTGAAGTTACTGGAGCTCTCTTGTACAGAGCTTTACACGTTGAAAGGAAGAGAGTTAATTGGTGAGTGATCAAAGATTTCTGCCTGGTAATTTACAATCATTCCGGGGCAGGATTCCTGTGGAGAGGAAAAGCAGGCATCAGTAGGATGCTAAATGATGAAAGGCTCCTATGGAGGCAGTTATATATTCACCCAAATCCCCTGTATAAATGCAGCAATCTCCTAAGAATTATAAATTTGCTTTTCTGCAGAGGAGCCCCTGGGTCAGCACTTTACATCTCTACCACAAAAACGGAGATCAACAAAGACTTCTCCCTCCTTTCTGCACTTCCAGCGCCTGCCATCGTGTCTCCTTTCCATGCCTGGGTTCTTGAGCCCCTCTGCTTGCCAGTACCAGGTGAGTGATTTTAATAGCATGAGTTGCATGAGTGAAACTACTGGCACATAGTAACCTGCAAAGAACCACCACTGGCATCAGAGCTCTCCCATCCCTGGACACACTGCCTTGGTCACCAGCCTGCACAAGGATGGAAACAGTGCTCCTTGGAAAGTATGAGGTGATTTCCCCCCGGCTGGGCTGGCTGGTGCTCCCACATCTGATGGAGGGAGAGGAGGGGAGGCTGCTGCCAGCAGCTGGTGGGCTATGGGATTCATGGGGGCTCTGGGCAATTCTGCAGGCCTGAACCCAAGGGTGAGCTTTTACATCCCATTCCACTTGGGACAAAAAGTGATAGACGGCATCTTCACAGCTCTAACTGTGACTCCACATGTACATCTGCAGTCAGGGAAAGCAGCAGCTGCCGCCTTCCTGGGTGCCATGGGCCGGCTCCTGTGGGGTGGGATGTGAGCACGAGAGGAGCTCCTGCTGCACTCAGCTGATGTGCCCAAGGCCTGTGCACAGAGACACCTCTGCTCACGGTGTCAGCCCGAGCAGCCTGGGCTGAACAATGCTGGGCCCTCTCCAAGGGCAGCCTCTGCCAGCTCCGAGCCCACAGCTGCCGCAGCCTCCGAGCACGCAGGCATGGGGCGCTCACTCCTCCAGGTGCCCCACACAGAGACCTGCCCGTGGTCAGAGCCCTGAGCACCCCAAACCTGGCTCTGCCTGCACCCCTGCCTCCCTGCACAGCCAGGCTCTGCTCTCTATTCGCACACCATGCTGAAAGCAGATGTCTCATCTGCTGCATGTCTGCTGGATTTAACTGTCCGTGTTCTGTGTACCAAATTGTCTTTATGCTATTAAGAATTGAAAGGAAATGGTTTATACTACTGGAAAGTGTGTTGTGCTGGTGATTTCAACTGGTTTTAATAACCCTTAATAATTTTTTTCTCCCGCTTTCTCCCAATTTGAAAGCTCAATTAATTTTAAGCTACAACTCTGTCTATCATTTCAACTACATGTGGCAGAGTGAGAACTCATGCAAGATAATGGTTAATTTTTGGTATCTTCTGCTGCCTAATGACAGGTGTGCTGTCCTAAATAATTAGCTTTTAAAAAGGGATCCCCTTAACCCTTCTCTGAAACTGGGTAGTGACCTCGGTTTTACTTCATTAAGCTCTTGACAGCTCAGTGTACTCACATCTGTTACTGTTTGGGAGTTTGATTCCAAGAACACAAATCGCTTCAAGAACTGGCAACAAATTCATTCAGGCTCATGATGCAGATCAAAATCCATCTGTTTACTAATCAAAAGCCATATTTTAATCATAGTACAGCAGTGGTGTCAGCAATATCCCAACTTAGACCTTCTCTTTGCCCTAAACATGATAGGTAGAATTCTTCCTATAAGCTGCATTTATTTAAATTGGATGTTTAAAGGCTTCCAAGGATTCTGGAGTCTGATATTCCAGCCCTTACCTACAGGATTTGATCAATCTGCTTGCCCTGAACAATGCTATCAGACATTTTTGTACCTAAAGGTGAACCTCAAAGTCTGTTACATCAGTCACTTTTGATATTATTCAAATCACAACAAGAGAGGAAAACAATGTGATAAATAAAATTTCAACTTGAGTATCCAATTATTTGTTTTTTGGACTAAAATCCTTTGCCTACCCAAGCCATGATAAAGCTGACTAATGTCTATGAAAGTCCACAGGTGTGCTCAGGTGTCTAGGAGGGGTTAACTGAGGAACTGCAGCTTCATCGTTCCCAAAACTTGGAGAATAGCCCACATCATATCTGGCCAAACCCTACAAGCTCCAGCAACATGGCATCACCACAGCCCATCTGTGCCATGGGCTGGGCCTGGGCCTGGCAAAGGAGCTGCTGCCCCAGACCCTCCTGAGGTGCAGAGCAGGGAAGAACAGTCCTGCTGAATGGACACTGGCAGGAGAGCAGCCCTCCCAGGAGAAACACCGCCCTCCCAGGAAAGGCCAGGGACCAGGCAGGGCTCTCAGCTCTGCCCTCGCACGGCAAACAGAATGCAGATCAACCACTGAGTATTTCCATGAGTAAATCTCCCAGCTGAGCTCTTGCAGGTTGTGGTGCTGGCAGGAGTTCTGCAAAAGCCTCTCCAGAGCTCTCTGGGTGCAAAGAATTGCAGCAGTGAAGCCATCAGTGAATTCCTGACCCAGTGAAAATCCAAGAAGTTTGATGCTAATTATAGATATCACCCATTATTTTCTCTACTATATGGTAAATCAGTGAGACCCCAGTTTATTCCTACCTGGAAAGAAATGCCTAAGGGATTTTACAAACTGGTTAACCCATGACCACTACATTAAGACTCCAAAACAAATGTAGCCCATTTGCTCAGGGATGACAGATTAATAAATTGTTCCACCTCATTATCCCTGTAATTCTTGATGGCATCGCTTGGAGGAAGTCTGGCAAATGACATCGGCCAAAGGTCAGCGCTCTTTTTCCAAAAGCCAGATTATAAACCTTAATACAAACATAAATGATTCAGTAGATTTATGGAAAGGCAGTAGAAGTCCTAGGTCAGGTTCAAACCCTAGTTACTGTGCTGTGGAGCCCTGTGCTGGGCACAGGGAGTGGCAGCTGCCACGACTCTGGCTCCTCTCGCTGCTGCCTGGCCCCGGCCGTGCCGGTGCTGCCCCAGCTGCCCCAGGCTGGTGGCCGGGCTGCAGGTGCTGCTCCTGGGCTGCCCCAGAGCCACAACACCAGCAGGCTGGCTCCCAAGTCCTTCTTCTGGCTGGAACATCAATATCAGTGAGGATGAATAGGAGCTTAGATAGAGTTCTGCAATTCCAAAGGCATGAATCAGGATGAGGACTCTCTCGAGCCAAGCTTTAAAGTAGTGCCTCATTTTAAGCTTCTGTGCTTTGCAATGTCCCTAATAATCTTCAAGCCTGCAGGGTCAGATTTGCAAGTTTCTGTCAACAACTGCAAAAATGAATAGAATATTTAAAGTAACAAAACTCATGCCTGCAGGAGTGAACGAAAAGGTGAGTATTATGGAAGCTGTGATGAAATCGTGAGACCTGGAAGCTATGAAATACAACTTTTAATATACAGAGATGAGACCAGCTGCAAACATGCAGAGGTTTACATATTGATTAGTCTTGGCAGGGAAACTCATAAAATCAGAAGGAAATAGGAGGAAAGCTGTGGCTCAAAATAATTCCTCTTGATGGTGGCAGTCGTGCATTTTCTATGTAATGCATGTGTAAACTTAGTGGATAATGTGTAGACTAGAGCAGGCTAGAGAAAACTACATCACTAAGCAAAAATACTCCTTTTAGGAATTGCTTTTACATCTGTGGAAATAGGTGAAGATTTGCTAAACTGAAGAGTGGACAATTTGAACAGTGCAGCCAGATCCTGAGCAGCACATGGGTTTTCATGCCAGCATTATGCATGGAAATACAAAAGCCCTTTGCTTTTAGAGGAACAAACAAAAATCACACAAACACACAAGTCAAGACTGTCTCATGTGCTAAGCCTGACAAGAAACACAAAATAATCTCAAACTAGCCAAAAACAATTCCTCATGTGTGAGGAATTCCCCTTATCAAGGGAAACCATATTGGTGATGTGGGGCAGAGGTCTAGGGTGCTCTGATGGGTGTAAAAAAAGAAAGAAAACGTGAAAAAGGAGAGTATATTTAGACTAAAAAAATCACTGAAAAATCCCTGTCAGCATATAAACCGAAGCTGTTCCTTGTCATGCACACAGTGAGGTCTGTGAACTCAGACAGCTGAGGCAGGAGCTTTGCTCTCCCAGTGTCCCAACAGAGTTTGGACACAGGGAATCTGGTCCTGCCTGGGTAGGCAGCATTGCTTGTGGATGGAACTGCCAGGGTGACTGCAGGAGCCTATTACACAGTTATAGTCTGGTTTGCTACTACAGATTTCGTGAAGTAGATAAAAAATTAAAAGTTCCTGTGAGTAAAGATGCCAAGCAGAAACAAACATGAATTTTGTTTGGCAGCAAACAGCAAACACTCTGTCAATAAAGCACCTGGCATTTAAAATGTTGATGTTTATGTCTTTCTCTCTGAATATTTTAAGCATGGAAAACTGCTCTGGAGAAAGGGTTATACTAGGGAAGGAACCATAACTATCAACCTCAGCCATGTTAGAGATTAATTCATAATGTCACTTCACTGAAAAATTACTCATATTTCACTTCTCTTTTTCCAAAGATCTTTAATTCTCCCTCAGCAAAGGAATGGTATTTTTGCTGTTCAATTACATTTCAACCATTCAGTCAGACTCAGCTCTATATAAATGTATGGATCCTTGTTTCAGATTCCCTTGCTCAGCTTTTACTTCATAAAGAGATGAGCTGTGTGCCAAGGTCACAACTGATTAATCTTGACCCGTGAACCTTGAAGAATAAAGTCTTACTATAAATGTATTACTCTACATAGTAGAAGCAAATGTACTCTGTATCCATGACAAATAATGAACTCATTTTTTCTGGCTTTACTCTTTAGTTGAGAATTAAGCACTTGAATACAAGATCTGTTAATTCTTCTGATAAATGATGTGCCGACAAAAAGAGTGAAATCCTTTGCCCTTTGAGCAGGTGTGATGAAGGCGTCTTCTCATCGGGTATTTTGGGAATGGATGCTTTGCCAATGCTTGTGGATGCTTGGGAAGGAGCTGCCACAGCCACACTGCACCCCTGTGACACAGACAGTGTTTACAAGTGCATGTATTTAAGGCATCCAGTGATATTGTGGCAATATTTCTGTATTACTAGTACTATGAATATTTTAACATATATTTCTGATATATTTGTTAGAAATTGGGCCAGAAGACAGTACAAGTGGACTTATTTTAAAAGAAAAATGCTTGCTAAATGGAAACTGTTATGCAAATTCAATTATACAGTCAATAAAAACAAATAAATAAAACCAAGACTTTGAGGGGAAACGGACAAAAAAGACAACATCAACATTCAGGTCAGCCTTACAAAACACATTTCTCATTGTGTGTGTAGTTCACTGGCAGGCTCTTAGAAGAAAATGAAGCATAGTGCAGAACAGGCCTCATAGCACTGGCACTTTTACATTAACCAGGAAACAGCAAAGTCCAAACAAATTTACCAAGCACTTCTTGTTACTGCAACCCGGATGTCTCCAGTAGTGGCAATGAAATTAGCTGTGCTCAATGGACACTGTGGAATCATTTCCACAGTACATTAGGGCAGGCTCACATGGGTGTTTGCAGCAGGTGATTCCCTATTGCTCACAGATCTGAGGCCCCATGCAAGCAAAAACATAATAGATCTATTTTTATCTTTAATCATTCATTTGGAAGCACTGACAGGCACATTAGGGATTCCTGTCTAAAATTAGTCCAGTTCATGCTGGAAGCAACCATTTATTCTATCAAGCTATTTGTACACTTAATGTCAGAAGACTTCTGGGAGCTGTTCCTGGTTTTGTGTGAGTTTTCTCTGAAACACCCGAGTTTGTTCCTGGAATGCAGCACTGCTGTTGTAATTACCATCCTAAAGCTCTATGAATTGTATGTCATTAAGATCTCTGTTAACTGTCAGACCACAAACAAAGCACAAATGTCAGGCTGGAAGCTGAGCAGTAAGAGAGGAAGAGGCTGCAGTTTGCATTCAGGAGGGGAGCAGCAGCCATCCCAAAGAGCCATGGGTGATCCTCCACCTGTGGCATGCCCAGAGCCATGGGTGATCCTCCACCTGTGGCATGCTCACAGCCCAGGGTCTGACTGTGCAATGGTGGCTCCAGGGGCTGCCCTTGGAACCAGAGCCAGTAACAAATAACATCTCTGGAATAAAATGTTCTCATCTGCATTCACATACTCTGATCAGATGCTTTAGGGGCACAGAGAAACCCCAGCCCTGTTTATGACACTGCATTACCAGTTCTAGTCACCTTTTCTGTTTAGTTTTTGTTGTTGTTGTTGTTGTTGTTGTTGTTTTTTCCTTCTAAAGGCTTTGGAGGACTCAGGAGCACATGAAAAAATATTCTACATCTGAGATGAGTGCTGCTGCTGCAGCCTTGCTTGTTCCCCAGTCCCAGGCAGCTCTCAGAACAGCCATCAGCTTTGCTCATGCCCGAAGTGCTTACAGACTCGGCAACACTTGTTTACAGAGATAAAAGGAGGTTTTAAACGAGGAGTCAATCTATGCCTAAAGCCACCACCACCACAGGAGAGCTCACAGCAATCCCTCTTGTAGACACTCCAGCTCTTCCCAAGAGAACAAGTGAGAAGGTGGCATGGGTTTGGCTGTCATACAAGTCTCGAGCATGGCACGTTACATATTCTTTCTGAAGTCCATGTGATCTAAGCCACCATGACTGATCGCTTCGGCCGCTCCATTCTCAGCGATTGTTCCCGTGGTTGGGTCGCTCAGCCACTGGATGTCACTGTTACTCTGAGCACATAAACGCAAACGGCATTTGTTTGGCATTAGAAAATGTTTAGAGACATGAAATGATGTCTTTAAACATCATCAGGATGAAACCGAGTGCACTGCAGAGGAATCATCTCTTCAGATGCTGAAAGCATTTGCTCAGGGCTCACACTGTGACAAGTTGATAGTGTAAGAAGTGCCTGATTTAATAAGGACTCTTTTCTCTCTTTTGGTGACTCATTTATGAAGCTGATAGCAACTGGTGCGTTCTCGGTTCCGCTCCTCTCCTGGCAGTACCCTCGCGTCCTGAGCCACTGGTGGTTCCCAGGCAGGAGCGGCGCGCAGAGCCCGGCTCCTGCCCGGGCTGCCCTGGCCGCGGCTTCCCGGGACGCGGAGCCCATCCTGGCCCGGCTCCCTGTCTCCCTCACATGGACAGCCCGGCAAAGCGTTCCAGAGCAGCTGCCTCCAGCACAGAAACACACCTTGGGAGCTTCATTTCCAAGTCTGGTTTGCCCTGTTTAAACTGTCCAGAGCCCCAGTGACACAAAACATTCAAAACAGGAGCTGTCATGATACCCTATTGAGTTAGGAGTGGAGAAAGGGAAACTTTTATTATTTTTCTCCTAAAATCTTCAAGTATCAAATAACGAAGTACCAAGTTAAGATAATCTCATGTTCTTCTTTGTAGGGTTCAAGTCAGAAGAGGCATTTCTCCAAAGGGTTAGAAAAGTGACTGTAGGGTGTGAGCACAACCTGCCAGAACGAGCATAACATCAGGGAACAAGTACAAGGTAATGGAGAGTCCATCCTTGGAGAAGGCAAAGAGTGTAATATGAACATGGAAAATCCTGAAAAAAATCGTAATAAAAGCAATACTGATAATAAATAACCCAACTCTACGCTCAATGCTCCTTGTGCTGCAGGAAAGCCTGAGCACTCAGGAAACCTCTCAAGCAGCTCCGAGCAGTCAATGCCACCTGTGCCAAGCCCGATGTGCTCTGTGTCATTGTCATGGCTGGCTGCACCGGACAGTCCCTGACACACAACAACAACAGGACTCCTTCTAATAGAAGTATTTGAAGAAAAGTAATTGGAAGCAATTCTACAAAATAGGATCACTGATTTGTTTTACAATTATTTTAAATAATTATTTAAAATAATGACATTGCTCTGAACCAATACTGTAATTTTAGCACAGATATAATCACTGTAAATGACATTAAGAGCTTGTCTACAGACAAATTGCATTGCTCTGGTTATAATGGGATTGTTGAAGCTCAGCAAATCCCCAAATCCAGGTATGGCTGAAATCACATAAAAGGAAGGGAAAGAAGTATACCAAACTCCTCAACCTTTTTGGGCTTACATTGACACGGCCTTTTCAGTCAAAAGAACTCCTAACTAACTGGAAGGATTGAATTGGAACAGAAGCAAGTGATACACCATCCTGAAAGATGGAACTGTGATGGCAGCAATGCTGAAATTTTCATACATTTAAACTTGAACAGATCTAGAAGTCCTGGCTACTGAAGTTAATGATGAAATTCCCCCTTACTTAAGGGAGAGTTCAGAGCAATAAGTACCTCTACCAGGTTCTGCCTCCAAAGTTGAAAACTAGAAATGAAAAGTGACCTAAATATTAAAAAATTACTTAGTGACTGTTGGTGAGTCTATTTTTGAGCAGCTAACTGCAGACTCCTCAAAGAGACTTGATCACCAGAGATGAAGCTTTAGCACAGCAGCACCTTTTAATGGATTTCAGTTTGAGGCACATCGAACCACTAATCACTTCAGTGAAAAATTGGGTCAGAGTTAGCCTCATCTTCCCCAAAGTGTTGCAAAAGTACATTTAAGTGTATATATATTTATATATAATTTTGTATTCTGCTTGGAAGAGATGGCAAAATATAGTGCTGAAATCCTTTTGGATGATATTCACTGAAGGACAGCAATAAAAACACCATCCATTGGGCCCTTTTTGCTAAGTCCTCTTTCAGCCCTGTTCTCAATAGATAATAAAATCTGTATTTATTGGTGAGTCCAAAAACTCTCTACAATTCCTAGTGCACTAGGCAGAGACAGTGATATTTTGTACCTGGTCATTAGCAGGTGCAACATGAAGTAAGCAAATGCATTGATATGTTATTTATGCCTGCACAGATCTGTAAATAAGAAGTAAATAAGAAGATTGGGATAAATAAAGGTGTATTATTTTGCACTGAAACTTCCAAACTGTTAAGCTCATATTTTTGGCTTAAGGACAGTTAGTGGACAGCCCCTTGGTCAGCGTGGCTTGGCGGGCAGCGCTGGCCATGGAGCCCAGGCTGCCTGGGAGTACGAGCTATGCTCTTGTGCTGCTTAAGCAGCAGCCTGGTAGGGCTCCATTTTCAGATGTTGTTCAGCACTAATGCCTAAAGGTGACACGCTCACTAAACAGGCCTGCTGCAAACAACACCAGATAAGACACAAAAGGCATATTGGATTACCCAGTCCACGTCTCCAAATGCAGCAGAAATGAATGCCAAACGCGGTGGGGTTTGTCACTTGCAGCATGCAGCAGCCTTTCCATTATGCATTGCCTGATCCTTTGCCAGATTTCTTCAGGAAAACCAAGTGCTAGGATGAATGGGAAGAGCTTGTCTGGAGGTCACACTGCAGGAGCTGGGAAGAAGGAGGTTGCTGTTCCATTCCTCACTTGCCCAAATGCCCTACCTGGCCCTTCCTTCCTTGTTCTACCGAGCTGTCAGATAGTGAAGCTTTCTGCCCATGCAAGTCATACAGGTAACAATTATATCGCTGTTACTATATTTATTAACTAATCTTAATGCTATAAGTAAATCCAGGACCCCAGAAATGGATTGGTATTTCCCAGATGATAGGAACTATTAAAATTATGAGGATTGTAGCCATTCCAGAGCTACTGTAGAAATCATTTGGTGCCAAGACAGCATTCTGCAGTGGAGGAGAGCTGTTACAAATAACTGCTGTTACAAATAAGAGCATCTTAATTCCCAGTGCAAATATGTTGGTAACAGCTCTACAGACAGTTGGGCTGGGGGAACACTGAAGCAAACCCAACTAGATGAGTTTAATTTCCTTTTGGTTTGGAATTTCTCTTTACAGTGCCACTATACAAGTCCACGTGTTGGCTTTGAGCTGCCAGCTCCTCAGGGCACGGTTTAAATTAAGTACTCTTCTGCTTTTCTCTTTCTTTTTTTTAAATCAGGAAACTATTTATATTCATTTCAAGCTTTGTAATCTGCTCCAACCTACTGTTCCAAAACAACAAACAAAAGAATACCCAAAGCTAAATGTTGACTCTTCATCCCCTTTCCCAGCCTTCTATTTTATCAGCCTTGTGGCATATTGGAAAACAGAGCATTTAGTTCCACTTATTATTATGGGGGTAAAAAAAAATCTTACAGTCAGGCTTAAAGCATTCAAATACCTGAAGCCACATCCTAATCTGCACAGCACATGGGTGTAAAATAGACAGGCAATTTTTGGTTCCTTGGGGCAAAACTGTTCATGGTGTCTGGCAGGGGCTCTCTGCATTTCATCAGCTCTTTCTGAGCACGCTGCCAGGTGTGGCTGTCAGGTACTGGGTATGAGGGTGTCAAGGGGGGCAACAGAGGGGCTGGAGCAAGAAAAGTTGAAATTAAAAATACACTGAGGTTAACATCTAGTGTACACTGAAATTAGCATGAATCTAGCAGTGCTGTAGTGAAAGCCACCTGCAATCAAAGCAGAGTTTTACCCTTCATAAGTTCTGCAAAATCATCCCTATTGCCTATGCAAGGGCCTGCCCACAGCACGATTTGGGATAACTGGAGAAGAGAGGGCCAGGAGAGAGAGGTTATTTGAACCTGGAGAAGACTCTCATCCTCTTGTGGTAAAACTCCCCACAAAACTCTGTGGTGTCATAGACATTTAGGAACAGGATTCCATGATCCCGGGGATGGCAGCTGACTTGATGACAGCTCAATTATAGACAGTCATTCCAATTGTCTGGTCCTTCAGCAGATTCTCAACTGGTGTCTAAGAATATCAGGTCATTGATAAACAAGACCTATATAATATTAGTGACAAAGTGATAATATCTTTGAAGAGAATATAATTTGGGTTTCATTCTTTCACATGTCGTTCTCTAACATTCTGAAAAAAGCCCCCCAAATGTAAATACTGTAAAGTCTGATGATGCTGGTAAAAAATGCCAATAGAGATTGAAGAATTAATTAAAATGCAAAAACATTATCTGAGGAAGGCCCTACCTAGAACTTTCAGTTTTCAAATATTTGGAGCTGACCATTAATTACTCTGTCTTTTCTTTCTGACTGAACACCATCTTCATCAATACAACTACATTAGTTCCTGTCCTTAGAAATAGACATGAAAACACCCTTCTGCTGGTCCAAAATGATGGAGGTATTCTAAAAGCAATCATGTTAGAATACAAGAAAGAGACACAGAGTCATCATTTCTTTATGTTTTATAAACATTTAAAGTCAAAACAAGATAATAAAGCATTTCTGAACCTAGCCACCAATCAAAGGATTCTTGTTTTAAGTTGTTTTTCAAAGTCAATAATTTTCAGGGACTAAAATTGCTCAGCGAGTTCATTGTGTACTGGCCAGAGATTACAGACATGCTTGGGTTGCTGGTGTAGCTGTACAGGCAGAGCTGGTGCACACCGTGGGGCTCCTCTGTGGGCAGGGGACGGCGGCGAGCAGGGTCAGTCAGGGATCACCGTGCCTGCTACTGGGCGCCTGTCCCGCCACTGATAATCAAAACCCTGGTCTCATATAGCCTTTTCTCTCTCCAAGCTCCTTTTCTCCCTCAAGTTCCCGTGAGAACCTCTCCCTCCGTGCCGTGCGCAGGGCCGGCGAGCTGGGGAGGGGGCAGAGGAGCACGGGGGCGAGCAGGGCCGCTCTGGGGTCAGACGGCCATGAGCTGCCCCGCTCTGCAGCCCTGTGTGCGCAGGGCACAGAGGGGCACGCTGGCCGCAGGGCAGCTACACAAGGAGAGCCTGATTTAAAACACAGACACGTAAGCACGGCAGAAACCCCACCTCCGTGGGATGGCCTGCGAGGGATCCAACGGGCAGAAATGCCACGGACACACTCCTCCCAGCGTAATTGTGACTATCGCAGCTGCGGCGGAGAGAGGCGGAGGCGGGCGGATGATGCAAGGCGCTCGGCATCACGCCGGCGGTGGCCAGACCGCAGCGTTCCGCGGGAGGCGGCGCCGGGAGCCGCCCGGAGCCCAGGTCTGCCGGAGCCCCGCACTGCCGGGGTCCCCTTCTGCCGGAGCCCCGCACTGCCGGAGCCCCGCTCTGCCGGAGCCCCGCACTGCCGGAGCCCCGCACTGCCGGAGCCCCGCACTGCCGGAGCCGCGCACTGCCGGAGCCCCGCTCTGCCGGAGCCGCGCTCTGCCGGAGCCCCGCTCTGCCGGAGCCGCGCTCTGCCGGAGCCCCGCACTGCCGGAGCCCCGCTCTGCCGGAGCCGCGCTCTGCCGGAGCCCCGCTCTGCCGGAGCCGCGCACTGCCGGGGTCCCCTTCTGCCGGAGCCCCGCTCTGCCGGAGCCCCGCTCTGCCAGAGCGCCGCCCTGCCGGCTGCGCTGGGACCGGCACCGCGGGGACGGCAGTTTCGGCATCGGCTGCTGCCCGGGCCTCCCACCCTACCCACACCGTTTATCCAGCAGCTGTGAGATTTACTCCACCACCACCGGCTCATAGTCACTTCTCTTCAGAGCTCATTACAAAGAGTAATTAAATGGTCGAAACGTCCCCAGTCTTAACCCTGTTTAGTAGATAAAGTGGATAATTGAGCACTGTTAGCTCCGTTTTGCCATGGAAACTGGTGAGAGAGGCTAACACGAGGTCACAGGGCCACTCTGAGTCAACTCAGAAATCACAGTACATCAGTTACTGTCCCCTTCATCCAAAAATGCTGGGATATTTCGTTAGCTTTAAGAAGTTACGGATCAAAACTGCTATTCCTGTCTCATCATTGAGAAGTCTAACAGAGAAGTATTACATGATTTAACAAATAGAGTATTTGAGAACTTGAAACAAGTACTGGTATTTTGTATTCCACCTGCCAAAGGAGACGCCACCCTGCTTGATGTAGCTGATTGTCTCATATGCATAGCCTTGTACTGATATATAGCAAATCAGTGAGATGTGACCAATCTGACACCTGGCCATTGAGTTTTAAATGTCACTATTTGTAGCTGCCCAGGTAGAACCACAAGCCCCGCCATCGTTCAGCCAGTTTGTCACGTGTGCCACTGCAGTGACAGCTCTGAGATGTTGGCCAGGCCTCTCCCCTGAGAGCACCTTCCCCGCGCTGACCGTGAGTCATGGGGCTGTCGCTGCAACGCTGCATACTGCAGGCTATAAATAGCTCCATTCCTATAAACTATTATCTCACTTTCAGCCAGTCCATTTGCCTGATTCTGAAATGTTTATCTTGCCCTAACTGCCAGCCTAAAGGTGGAATGCTATTTTCAGCCTATGAGAAACTTAAAGAGAGATAAATTTTAAAAGACTCCCATTACCTTTATGTTTTAATACCCTAGTACTTATGCAAGATGCTACAAATGGAAGACCTCTATGTATTCACAACATATGAATAAAACTGACAGATTTTCTTTACTTACATGTCCCAACCTGGTTTCTAGGGAGTGGAAAAGACTTCCAAAAATTTTTGGCTTTGCTTCTATGCCACATCAGTAGGGCTTGAGAAAAGACCACATGCACTGCCTCCAGAGAGCCACTAGTGTGGACAAACAACATCATTCAAACAACAACCTCACTGGGCCATTCCATCTCCCAAATCCTGACTGTCTTTCAAAACTTTCTCAGAAAATCCATTATTATGCTCACATAAGCACAGCAAACTTTGACTTTTATACTTTCCTTTAAAGCTATGGAAAATTTGTGACAGATGTAAAGAGTGGGAAAAGCAGACCCATCAAATAATGTGTAAATAATGAAGAGTATCTTGCATAATCTGCTGAGGTGAAAAAAACTTTAAAGGGCAATTGCCTTTATTGAATGTTCAATCGGTGTGAAAAGCAGAATTTGAAAACTGTCCTTATTTCTAAAATTCTTGGTTAGAATTAAGTGCAGCATTATTTCTTGCTAAGTAATTCAGGTATAATCAGGCATGTTCCACCTGTGCCACAATCCCACTACCAGACACGGGCTAACATTCCCTAAATTGGATCAGCACTCCAATGCAGTTTGGAAGTTAAATGACCTGGGTAGTTCCTCTCTTGTGTGGACAGACTCACTGCTTACAGCACGGCACAGCTGTGCTCTGAGCCATGGAGAAAGTGCTAGAAAAGAATAACGTTGAAATATCCAAAAGATTTGGACAGCTTTACTGCTTAAAAACCACCCCAAAACCAACCAACCAACCAACCAACCAACCAACCAACCAACCAACCAACCAACCAACCAACCAACCAACCAACCAAAACAACTCAGATCAGTCTCGAGAAGCTTTCTAGAGGAATGGAAAGGAGCAGGAGCTGCCATAGGGGCCGGACTGATGGTGTGGTGATGCTCCCTGTCCCTATCAGAGAGCTGCCTTCTCGCTTGGCTCCAAACCAGTGTCATTGTTAATTGGATGCTGAGTGACGGATCTGGCCACCTGGCACCCTGTCTGCTCCGAGCTCACGATCAAGTCACTTGGCAGACTGAGTGGGGAACTGGCCACCTGGCTACTGTGGGGGCCACAGGCCACATCGCTGCCCTGCTCAGACATTCTCTGGTCATTAACACCAACAGCAACTTCTTTCTTTTGCTGTGCTCACCTCTCCCATCACAGCTGGTGTGCTCACAAACACCCAACTCATGACACCCTTTTCTCTTTCCTTCCCTCTGTCTACCATGATGGATAAACACTGAATCCTGCCTTAATTGATAAATGGGAATAAAATTAGTTACTTGCCTTCTCTCCAATTTCTTTGAATTATTTCAAGTTCCCTACCCCCACTCCATCCTGTCTTGCTTCTCACCATAATTCTCAACACTCCAGATTAAAATGTGTATTAGCTGTTGAGTTGCACAACAATTTTTTGAATGGTGCAGTTTGTTGAGCATTTTTCTAATTAGTCAAAATACTGATAAATTAAAAATAACATCAAAACAATTAACTGGACAAAAATGCAGTGAAATCAGATTCATGCCTGAAGGCAAGATTCTCCACTTGCCTTGCACCCTGTTCTATTATTAGCACTAGCAAAATCATAGTGAGAAGGGACACAGTTTTGATTTAATTTTTTTGCATTCATTTTACATATATGTAAATTACTCCACAAGAAGCAAGACAATTGAAAATGAATTATGAAATGCACAAAAATAAATCAGTACAAATGTAGAGTGCTGTTTGTAAGTCCCATGACAATTAGTTTTACTACAAGATCTTAAAGGACTTACTACAAGTCCTCACATTTTCTTCTCCATTTCCAACGCACCGTAAGGAGGCTCCACAGTGGTTTTAAGCTGGTCTGGGGATACAGTAAGTAGCTAATGTCAAGCTCTTACATCCATTACAAATGATCTGAAAAGAATGTACTTCACTAATGAAAACTTTGCACAGAAAGGCGAACACTGCTTGGAGCCAGCTGTATTCACTAGTGTTACTTCCTTATTCAAACAAAGATTCAGTTGCACCTTGAAGCACCTGCTCCAAGTGAATTCAGGGGGGGCTTTCCATAAGCTTATAGAAGGTGGAAGAAAGCATTTTAGATATTAAGGCAAGCATGAATGTTAAACTAATCAAATTGCTGTCTTCACATTATTTTTAGCCTTATTTCAGCTGGACAACTGATTTTCCTGCATCCATGCTGGAGAAGATTTCAGGAAACTCCTACTGCTTTTTAGGGAGCCCTTACCAGCTTGAGCATCATCTCTGACTACCCCTGAGCAGTCTTTACTGTCCTTTACCTGGTGAGCCCCTCCCAATCAAATTACTGACAATCTTCACACAAATTTATGGCTGAGTCAGGAACACACATGACAAACCACAACCACCACCAGCCACTGACGGAGCTTCCCTGTCCTGCAGAAGCCTCTTCCCACAGAGCAGCACCACTCCCCTCTGCAGTCACCACTGCAGTTGTCTCCCAGGTCACTCCGGTGCTCCCTTGGGACATGGGAACAAAAGGCATTGCTGTGCACCTGGCTCTAGTGCACCTGCTGACCTCCCTGCATTTCCAGCACCTTCCATGTAGTGTTGGTACCTGGCCTGCCACTGCTGGACTAAGAGCCCTCACTGTTCAAGGCTGACACCAGAAAGGTTCCTGCTTGATTATTTGACCCCATTTGTCCATTCTGGCTTTAAAGACATGTTTAGCTCCACTTTGCTCCCCCTTATGTCTCAGAGCTCACATAAACACTGGGCGGCTAATATTAAAAAATGAAAAAATTGAGTCATTTTAGTTGATTTTCAGTCTCAGGTCTCTAAATGTCAGGCTACAAGAGGCTCCCTTGTGCTCCCTGACTCTGTATCTGAGCTTGAATTACCAAGTTATTAGGTAACAGCTCACTGGCACAGGCTCCTGCCCGCACGTTCAGCGGGCTCTGCTCTCTCTGAGCTCAGTGCTTTCCATTTTCTGACTGGTGATGCATCCCTCCAGCAAGGACCCACATAATTTTTTAATATTCAGGGGGTAATGGGCTGCTGAACATGTACGATTGCCATTTCCAAGTGTGACATTTAGCACTGCTGGTGTTTTATTTTCCCCATCTTAGGTGTCAGTAGAATACTTGTTGCTGTTTGCTAACAGGCTTTGAAGACTTCCAGCTAAAAACAAGGCTGGTGGAAGTTGTGGGGCAAGGGATTTATTGCAAAACCTCAGCATCAGGCACTATCTTAGGACAGTATGTGCCTTCTCTCTGTACAGCAGTCCCTGCTGATATTGACCCCAACTGTAGCTGAGTGCTTGTAAAGCAACTGAATTTTAGTGTCCTGTAAAAAAACTGTTTTTCCTTAACTGGTCTGGCAGCCCCAGAATAGCTCTGTGCACTCTAATTCATACAGTTTTGTAAGTAATGACAGATAATACTATCAAAGTTTGTTCCTAGAACATAGGGATTAATTCACCTCATTAAAATGTACACATATTGCACAGCAGGACTACTTGAGAACAACTATTCTAGTCAGCCCAAAGATACTATGCTCTGTGAGAACTAGGATGATCCCTAGCTGTCCTCTACTTCCCTGTATACAGATTTAAAAAAACCTTTTTTAGATGACTACATAGATATCATAGCACTGAGCACTTTTAAAAACCTAAAATAGACTACATTAGCTTAAAATTCTAGGTAGTAAAGAAACTCGAGAGGAGAGAAACATAATTAACTCGGAGCATGGAAAGATTCCCTTGTGGGAAACCACCCTGAATTAAAAAAGGTGGTTTGTACAAAGTACCTAATGGTGAACCCAGAACCTGGCAGGTTACACACTCTGAAAGCTGATCTCTCAGGCTGAAGGTGGAAATGCTTTTGGTTTATTTTCCCCAGAGAATTTGTTCTTAGCCATTTGAAACTTACTTGATTTCTTGGTTATTAAAATGCAATCACCACCTTTTTCAGTGCTTGGTCTTTTTCTGTCAAGAAAATTAAAATAAGAGCTGTGTTGCTGAAATTGCCTACAAGTATCTCTCTGCATTCAAAGAATGCTTCTAAAAGCTCCGCTGGCAGAGCCCAGCTCTGCTCACCTGAAAATAAAAGGTGAAGGTTTCCTGAGCAGACAGATAAGGTAGGAGATGGGCGTTTTTCCCAAACAAGTCCATTTTTATTCCTCATAACTTACATTTTCTTTTCAAGTCACTACAGTAACTCTTAGCCTAATTTCTTCCTGCTTCTGTAACAGAAGCTCTGTGATCTACGGGAACCGCACACACAAGAGCTCCAGAACCGAGCTCCTACCCTGGCATTCACCAGCAGTGGCCATGCCTGCTCCTACAGATGTGCAGGTGGCACAAAGGCAAATATTTCAGAACTGTCTGTTGAGGTATTACAGCTGAAAATTTTACAGTCCAGACTCCCATTGTAGTTATTACTGTCTCACCATAATTCAATTGCTTTCTAACAGCCTTACCTAACTCCATTATTCTGGCACATTGCCAATCAGTCACCCTTCCCAACGGTCTGTTTTTTATGTTTTTGGTTTTTTAAAAAATTTTTAATTATGGTTACATTGGCAACTTAAAAGAAAACAAAGGGTATTTCTTTCAGCTGTGTTATGTACCATCAGGCTGATTAATTCTAAAAAATAATTATGAGAAAAAAGAATCCTTGCAACTGTTGCTATGGGAAAAAACTTTGCAAACTCAAGCTCCTTTTTTATGCAGTTCTCAGTTTTTACAGGCAGGTCAGCATCCCTGGCTGCATTACATCCCTCTCCACGAGTCCTTAAAAGAGGGAAATTGGTTGGTTGGTAGGTTATTGAAAAATCACAGAGTAGTCCTGCAAATACAATGCATCGGAAGACTGTACAGATCAGATGTGTTAGACAGAGTTCATATCAAAAATCTGCTTTATCAGTATGTCAAAAATGTTAGGAGATACTTAGTATTGTCTTGTGCCATAAGATGACCAAATTGGTCTAATCCAATCTCTCCTTCTCAGACCCTGCTTAATAATGAAGAAGATGCCACAGGAGATAGACCAGTGAATACAGATAACGCAATGAAGCCTGAAAATGGGGACAGAGAAAACTCTCCAGGCCAAATGGAAATCTACTGGGACTCTAAATGAAACAAAGAGGAGTTCATTCCTATGTTTTTATCAATTAGTAAATCATTCTCAATTAGAAATCCTTCTCAATTCCAAATACAGATTGTCATTATTTATTAACGCCATTTCTAACCAAGGATATCACCATGGATTAAAACGAGAACAAACCAAAACTCACAACTGTAATTTCTACAATTCAAGTCTGACATCTTGTTCCTAGTTAGACTTGTGGATCACTCCTAGCTAAATCAGAGGGAGTACTGGTGTGAAATAAAGGGTAAAAAATCATGTCCTGTCATGTTCAGAGCCCACTTCGCCCCACATCTCTCCCAGTCATAGAAAATTTATTGAACTATGAAACTATTCACTAAAACATTCTATTACATAACTATAATTTCCTTACAGTGCAGCTCTAACTGGCACCAGTGGAAGTCTTGCCTGCAAACTCTTATGTCACGGTTGGATGCTGATTTTTTACCTTGAGGTAAAGGTTCTATTCCCTTTTTCATAGAGAGCTCTTAACATCCCAGAACTCAGTCTTTTATCAATTTTTTAGGTAATACACATTAGTTTAATGAAATTTGTTTAGAATTTCCTATTTGGAAGGAATACAGAAAATCCAGTGGAGAGTCAGGGACAATTGATCCTCTCTGAATCAATTTTAATAAAATGCATTTTTTAACCTGGCCAAAAATACCACATCCTAAAATGTATCTTTTTCTAATTATATATATATAAACATAATAAGGTCACAGAGGGCACTAAATGATGCTTAGAACAAATAACAAAAGTACACCAAATGTCTGAGAGAGCTTTTCAGCCAGCAGAGTGTGGAGACATATCCACTGTTCTCTATAAACATTGCAGACCAGTTGGATGATTAATTCCATTACAGTCACCAAGAGCTTTACCACTGGTTTGGGAAAAGATTTTTTCCAATACTTGATAATATTACTTTTATGGTGACATTTACTGAAGCACAAATATAAACAGACTTCATAAACGTGAATGAATAATGCTGGCATTGGAAATGTTTTAACAAGTATTCAAGAGACATTAAATGATTTGCCCCAAAGAAGAGGAGTTCCTGAGAGGACAAAGCACAGGATATCACAGTGTATCAGTGTTAAGAATTTGTAACTTTTCCAAAAATGGACAGATATTCCTTCTTCCTTCCCTTCCCCCCTCTTGGGACTCACAGTTGCACCCAGAAGGGGTTGACTGCAGCAGTGTTCCTGTTCATGTACCACTGAACAAACCCTTTCACTGCCTCTGTCTTTAGAGCTCCTGAAGCTGCACTTCCCCAGGCAAGGCTGCAGCCCCCCAGAGCCACAGCCAGCTCTGTCCCACACTGTGTCTGTTCTTTGCTGTCTGACAAAGGTTTTAAAGCTCAAGTATTTTCTTCCATTTACAATTTTGAGTACATTTACTAGAAAATACCTACTGCAACAGGGGATGTCTCGAAATTGTCCTTTCACAACCATTTAAAATAATATTCATTACATTAATATATATTACTGTTCTCCAGAGGGAAGCCAGTGGTAAAAGGCAAGCTAGGGTTCCTATTTCCTGGTGCCATGTGCCATGAGGTGCAGCCCTGCAGTGTTTCATCATCAGCCAGCACCACACTGAATCACAGCATCACTAACATGTGTAATTGCTTGCAGAAAGGTTCAGTTTAAGAATGTGTCAAACATATAATTTGATCAGGGCGTGTGAGTATCCATGCATGGGTTGGTGGTGGTGCATTCTTATGGCCATGAATCACACAGCATTTGAGCCACCTACCTCCTCCTTGTAGGGAAGCTGCAATACTCTGTCCTGTTGGAAAGAAACCTGGACTAGCTCTTTAGAAGTTGATAGGACTGTCAGCACACATCTATTTCAACATCTCAGCCCTCTTGTTAGACCAGTGATATTCATGATGTTGCTGAGAAACACGAGCTTCTAATCTAATAGCCAATTTTCATTTTCTGGTAATAACAAATATTCTAAAATGTAAAAAATAAAGCATCGGTATGACATTGACATTTCTGAATAACTCTATTTGTTGTAAAATGTTGCTGTTTTTAATGGGAGGGATATACTGTGAGTTTATTAAAGCTGGTGCAGGCTTGTCAGCTAAACAGATTGTACGTTAGAAAAGAGCATTAATTTTGCTGCATGAGGAAGTGTCTCTGCTCAGGACTATACTGCTGTTTAGAAGACATGTAAGATTAAAAGTCATCTTCCCCGTAGGTACTGACCAGGCTCCCTGCATACCTCAGCCTGTAGTTGCAAATCTCCGGTGCAGCACCCTGAGCAGCAGTCCGTCGCCCGCGGGACCCCTCGGGCCGGCTCCACCCCGCCGCACCTGCGGAGCACGGACAGAGGCTGTGTCACCGCGACACGACACCGGGGCCGCCAATCGTTCCTCTGGCACAGCCCCAGCTACAGCTCCTGCGGGACATCTCCCATTTCCCTCACCTATAAAGGAATCACATCATGAATAACATCTTTCTCCAGTATTCACAGATTGACTAAATAAAGATAATTTGTCCCATAAAGTTGTGTTTGGAATGCTGCAGCACCCATGGAGTAGAGGCCACACTTCTCCGATGTTTTACAGTATCATGAACAACAGATTGGTGCTGTAAGAGCAGAATTTAAAGAGCAAGCTTGAGTGGACAAGGGATACTGAGGTACAACAAGGCTTATTCTAGAGTTCATCAAACTTCTAACTGCAGCTGAACTGCAGCTGTGCAGCACATCTGGGAGAGCCAGAAGCAATGCATCCCATCCCAAATATCTGCATGAACCTTTGCAGCAGTTTTCTACACAAATCAAGTACTAATGCACAAAATTATCCTGGTTAGCTACAGGAGCCTATGATGGACCTGATCTGCATATTCAGCTGCAGCATTAGTATGAGAACGACATGCAGCTTTTGCAGGCAAAAGTGCATGCCCCAATTAGATTAAAAGGCGGATGCTTTATTATCCCTGCACTATTTTACCATCCTTTTAACTGGAATGTGTATGTTACTGGCTTTCACTATAACCCTGAAAAACACGATGAAGACAAAAGAAATAATTCACTGAAACTATTGAATAAAAGTTTTTAAGTAAGCATATTTATCCTTGAATAAAATAATTCTCATAAATTTTAAAATTCTGGGAACAAAAAACATCTTGTTTGACAATAAATACCTGCAATTAAAATTCCTATGTTAAAAACTTTAACAAAGTTATTATAGGAAACACTTGTTTTCACAGTCTCCCAGAAATAGGACATTTTTAACATCCCACTCACTGTATGGGGACAGAGCAGGTGAATGTGAGCGTGAGCAGACACCAATTACAGCCTCCCAGAACCACAGAGGAATCAGCAGATAACCCGGGACTGGCACAGGAGCCAGGCCCATGGCTGCCAGGGAACGCGTCACCTCCAAGGCAAGCACTCAGGTTTGGATAAGGCCTGGCAGGGGACACCAGTGGAAACAGAACTGGTAAGTGACTGAAATGCTTCTTGTACCTGGACTTTCACCCTTTGGCTCTAGGAAAAGAACTAACACGTGATTTTAAAGAAGGAACCATGTAACAGCAGTATCATCAGAATAGCATTGGACTATCAAAGACTATTGAGTCGAGATACAGAAAAACATTATCATCAAAAGTAACATAAACGCTTTATAAGCTCTATGCCATCAGCAGTCCAGGTGAGACACAAAATGGAGTGAAAACAGGCAAGGCCACTATTAGCAGTAAAACAGGAACAGTTGCTGAAAATTTAATTTTCATTTCCTTCATACCAAATTAGAAAAGGGACTTACTTCAATGAAAAATTTTACTGCAACAAGGGAAGACTTTGCACAGGGCCAAGGTTCCCCACACACAACCTCAGAGGCAGGATTTGTTTATCTTCTTTCTAATGCTATTGAGAATGTCACGTAGAGCAGGACACACAGATTGCTCTCTTCCTTATGTTTATAATGTAGAGGGAAGGCCACATGAGTACTGGGAGTGAGATTTCTGAAACTTCTGCATCTATAAGAACAATAAAGTGGAAACTTGCAGTTCTAGAGTCTTGCTTGAGCCACAGAGAAGTCACTAGTGAAAAAAAGAAGAAAAAAAATGCTCATTTCTTGTGATTTATCCCAGTGACAGGGTTAATGACACAGGTAGACATGCCCATTGACTCATTAAATTGAACTGCAAGACATAGCTACAAGTCAATTTCCTTTGGTATGTGCTTAGGCACCTTGTAATGACAGTATTTGTGTCACTGGAATTCAGTCCCGACCTAAAACTGCACTGATCTTTCAGTTCAAATCTGTGGAGGCATTTTCATGCAACTCTTTCCCTTCCAGAGCTGTGTGGCTGTAACAGCTCACATCTTTTGTAGGTCAGGCACCGCAACGGACGTGAAACGTGTACATGAGCCGGCTGCAGCAGTACAGTCACTGCAGGTGCTTTGCTACACAAATATGTACATGCGCAGAATATTAACGACAACTTTCATTCAGAGGCAACATATGAATTATCAATGAATCCAGTTTCCGTGTTTAGCAGGAAGCGTGTGGCAAGGGCTGATGGAACGTTTGGAATCATAATCTCAGGTGTAGTAGCTACTGCTGTGTGTGCCATCCCAGATGGCAAAAACTCCCCTGAAGAAGCCTGGCTCACGCTGCAGCAGAGCTGTGCAAGCTGCAAACACTACCTTTAGGAATATTCTGAGGGAAAAACTGAAGCTGAGATCAGAGGGAGCTGTGCAATTTGGACCTGCCTGTCCCCACTGAGGCGCAGGGTCCGTGTTTGCTATTATCAAGGTACATGGTAGCAATCAAGGAAATGATCAAGAAAAATGGGCTCTGAGACTCCTCACCATTCAGCTGTACTGGCAGCTGGGACTTCTTTTCCACTCTAGTATCAAGCAACGATATTACAAGGAAGGCCAGCTGCAAAAGGAGAATAAAATACCAGTGTCCTAACAATCTCTGGGAAATTAATTAATCTCCGTGAACTATATTTAATTTTTTGGGTAGATGCTAATTATCACTTGAATACGCACTCCAAAATATTTGAAATATTAGAATATTGAGGCTGTCAAAACAGTTTTGTCTGCTTTGCAAGTAGAGGGAAATAAAGCCAAGGTAATTTGGGCAACCATTTGAAAGTTTTCCCCTAAATTTCAGTCCCCTGTTTCTTATGTTGTCTGTGAAATAATGCTGACGAGTGTGGTGTAGGGGGTTTGCACAGCCCTGTCTTGTTTACTGCTGTATAAAATAAACAAGAGCAAGCCAGGGGCCAAGGCCCAGCACAGGCAAGGCTGACACCAGCACCCTCAGGTGCTCTGGGTACAAACAGAGAGATCCATTAGGTAACTGTTACATTAGCAACCTCCACTGCTACTCACAGGAGTAACGGACAGGACTACACAGCTTTTGATTATGAAATTTTCAGCGTCCCTTGAAGTTTCTTTCAGTTTTTGCTCTCTAGATAATTTTCCACATGGAATTACCTCTTTCCTTGGGTCAGCATTTCAGAGAGCTGTGTGGCCCCACTCTCACTGCATTGCTGCCAGGGCTGGAGGTGGCTGTGGTCACTGTCCCTGGCCAGCGCAGCTGGGAACTCACCCTGCTGGGCTGTGCAGAGTCCTGGGCAAGCACTGCTGCCCCTGACACCACATCACTGCAGAGCACGGGGACTCAGAACTACAAACTGATGGCAGAACCGTGCTGCACAGAGCTGCTCGGCTGTGCCAGCCACACAGGAGCTGGGACAGGCAGTGCCAAGGCTCTGCTGTCACCTCCTGTGAGCGCACGGGTTAAAGTAGCACTGGTCTGTGCCTCAGTTTACCACCATTTTGAGATTCCAAACAAAGGACATTTTGAGATTTAACTAAATGGGGTTTGTAGATAATGCGAACATTCAGTTCCCAGTGTAAAGTGCGAGTGTTTCTATGCTACCCCTATGAAGGTGCTCTGGGAGGTGCACAGGGGAACCCCTAGAGCTCCCCTCACACGGAGGTGATGGACACAAAAGATCCGAACCTTCTCTCAGCGAGTGAATCAGACCTAAGGGACAAGGTCACTCACTAAAACAGAGCTGTCCTGGGAAGGGATTCCTAGGAAGGGGCGCTCGGAAAGCACTACAGAGCCCGGTGCCTGCGGGAGGCCAGGGGGGATGTGGTGTACCGGCGGCGCCTCGCCTTCCCGGTGCTCGGTGACACCCGCCGTGCCCGGTGTTGGCGTGCCCGGTGCCACTGCTGCGGCGACCGACGTTTTCCGGGTGTGCCTGACCCTCGTGGCCTGCGGGCTGCGCCCGGTTCTGCCGGTGTGTCCCCGGACAGTCCCCGCTATTCCCGGGGCTCCCGGGCCGCCCCCTCAGGCGGCCGGCCGCGCAGTGCACGCCGGGAAGCGCGCGCGGCACGCCGGGACACGCACCCGGCGCCTCGGCCGCCCAAGATGGCGGCGGCGGCCATCCCCGCCCCCGGCCGCGCATGCGCAGCGCCGCGGCGGCCGCGCCGCTCCCGCCCTCCCTCCCGGCGGCCGCGGCGCCTCTGACAGCGCGGAGCGAGCGGAGCGTCCCCGAGCGCCGGGACCGCGCACCGGAACCCCCCGCACCGGGACCGCCACCCCGCACCGGGACCCTGACGCCGCACCGGGACGCCGCGCCGGTGAGTGGGACAGACGGGTGGCGCCGGACCCGCGCAGCACAGCGAGGCGGCGGCGCCGGCGGGGCTCGGTAAGGCCGAGGCCCGCCGCCCCCCCGGCCCGCGGGTTGTGCCGGCCCGGGGCACGAGCGGCCGCCGCTTTCCTCTCCGCTCTCCCCCTCCTCTCCCGCTCCCCGCCCTCGCCCCGCTCCCCCCCCCTCTCCTCGCTCTCAAAATGGCGGCCGCGCCCGTTGGTGAGGAGGGACCGGGCGGGGCGGGGGGCGGCGGGGGGGCCGGCCCGGTGTCCTCCCCCCGGCTCGGTGTGGGGGGGCTCTGCGGGCCGGGGCGCGGCTCCCCCGCTTCCCGGGGATCCCGGCCCCGCTCCCGCGGTGACTCTGCAGGAAAACAGGGCCCGGTGGGAGCGGCGGGGCGGGCGCGGAGCCGCCGCCGGGCCCGTGTCCCCCCCACCCCTCGGGCCGCGCCGCTCCGTCCGTGACTTAGCAAATACCGGGAGGAGGCGATGCGCCCGGGTAAATAGCGATAAAATAGCCTTCAGGGACGACGGGCCTGGTTTGTGCGCGGAGGGGACCCCGAGCATCCCTCCCCGGTTGCTGCCGGGGCTTTCTCCCTGTCACCCCTCCCCGGGCAGGGCCGGGCGTCGGGCGATGGCCCAAATGGCCAGCGCGGCCGAGGCACCGAAAACAAGACGAGAATTAATAATCCAGGGAAAGGAGTAGGTGTTGTTTCAGAATTTGTCTCGCATCCCCAGTTTTCCTGCAGTGCTCAGCAGGGCAGCAGCGATAGGAGGTGGCTCAGACCTTCAGAACCAGCTGCAGTAAAACGGGGGAGGGAGGTCTGATCTCTGCTTCTGGGGGTCATATCTCTGCCTGGATGGCTGCAGCTGCAGAGGCTTCCCGTGAAAACCTTATAATATTGCTTAAATCCTGTATTAATTGCTGCTCCCGAGGTTTTGTTTCCGCAGGAGGTTATAGGCAGACAGGGCTTTTGATGGAAGTTAGGGGGTGGGAGTGGTGCCTCCCTTGAAAAGTTTAGGGTTTGTTCTGTTCTGTGGGCGTGAGATTTTTTTGATTTTTTTTTTTTTTTTTTTGTTTAAGGTGAATGCAATTAAACTTGACCTTTAATACCAATAATGATGTGACACCTTCCCTTTCTTTGCCATGGTATCACTCGAACCATTTCAATAGTGCTGCAGCAGTGGGCTTGGTTGGTGCAGGTCAAGTCCTTTCATAATGAATTGCCTACTAGGGATGGGGGAAGGTTAATCTAAGCTATATTAAAAATCTTTAATAAACACCGTTTTAATATAATTAAATGTTTGGGCATATTGACCTGGCTAAATTATGTATTTTTGTGGTGATTCTTTTAAGTATATGTTCCTATGACAGTATTGTTCATGGCATTAGGAGGTGGTGGTTAAAGAACCTTCTTCGTTCAGTGATGATCATTTTGTAAATGATTGTGCAGCATTTGGCTGGTTTTCGGGAGAGGGAGGGTCTGCTGTCAGAATGTTATTTGCCCTTAGAGTAATTTTATTAAATAGGAAAATTATGTTGGGGAACTAAACAAAGAAAATATTTTTAAACTGTATGATGCATTGCAAATATCCGGCTTGTTCTCGGGCATCTCGTTTTTGTGTGTTTCTGTTGCTGTTCCCATGTTTGTGGATGCTGTGAGCAGCCATTGAGCAGGGAAGAGACTGGGTGGAGTAAGGAGGCAAAGCTGCGAAATGGCTCGATTACCCTTTCAGAGCTTTTTTTTCCTCCCTTTGCTGGGGTGGAGGAATACTAATTGCCGTAACAATGAAGTCTCTTCTTTAGGGAAGAATCTAATGGTGCAGGAAGCTTCGGAAATGAAACAAATCTCACATTCTGTTCTGAGACTGATTTTTCTGCAGGGTGGATTTTGATTTGTCTGGCAGTGAGAAGTGACCAGTCACTGTTGCAAAGCCGGATTTTTTTTTGTCTGATAACCGCTTCAATTTCCACTTAGATATGCACTTGTTGAATTGATTTTATTTACACTTTAGATAAGAATTGCAATTTTTATGCCGGTGTTTTACACACAAGATTTTCTGGAATCTGGAGAAGCCTCTGTATTGTGGCTTCATGCTGTTATTTGTTCATGGAACTTCTTGGTTAGAGCGGATTATGGGTGGGCACACAGAAAAAGACAATCCCTGGTTTCTCTGGTGACCACAGTGGAGTGAGTGACTGCTGTCAGTGTACAGACTGGATTGCGTTGCCCTTCGTCATGTGCCAGGTTCTTTTAAATTAACCTCTCAGGATTTTGGAAGCCCTTTTGAGCACTGTAGCTCTGTAAGAACATTGCTGTCCCTTTTGGGTACTACTGCTTAAAGTTGTGCGGAAAAGCGTTTGAACAAAGGATTTGGGGAATACAATAGGGATTGGAGGAAGCACCTAGGAACGGCTGCCTATGGAAGTGCTCTCCTGTTCCACATGTGTCTCATGGCATTCCCAGCTGATTTCAGTGCTGATTGGAGCAAGTACAGCATTGAACATGGATGGTTCTGAAGCAGTATGAGACGGGGGTCTCACAGAGATGGGCACACAAGAAAGAGACTGCTTCTCTTAGTAGGCCCAAAATTAAAATAAAGGGCAGTGGTTTCTGCATTATTTCTAGTTCATTCACTTGGAGTAGATGTTCCAGGATCCAGTGGCCAAATACCTGAGTCTAATGTGTATCCAGGCTATGGCCAATGAAGAACGTAGCAAAACACTTTCCATCTTAGCTTTGGTTGATTTTTGCCCTTGAAATGTTGGCAGTCACTTTTTCTACAAGAGTAACCTGTTCATTTGGGTTCTGCAGAACCAAAAGGCATCAACAGTTCCTTTCTGGCTGCCCACAGGCTCTGTCTTGCCCATCCTGCTGACCCCTCTGCCTGTCCTGGCTCCTGTGCTTCTCCCTGAGAGCTGAGAGCTCAGGTTATGTCTTTGCTCTCAACTTGCTGTGGACAGGACAGCTCCAGAATCAACATCTGCTGACTGCCTTGTCCACTACTGCAACCTTGTCTTCCATGAAGAACTCCATAGCCATGTCCATCATTAATAAGTGTTTATGCTTCTTGTGGAGTATTCTGGCCAAACAATAGCTGGACCCCTCTGCATCAGGGTAGCTCAGGTATAGACTGCATGTGTTTGTAAGTTTTTTTACAACCCTCTGTAGCTGCCCTGTATTCCTGTGCTAGAGGTGTTGGAATTACATAGTACAAAGGAGAGTGACATTGGAATAGTTTGGTTTAGGTCAACTCTCTTTTTTTGGTGAACTTCAGGCCCATTTTCTAAACTAAAGGCAAAGACTGGGAGAGCAGCTGAAGCATCCATGAAGTGGGCACTGAAATACTTCTCGGGCTGAAAATAAGAGCTGTGTAGGCCTAAATTCAGGAAATCAAGAGGACAATAGAAATCTGTAATTATTATTAATAGATAATAATTTCAGATTTCCTATAAGGTGTGGGGGAGTTTCCAGCCTCTAACACGTAATTTGTGATGGCAACTGAAGATCTTTCCCGAGGGTCAGAGCCATGTGCATTGATAGAATGGTGCTGGGACTCTCCTGTGGGGTTTGTTGCAGAGAAGTCATTGTGTTACGCACTGTCCATACTTGCAGATCTGTCAGTGACGTTACAACTGGCTCCTCTTTCTCCCTTTTATAAGAGCTTGCATATCATTGGCAGGACAACCTGCCTGCTAAAAATGTATTGCACTGGTGAAGCCTTGCCTGGGTTCCGGGGCTTTCTCAGGAGCTACTTTGTGAACTGACATGAGGGAAATGGGACTCCTATTGTGCCTTTTGAGGGTTTTATTCATGGGTGATGTTGCTTTATCTTTTCATCTGCCTGACAGAGTAGGCTACATTTTTAATTTTTTAGAAGTAGGCATTTGCACTAAGATACAATCCTGACCTGTTTAAAATCAGTTTTCAAGTGCATAAGCTGTTTCCTCAGAATTCTTGCTCTGAATGCTGTCCATGCTAGGGGAGTGTGGAGGGCTGTGCTCTGTGGGCAGGATGGTGACACCACTGTGGTGCAGAGGTGTGATGGGAGCTGTGGCTCTGTCATATCAGCTTATTGGTGGGGTTCTGAGCCTAAGTTGGGTTAAATGTTTGATTTTCATGTATTACTGTTATTTTAGAACAAAACTTTTCTTCATTCCTACCATGTTCTAAGACCTACTGATGAACAGTACACATTAAAAGCCTTGGTGAGAACCAGGATTTTATCTGATGAGACACAGAATTCCAGTTTTACGCTGGAGATGCCAGCTGCTGCGGGTTAGCCCGACAGATGTCTGTTGCTAACCTGTATGTTATCCCAGTTGTTTAAAAAAGAGCCTTTTCCTCTAAGTTGAGGTAGGACCTGGATGAGGCAATGTTTGTCTCATTCATAATGTTTAAAAGCTTATTCTGTTTTTTTTTTTTTTTTTTAACCTCCTCCTCTCTCCTTAAAATATTACTTAGGTGTCATTTACGCCCTTTTGCTTTTAGTTCACTGTCTTGGAAGCCACCTATCATTTCACTTCCTGCTAGCATCTAGTGTCAGGAAATTTCAAAGAAAAATGTTATATGTGAAGTAAGTGTATGCTGAACTCCATTTCCTTGTGACTATAAACATACAATCCTTTCAAAGCTAATGTTGTGCGCAGCGTTGTCACACTGACCAATACCAAGAGCACTGATGCATATATAACTATGTAAAAAAGTCAACATTATTAATTCAAAGTACTTGCTAGTTAATACATTTGGAATTATTTTTGCCATTTCCTTCTTCTTAGTGGTACTGCTTCTGAGTGAGTCCTGCAGCTTGACTTGACTACTCGTGGACTTTGGATAAGGATTGTGATTAAATGAATGTAATAAATACATCGTTGTGGTTGTGGTTTTGTTGATTCTGGAAGACTTACCTGATATTTTTTACTAGTAACTACTTGCTGCACCTTGAGAAGGTGTTTCCAGAGATGGGCCCGTCCGTGGTTGAGGTTTGTAGGTGGTGCGGCAGGAGTGTCTGTCCTGTAATTTCCTCGGATCCGTTGTTAAGTAGGTCCCTGCTGAGGGAGTTGGTCGAAGGCTGTTCAGAGGCACCTCTTGTTCTGGGGCTGCTTGGTGACTCAGCTGTCACACCTCTTGTGAGGTAGGTGACAGGCTCTGTGGCGTGGTGCTGTGCTGGTTTGCATCTGGGATAGCACAGGGGCATTCATGACTGAGATTATTTATACCTTGCCTCTTGTATCCGTGTTAATTGTTCCCATTGTGCTCCACAGACCTTAAGTTCCTTTGGTTTAATTAGACAGACAAGTGTTCCCCTCCCCACCTCCCCCCGAGATTGCCTCTGCCTTGTTTTTCTGCTTAATGCTAAAGCAAAGGTGTTACGATTATCCCTCTTTAAGACTAGAGGAAAATCAGCTGGATGCAGCTAGGCTGTTTGCGGCAGATAAATGACTATTTCTTCCAAAACTAAACAACATTGGCAGCTTGTCTTGTGCTGGATCCACTTGCTTTTTGGGGTGAAGAAAGAGACTGGATAAACAATTTGGTTTGTTTAAATGCTCATGTCTTTGCAATCTATTAAGAGGATGATGTCATTAATGAGTGTCTATGTATTTTAAACAGATGGTGTCTGTTAAATCAGTAATGGTAGAAGTTTCTGGTTCTCTCACCTTCAGCTCTTGTTTTAGAGGCAGGAGTGTAGTAGGTGAAGGTGGGTGATAAGAAAGATGAGACACCTTCTACCAGAACCCTGATTGCATTATTTTTGGTACTAGTGTCATGAAAGGTTGAACACTGTACCCTGTAACAGAATAAGATGTTATAGATCACAATTATGATGAGCTATTTGGTTTTCTCCCCCTGCCCCGGGCAAGTGAAACCATTTTTGGTCAACAAGATTTGAAAATGGATAAAGGACCAATGGTGTTCTCATGATTGAAGAGTGGAAGTTCTAAGTTCTTGTTTGGATTTCTTTGTGGTTTATACCTTCCCCTGTTTCTAAAATATGAACATAGGTGTTCCTTTAAGTTTTCTTCTGGATATTTTTCTTTATAAATTTAATCAATTTGTGGTTGTTTTTGTTAATATCACATTGCCAGGATAACAGGCAGTTTATGATTGGATTATTTAAACTTGGTTATAGTTCTGTCACCTCTTTTACGGTTATAAATCTGTTACTTAATTCTTCAAGCCAGAGAAGTATGAGAGGAAGAACTGAAAACAACAAAGTTCAAATCCGGTGCATGCCTGCTGACAGACATACCTAAGTGCAGCACTCTTCTCCTGGTGGTCTAGAATTGCTATCCCAAAATGTGTGTGTGTTGTTTGACCTAGCAATAATGATACTGAAAAGTACCCTGCTGGAGTCGTGCGGCTGACCCTGATGCGCTTGGCTCTGAGCAAGTGTTGAGTAGCAGCATGTAACGTCGAGCCCGTAACACTACCCCTGCGTGCTGTCCTGCTGCTCTCACAGCACCCCGAGCAGCAGAGTGGGGCTGCCAGGTCAGAACTTCTCACACATGTTGGAGCTTTATTTTCTACTGCAGCCTGCATTCTTCCTGTTGTTGGTAGCTAAAGTTACCTGCATTTTCACCTAGAATTGAACAGGCAGGTTAGAAGAAGGATGTTTTCCCTTGTTTTCCACCAGAGCCTACACACAGACCTCAGGCTGGAGCTCTGACCTGGAGGAAGCTCAAAGACTCTAAAATGATATGACAATGCTCCCTCAAGATGTTCCTCCTGAGAATTAATTGTATCATGCTTCTATCAGAATTGCAAAACTGAAGTGATACATGGTGAAAAAATGTCAAGATTGAATTAAAGTCTTCTTAAAAAAAAAATATTTCCCAAGCAAATTTGGCCCAGATTCCTCAAAGTCATTTGGTGTTGGTGCCTGGGAAGGTAACGAGGCCAGAAATGTGTTTTGTTGTTTTACAGTCCTAAAGGTGGGTAGTGACTGCTAGTGATGTGTTAAAAATTTAGCTTGAAATAATATGGGAAAGCAGACGGGCATAGGAGGTGATTTCAGAATGCACAGGCGTTTCTTTTGGAAGCATGCTGCATGGAGCACGCAACTTGCTCCTGCTTTATAGCATCTTGATGACATTCCTTAGCTTTATTTTTCAGATGTAATTGCAACCTGCATTCCAAGTCTTTGGAACACAGGCACTATATCTGATCTGCTACAGATTGCTTTCTGGTTCCCCATGGATTTTGTGCTGAATTATTTTCAGAGCTAAACTACTGTATCAGGTTTTTAGCAAAAGCAGTAAAAGTAGGTGAAATGGGGAAGAAAACAGGCATAAAATTTTTCACTTTTTTCATGTTAAAAATATATTTCCTTTGATAAACCTGTAACTGAACTGAAACGGGAAATGTTTTTTATGAATTATTATAAGCACTGTACAGAATGCTCTGTGTACTCTGTGGATAATACATTGATGTATCAAGCAAAGTGTTGACCTACGGGCATTTTGAGACTTCCCTTAATTGCAGAATAACAGGCTTACTAAACATATGAATTAAAAATAAGGCTCAGAGTTGTAATTCAGATCAGATTTGTTTCTTGTTTTGTTTTTCCCAAATCAGATAGCTGTTGGAGCTCACTTCGTTGTAATCCCTCAGCCAGCTTTACTGATGTAGGCTGAAAAGTGGAAAAAAGATTAACCCAGCTCATAAATGAGTAGCTTTCTCATATTCTCCCACTCATCCCTGCTGGCTTAGCAGGTGATGGATTCCAACATTTTCTAGGATAAGGTCTGTTTGCCACACTAAGAGCGGCTGCATGCCTGTGCCTGGGTGATTCTACTGTGGATGAGCTTTCCTGCAGTAATGGGGGGCGGGATGGAAGCAGGAGAGGAACTGAATTATTTTACTTGTTACTGTTTTTCTTTCCTATCAACAGATAGAGACATATCTGGGAACCCTTTTCAGGTCCTGATAGTTATGCCTAGGAACCATGGATATTACTTCACTTCTATGGAATCTGGTTTTGAGTACATTGTGGAAAGAATTGTCTTATTCTGTGGCTTGAGTTTGATAGAGCAGCTTTTTGCTTATGCTTTTCAAACAAAATCAGACCCATTAAAAATGAGTTTAAATTAAAAGGAAGTTTTCTTATATACTTGATAGAATTTAGCAACATAATCCAGAGGTGTAAGAGAACAATTCATGTGGTCTAGTTCTTCCATAAGGACTGTAGCTCTAATTGCCTGGGAATTACTCCCAAATAACCCCTTTAAGTTCTCTTGTTAATGTTATGAAACAGGATACACTGTTGAAGAACCTTGCAAGGACCTCCTGTGCCAGCCATGTAGCAAGAGACAATGCAACAAGAGTTTCGCCTTTAGTAATGCACAAATGGATCCTTTCAGCTCTAAAGAATTGTGGAATTTAATTCTGATTATATCAATTCAGTTACTCTTTTTGGTGGCCTTTGGTTATCATAAATGGCTGGCCTTTCACTGGGATTATAAAATTAGCTGAAGAGAGGGAGATAGCTGAAGTAGGATTTTGTGTATATTAACAACGCAGAAGTAAACTCCAGGAGTTTTCTTTGAGGTAAAAAAACCTTCTAAGAATGATAGAATGTGTTAGAGAAACCACTTGGAAGTTGCTAGCATGTAGCTGGACACTTCAAAATGTTTTAAGTTTTATAGGGGTTATTGACATTTTAAATGATAAGCTAAGATTTAAATTGGAACCTTAATGTGAATAATAAAAACTCTTAATTGATTTCACAGTGTGAACTCAGTTTTGTGTTTCTGATGCTGGTGATGGTTCATGTGCCTTTTTAACACTAAATACTTTGTATTAGATGTGCCTTAGCTGACAGTCTGCAAAAGTGATGTCCGATTTTGTTTCCCTCAATAAACGTTCTTGGAGTATATAATTTAAAATGTTGTCATAATAATACTTATGGAAAAAAATGGTCTTGTAGCTGAGTTAAATAAAGTATTAGAATTCTGCAAAAATACACAATTCCTAAAGCAGTGTTGAGCTAAATGTTTGTTGAGCTTTCAGAGCTGCACTCTGCTGGTCTGTTCTGTATCTGCTGATGCTTTAGCTCTGTAATTGATGCCATGTATCTCTTCTAATTTTTAATATAAAGGGCTACAGTTACATGTTTAGTGTACATAGCTTGTGTTTTTGTGGTGAAGACTGTTTATGAGCCTAAGCCTACTGTGACTTTTTCTGAGCAGCAGAAATGGGCACTGTTAGTCAGTTAAGTGTCTCCTGAAGCAAGTATGAACCCAGTCATAGAAATACCTACAAGCCAAGGTGTATCATTTATTGGCGTAGCATACCATGAGCTGAGGGGAATCTCTTGCCTGAAAGTGATTATTTTTGCCCTACCTCATTGCTGTGACTGAGCGTGTAGCTATTGTGCTTGGATACCTCCTGTAGAGCTGTCTCAGCTACAAATGGAGCTGAACTTGTTTCATTTTGCTGTTGGTGCATTTATGAATCATTTGCAGGTCTCTCATTAAGTTATTGTGAGGTTTTCCAGTAATCTCAGAAGCACTTGAACCACACTGATAGCCATCAGTGGAAGAGCCCAGTGTTTGAAGGCAGGAAGCAGCATTGGTCTGTGGAGTCCTCTCAGTCACCCTGGGGCAGAGGGTGTTCCTGTCTGTGCCAGCTCGGTGCGGGGCTGTCTCTTTTAAAATGAATGTATTTTCAAAGATTATGCTTTAGTATGCCACTCTCTAGTCCTGCAGCACCAAAGGATTGAAGTAGGTCTGCTCTCTGTACTGCTCTGATGTTTCTGCCAGTCCTGAGTATCAAAGCTGATCTGTAGCGGAGTGGAAGGGTGGGCAGCTGGGATGAGGTGCAGTTGCCTGCCGAGGATCTGCTGCTGTTAGTGGAGATGAGGAGTATATTTTGTATAGGTAAGGAATGGTTTGTGTTGGTGTAGAAAACCATGCAGGTCCTGTGCTGCCAGGAGGAGTGGGAGGTGCCCATTGCACGTGTCGTACCTGTGCCAGCGACAGGTCTCCTGCCAGCTCCCAATTTTAAAAGGCGTACAATGACACCTGATCTTGCTGAGAACACCTGTAGCCCTCTGTTGCTGTCCTTATGCAGAGGTTTGCCGCTTGGTGCTTTTGTAGATGCAGACTATTGATAGGGGATCACATAGGTTTTAAGTTAGAAACTGCAACTTGGAAGCGTGTAAGTGGCTATTAATAAAAGGCACATCCTGGTTCACACTAAATTAGTAGCTGTTACTCCATGGGTGGCTAAATTCAGTGTGCTTTTTCCTGTATTTAATAGTGGACAGAGTAAAATTCTCATGTAAAGACACCTTTTCTTTCAGAAGAATATCTAACTCTGTCTTGACACTGCCTTAATATGCTGATACAAAGTGACCATTTTGAGGCACGATGTAATGGACAGGTGGCAATTCTTTGTGGGTTGTTTTTGTTCCCCAGGGTTCCCCCAGAGCTCCAGCTGCCTCTCATGGCTGGGCAGTTTGAGGGTAGCGAGGTGGTGGCTGATAGATGATGGAGGAGGACTGGTTAGTCTTGCTTTGCTGAAGCCTGTATGTCACAAAGTCTGCTCCAGCTGAAATAAAGGTAGTTCACATAGTGGCACAGGTGTGTAATTAATGGTGGTCCTTTTGGGTTTGAACACTTCTGCTTGAGTGGGTTCTTTGTGTGGGGGATTTTTGTTTGTTTTGGTTTTTTCTTTGTTTACAGTGGGTTTTGGTTGTTTTAGTTTTGTTTTTCTGGTTTTGTCTATGAAGGAGGTAGTCCTAAAAATACTTCCCCTTCTATTCAGGTGGCTTTGTAGTTAAAAGTCAAGAATGCTGAGCCGGGCGCTTGGAACAGACCCTTCTGGAGGAGCGAGAAGCTGTAGATCAGTTGGTTGGTGGCTTTGGCTCAGCTGTAATTTGTTAATAGCAGGAGTAGCTACTTTGCCATGAGGCTATTGGAATTTATCTAGTACTAGGATCTGTTTCTTACTAACAATTCAGAGTTAGATTGTGGAGCAGCCCAGGTGTTGGGAAGCGGATATGGGATATGGAAAAGGTTGGGGTTGCTTTACATTTGACAGGGAAAATGCATTTCTAAATAGATGACATGTGAAAGATGTCCTTACAAACACAGTTGCTGTTATTTTTAGACTAGTGCTATAATTGCATCTCCCAGATGCCACTACAAAATTGATGAGATATTGGGCTTTTTTACTGGAGTCAGTACGTTGTCACTGGATTTGCTAGGCATTCACTGCACAGCGGCGGTTCAAATACAAATCCCACCTTCAGGTTCTTCCTCTGGCAGGGGTAGAGGCAGGTTTTGGCCGTGGCGTGTTTGCGCTGTGCTGCGGGCGCTGCGGCAGCGCTGCCGTGTGCCGGGCCGTGCCCGGGCCCGTCCCGCTGCCCCCCGCGCCCGGGCCCGGGCCCGGTTCGGCACCGCGCGTCCCGCGGCGCGCCCTCTGCGGGCGCCTCGCAGCACTGCAGGACCTTGTGTTGGATGCTAACTGCATTTCCATTAATTTGCGTGCGGTAGCTACTCTGCTCTGTGCTGAGCGCCGGACATCTCTTGAAACCCAGTTGTCTCTTTACCTGGCATGAATTGGGTTATGGGACAAGAGGAGGTGAAATGCTCGCTTCTGTTATCTGAAAGGGTGAAGCCTATGCTGTTAGTTTTCAGATTAATTGTTTCTGAAATAGCTATTGGGGAAGAGGTTAGACTAATTAAATGAGGCATTGTCTGTTCAGAGTGCTCCTATCGTAACTGGCTAGCAGGCAGTATTACAGTATGCAGCATTTAACGTGGAAGATCCACCAACAGGGTGGGAACAAGCAACTTGCTGCTTAAGCTAATTTTGAAGCAGACAGCAGGGCCTAGATAGGTTTAGAATGAAGCCTCTGATCCCGTGATGAATAAGTAGCCATTAATGATGCACGCTTGGTATTTTCCTTACTTTTTTCATAGCAGGCTATTGTTTAGAGGGGGCTCCTTACTGAAATTGTTACTGAGCTGTGATACTGCAGTCAGTGTACCTGTGTGTCTAGGGAGGGGCAGAGGTGAGGCACGGGAGTGTGCAGTCTTCTAGCAGTCGGTAGAAAGTATACAAACCCACCTACTGTCTCTGAGCTCTATGCATTGCCTCAGCTTATCTCGGTGCTGAAGGCTGGTTGGTTGATCAGACTTGCTGAGCCGCCTGAGTGAATGATGCGTTCTGTCCAGAACCTGCTAGGTGTGCAAGAAATGCCATTTCAGCACTTCCCATGGTCGTGGTGCTCACAAGGTCCCTGCAGTGCAGAAAGCAAAGGCAGTGTGGGTTTGGTGATGTCACTGAGCAGAGGTGGAAGCTGCCCAGTTGAAGCAGGTTGTGCACTGAGAATGCTGCAGTTCATGTTTCTGAATCAAAGGATACTAATGAGTCTGTGTTTTGGAAAAGCACAGCTCCACTAGCTTGAGCCACCTCGAGCGTGTTGAGTTTCAGCTGTATCCCGAATTGGCTGGCCTTGCCAGAGGTGTTGTGATCACTCCACTGCCTCAGCCCAGCTGCAGTCATGGGCCTGTGGCAGCTCTACCCATGGTAATGGTGCCACTCTGATCAGATTGAAGGACTGTTTAAAAATTTGCTGTGCCCTGAACATGGGGGGGACGAAGTATTAACTCCAGGTAAACAAAGAGAACAGGTATTGTCTCTTGTTTAAAGGTTCTTCCAGACTCCCTCAGGTGGTGGTACTGGAGTGGGAAAAGTAATTTGTGTGCTGCAGTTGTGTAGCACTGTAGCTGCAAGGGCCCCATGCTGGGCTAGAGCCAGAGTCTTTAAAGATGCTGCTTGGATAAATCTAAGAAAGCTGCCTGAGCAACGCTTGTTTCAAGGAAACAAATGATGTCTCTTTCTCCTCCTTGTAGATGGATTGAATCTTCTGTGTTGAATGCCTCTGGATTTCCTACTGGGTTTGACATCTGGGGAAATACTTGTGATTTAAGCCACTGTGGCAGACTGAATTGTGGATCCTGGGTTCCCAAGACTTTAGCTCTTGAGGAGAAGCCACTGCTCGATCACGTTAACCTGACATCTCAGCCACGATGGTGCTGTCACAAAGGCAACGAGATGAACTGTAAGGGATCATTGTTTTTAAGTTTGTATTGCATTTTCATTAAACTTCAATTATTAGCATTTGTTTCAAAATAGATTTTATTTAGAGTTTCTCTGTTCACATGCCCTTTAAGTTCTGTGTATTGTGGTTTGGATCTCTCTACTCTTTATTTTTGCTAGGACTGATGGTATTTGAAACTAGAATTGGGAAATGATGAAAATAAAATTTCAAAGTTACTGGTGGCATAAAAAATGGATTCTTCCATTTGCAGTAAGCATATTGCAATATAAGATGCAATCTGTGAATTCTACATTTATCTTGAGTAAATTCTGGAAATTTTTTGCTATTTTACTTTATAACGTAGACAAGGATCTGATCAGAATGCACTATGTTGTGATGGCAGTATTTCTCTGAGTCCTTAAATTGTATTTGAAATGTTGTTTTGTAGAAATCGAGCGATAGCAGATTACCTCCGTTCCAATGGCTACGAGGAGGCATACTCGGTTTTTAAAAAGGAAGCTGAATTAGATGTGGTGAGTTCAAACAAGATTCTTCATGTATATTTTAGTTCAGAAAATCCTTTTGAGATTTGAGCTGGATGAGGAGTTAAGCCATCACCTGAGTTTGTTGCATACCTCTTGGGTAACCGTGTAGTAGGAGGGCAGGCTGAAACAGTTCATAGAGATTCATCATCCAATAAGGCCAGGCTGGACAGGGCTTGGAGCAGCCTGGTCTAGTGGAAGGTGTTCCCCCCTAGCAGGGGCATGGAACAAAATGAGATTCAAGGTCCCTTCCAACCCAGACCAGTCTGTGATTCTGTGATTGTGTGACCAGCTCTGGTAAGCAGCTCTGTTTGCTTAGACTCTACAGATGCCAGTGACTCAGACCAGTCATTTCTTGCAACTTCATTCTGTTGACTTGCCTTTGTCACAGATAATTTGGTATAATTTTTAACTTTGCCACCTATTAGCATAGGAGGTATGCATTTCATATGGCTACAGCTGGATTGAGTAGTAAATTGTGCTGGATAAATCCTTGCCTTTTCTTTGTTACATATCTTGCATTGTTCTTTTCCTAAAATGCTTGAAGTTTGACTTAATTTCTCCAATTTGCTACTAGTGTTGAATAAATAAGTAGAAATGACGAATTGAAATACCATGCTTATAATTGAAAATCCTAATATAATTTCCCTATCTGCCTTATCTATCAACCTAATTTAGTCTCCTCTTCCCAAAGCTTAGGAAAGCAATCTAAATAGGTTAGATGGTCCTGAGGGAAAGAGAAAACACAGCTGCTAAAAGTTTCACAACTTTTATACAAGAAAATCTGAATTGGAGTGGGCTATACTAAAGTGGAAAGAAAAGGTAAAGGCTGAAAATATTTGAGTAAATTGGAATGATAGATGTGTAGCTCTACAAAGAGAGATTTAATTTTTGTATGGATCATTCATGCAAATTACTCCAGCTTTCACAAGTGCCCCCACTATAGCAGTAGATTAACATCTGTCTCTGACCAAGGTAGCAAGTCCTCAGAGCTTTTGTCTGCTGTGGAGTAAATCTTGGCATGGTTATTTTCTGATGTCTGTTATCTTCATCACATTTAGGATTATTGTAGTATGAGACTGTAATTTTGTAATGGAAAGGATGTGCAGCACTTAGTTACTTCTGCACCTCTGACGTTTGTGTTGCTTTTCTTCCTCTTTCTTTAAATGCCTCTTCTCAGAATGAAGAGTTAGATAAGAAGTATGCTGGACTTCTGGAAAAGAAATGGACGTCTGTTATAAGATTACAAAAGAAGGTAAGTAGAGATGTGCTGGATGTACATGTATTAAAAGTTAGCCCAGAAAGCATTCAGCACTGAACGTGCGTGTGCAGTCCTGAAGCTGGAGAGGCAAGAGGTGCCTTGAGGCAGTTGGTGAGCGGGGAGATGGAATTGCTGTGTGCAGAGGGTCAGGCCGGGCTGGAACGGAGGAAAAATCAGCACTGCCTGTTGTCTTTGGCCATGGCCCTGGAGGGAAGGAGCCATTAGCTCCAGTGTGTTCCATGGGGATTGTGCTGCAAGTGGAGAGTACAAAACTCTTTTTAGTCATGCTTCAATGGCTCATGAGTGTATCAAAAGCAAAAAAACCCCTGAAATCAGTGTGTTAACAATGAAGTCCTATCCCTTGTGCAGGTTAATACAGTGAGGGTTTATTAGCCCTCCAGTGTTTCTGTTGTTGGTTAATGTGTGTGCTAGCTCCAACAGGACACAGAATTCCTGCAGCAGTGGCATTCCTTTTTGTTGGCACAACCTTCTTTGGTAGTTTGGCACAATCGTAATTCAGATGTATTTGTACAGTGTGTGAGTAAAGGGGATTTTGTAGAACTTTTTTTTCCTGTGAAAATATTTGGGAATTTGAAAAGAATAAATTATTAATGATTAGATTATTAAGAATTAACTATATATTATTAAAGAATAAGCTATAAATGATTAATTTAGGTTTGGTTTTTAAAATCAGTGCTACTGAATGTTGGTTATCAGTTTCGGTCCGTGCAGTCTTGGCTTTTCTGTGAGTTTTGGAGTCAGTTGTTATTTGGATTACTAATGAAGAAGGTGAATTAGATCTTGTATAAAACTGGAAATGAAAGGTTTCTTTAAAATTCTTACACTTAGGTAATGGAATTAGAATCAAAGCTGAATGAAGCTAAGGAAGAATTTACATCAGGTGGACCTCTTGGTCAGAAACGAGACCCTAAAGAGTGGATTCCTCGTCCTCCAGAGAAGTATGCATTGAGTGGGCACAGGAGTCCTGTCACCCGAGTCATTTTCCATCCAGTGTTCAGTGTTATGGTCTCTGCTTCAGAGGATGCCACAATAAAGGTATGTGTGTGCTCCAGACAACTGCCTGCGGAATAGGTGGCATCAATACAGTGAAACATGTTCTCCTGCTGGGCTTATAATGCTTAAAGTTAGCTGAAAATAGTTTTCAAAATGCATTAATTCTGTTAATTTATAAGTAACAAAATCACATAAAAAGAAATTTATTCTTCTCTTCTATTAAGCTTTTTTTTAGGACTGTCTGTCTCTTGCTTGCTTAATTATTGAACAACGTGCTAGGCTGGCCTGCAGAGTGCAAATGTGAGGCTGCAGAATACAAAGAGTAATGGGCTGCTGCTAACAGGCTGTCTGTTCCCTTGTCAGGTGTGGGATTATGAGACAGGAGACTTTGAGAGAACCCTGAAGGGGCACACAGACTCTGTGCAAGATATTTCCTTTGACCACACTGGCAAACTCTTGGCCTCCTGTTCTGCTGATATGACCATTAAGCTATGGGATTTCCAGGGCTTTGAGTGCATCAGAACTATGCATGGTAAGGTATTAAGGGATTGATTTAGCAGTCTGTAAAGTGAAGAGATTTCTTTTTTTTTTTAATCCAGGAAAACTGCTGATGTGGAATGGGGTTATAGACCAGAGTATTTTCCAAAAGAAAAAAGGGGAGATATAGTTTGGTACTTTGAGTGCTCTGTAAATAGGGGAATACATGCAGTGTTTATGGAATGAAATAGCATCTTAAATCTACTATGCATGATGGTGTAGGAAGCATCTCTGAAACAAAATGACTGAGGGACTTCAGCTTTAAATATCAAATGCTTGCTAGACAGTAAAACTACCTTCAAATCAGTGAAAGATTCCTTCAGCCCCCAGTTCCTGATGCAGGGCCAGAGGAAGGGAGGAATCAGTGCCAGAGGAGTTGTGGCTGCTCCATGTGGGGTTTGGCTGCATGTGTTTGATCACACAGGAACGTTCCCTTTGCACTGGGTTTGAAAGCCATAGGAAAAATGAGAAAGTACAACACCCACGGCTATAAGATTCTAATATTGACAGCAAATGGTTTTTACAGTCTTATGTAAGAGCTTTTTTTTTGCTTTTAGGATCATTTTTAGAAGGGGTGAGTAGAAATAGAGGATGCTTGAGACTTAAAAAAATAAACACCCACCCATAGGTATATGCAAGTAAACAAAAAGCACCTTTAAGGATGCTCAGTGTCTGGACTGTGTGGGTTCTAAAAGTATGGATAATTATTTCATAAAACCTCAAGTTTACATGTAAAGATTATTCAATAAAGCATGCTCTGCTGCTGTAGCTACTTGACCAAGATAAAAAAAAAAGGGAAGTCGTGTGTGCTCTGTGAAAACTCTGCCAGTGCCACTTAATAAAGGCTTTATTTTGTTTTTAGGTCATGATCATAACGTTTCTTCGGTAGCCATCATGCCCAACGGAGATCATATAGTTTCTGCCTCAAGGGATAAAACTATCAAAATGTGGGAAGTCCAGACAGGGTAAGTGCACTTGTGAGCAAACAGCGCCAGAACAAAAGCGAGGAGAAACCACTGTGTGTAGAAATGGGACACAGGAATCTGGATGTCAGCAGGCACTCTTTGAATTGAGAAATGGTGTTCTGCTGTTTAGAGTAATTCACTGAAAGATTCTGCTCTAGTCATTAGGTAGAGGGGTTTAGATGTTAATACTGACTAATTAAAGCTAACTGGTTTTGTCTTTCTAGAAGCTATGAGGGTAGATCTCTAGCTCATGACCAGTTAGAAAAATAAATTCACTGGTTTACTATGAGTTTAAAGAAAGTATCTGTTACCTTTCTTGACACAGATCAAGGTGTCCCCTGATTTTTTTTGTCTTCTTGTTTGTTTCATTTATCAATTGCCTCTCTAATAACCTAAATGACCTGTAAATCTCTACTTGTTCTTAAAATACGTGTTTAATGCAAGTAGTCACGTCAACTTAATTTTCCCCCAAGTTTCCTGCTTTTTACCTTAACAAGTTTTAGCTAGCTCCTAGCTGTTGCTGCTTTCTCACATCAGCATCCTTTCCACAAACTCCTTATGGCGTGCTCCATCAGCTGCCTGGATGAACATGTGTGCACTAAAATATTTTATCTTAACCACTGAGTAGGTGAGGTGTGCTGAGCTTTCCAAGGCCCGTGCAGGGGTGATTGTGCCAGCAGTTGGGTGATGCTGTGTTTCTTGCACAGTTACTGCGTGAAGACTTTCACGGGGCACAGAGAATGGGTGCGCATGGTGCGGCCCAACCAGGACGGCACCTTGATTGCCAGCTGCTCCAACGACCAGACGGTGCGCGTGTGGGTGGTGGCGACAAAGGAATGCAAAGCTGAGCTCCGAGAGCACGAGCATGTGGTAGAGTGCATTTCCTGGGCTCCTGAGAGCTCCTACTCCACCATATCAGAAGCTACAGGATCAGAGGTAACATTCCCGGGCTGTTACACCAGCATGCACAGGGCGATCTTTGTTTGTGCTCTGTGTAGCACTGACAGCCGCTCAGCTTTGGGCTCAAGGGCCTGGCAGGTACAGCAGGTATATGAGTACTTTGGTCCAAGTATCTTGGTGTGCAGCTAAGCCCTGTCTTGGCTTCCCAGGATCCAGCTTTTGTGTTTAGGACCTATCCTTGCACTAGTGAAAGTGAACTTCAGGGAGATGCTCTGTTCAGGGAGGGGTGAGAGTGGGACTGCTGTCTTGTACTGCAGCAAAGAAATGTGTAAAGCAGCTTCTCTGGCAGAATGTGAAGATTATAAGGATACTTAGCAATTGGAAGGTAGAGGGGGGAAGGAGCCAGTCAGGAATGCAGAATGAAGCTGTCTTGGGTGCAGAGTGCACTGTGCTGGAGTCAAGCACCGATTGCTGTGATTTACTGTAGAGCTACTGATGGGAGAAAGCATTCCTTAACTAAAATGAATCCTAGTTTGTGTGATCACTGATACCCCTTCTAGTGAGCCTCAGGAAAGCCTAAAGGCCAGAAGAAATTTTCGTTCCAAGGGTGTTAAAATGTAGAAAAAAGGAAATAGAAATAAGCTCCAGTTTCTAGTCATGCCCCCCACCTGGCATTGCTGTTTTGCCCTCCGCCTCCAAAGGCCATGGACACCCCAGGGGAAAAGTAGCCACACTGAACACAGAGACTTGACTAGTGATGGCTTTTACAAGTTATTTCAGTCAAATTTTACTTGAATCGCCTAAAGATCCTTGTAATCTTTTGATGATAAGTAATGAAAATGAAAGTCGGTATGTCCTTCCTGAGGCCGTGTGGGCTCTGCCGGGGTGCCTCTCCTGCCCCCTGCTGGAGGGATCGGGCACAGCCCGCAGGGGAGCGCCTTCCCTGCACACCTGGGGCAGGTGAGCTCTGCCGTGGTCACACCGTGCATGAGCACACACAGAAATCACTTCACAGTCAGAAGTTTTCAGGAATTCTTAACCCTGCTTCATTACATTTTATGAAGAATGTGAGCACAAAAATATGTGTGAGCTGCATCCTCGTTTGTCCCGAGATGTGGCCCTTGAGCTGTGTCTGCTGTTAACAGAGGATGTCTTGCAGTAGGCAAGTGTGTATTCAAAGTGTTACTTGGCTTGTGGAATCAGCAGGACAAGCAACCATTTCTTTTAACAGATTGTGTAGTTCTCCTAGCATTACTACCAGTGCCTGTGATGCAGCTTCGTCAGTGTGGGTTTACTTGCTGTAAGCTGTTGTGTGATCTGATTTTGGTACTAAACAATATCACTGGGAAGGGATCTGCTTCATTCCTCCTCTTGCTGCTTCCATCCTACGCGTACCATAACTTAAAACATAATTTTCTGTAGACTAAGAAGAGTGGCAAGCCTGGGCCTTTTCTGCTGTCTGGATCCAGAGACAAGACCATTAAGATGTGGGACATTAGCACTGGCATGTGCCTTATGACACTTGTAAGTCCACTGGTGTTTTTTCTGGCAGTCCTAGCTGCGTATGTACAACCAGTTTTAATGAAACATATTATCTTGCATGTCATGTTTTCAAGAGAAGCCAGAGTTATAATAATCCAAATGCTGGAAATACAGCTTTAATGGCTTCTATAGTTCAGATCTTGTTCTTGCTAAGAAATACTGACAATCTCCGAAATCATAGTGTGAATGCCGTACTGTGGTGTAGGTCCTGTTATGAGTAGCTTGGATTGTTTACAGAAATGCTGGTAATCATCTGAATTGTGTCTTCTGTGAGGTATCACGTTGCTGCCACGTGTGGGACTTCCTGCAGGCCATGGCCTGCTGTTGCCAGCTCAGATTCTGGGTGGTGGTGCTGGGGGTGAAGAGCAGAATTGGTGCAGATCACATGAGGACTGCTGTGTGTTTGCGTTCAAGTACAGGAACTTGCATTGTTGGGAGGACTGATAGAGGTGTAATAATAGAAACTGGAGATAAGCTGTGAGTTCTCAGAGGCCTCAGGAGCTCAGTGCTGTCCTTGCGGGGCCAGGCAGGGTCCCTCAGTGTGCCCTAGTGCGAGGTGTGGGATGCTCAGCTCTCAGCCTGCTCACTGATCTCTCCTTGTGCACAAGGTGGGCCATGATAACTGGGTACGTGGCGTCCTGTTCCATTCTGGGGGAAAGTTTATTTTGAGCTGTGCTGATGACAAGACTCTCCGTGTCTGGGACTTCAAGAACAAGCGATGCATGAAAACCCTCAACGCGCACGAACACTTTGTTACCTCTTTGGGTACGTATTGCTCTCTGTGCCAGAGCTGCTGCTTCCCTGCTGCTGCAGCTGGGCACCAGGCTGCCATTCACCTTGGGGCCCTAGTGGCACCTTGTGCTCTCTGTGTAGAAGAAATGAACTAGAAATTAACACCAGTTTCTAGTCAAACCCCCCACCCATGTGAGTTGTAGAATTTAGAGTGTGCTGGATTTTTCCACTTCTGCTGCCAGTGTTGCTCATGGATAAGAATGTTAACTGACAGGGAGTTCTGGAACCTGTCACCAGAGCATGCAGGCATGTGGGGAGAGTTCTAGTGTCAGTGCTTGTCCAGCAAAAGGAAAAGTAGGGTGTGCACAACAGTCAGAAAAGAGTTACTTGGAATTCCTGGACATTCCTGGTTTGTGTTACCAGATCTTGGTAACGGCATGAGAGAATTTTGCTACAGAAGTATAGCCAGGAGCTTTGGAATTTAGCCTTTGAGCTGGTAGAATTGTTTTGGAAAAGCAGTGCCATTCAGCGAGAGTAGGAAATGCTGAGGTTCTGGGTTCACTGGTAACGAGAGCTTTTGTCTCCTGGCAGATTTCCACAAGACAGCCCCGTACGTGGTGACTGGGAGTGTAGATCAAACAGTAAAAGTGTGGGAGTGCCGCTGATGGAGTTCACAGTGACCCCTTTTCCTCTGGATGCACTCAGATACCATGGTTACCCATTGAGCTCTGTTTAAATAAATATTGTCCTTTCATGTAAATTATTCTGGATGTAGATTGAGCTTATTAAATGTTACACACAAAGTATTCATGCATGGTGAATCCAAATTGTATACTGTAAATTTACATACGTTGTCTAGAAGTACCATAGGTTTAAGAACATGGGCTGGCATTGGTCACATCAGACCTGAGAAGGCAGAAGTGGGATGATTGGAATAGGGCACTTAACTGAATAGTTGACAGTGTCGTTATGTCGGATAATTATACCTGTTTTTCTTTCTGCTGTCTGTTGGTGCCTGAATTGGTGACCTCATTTGGGAAAAGTTTTGTAGGGCTCTTTCAGAAATGTGTATCTATGTAACATCACTTAAGTGTGCTTAATAAATCTTCTCTAAGAATACTAGATAATAAGGCTGCAATTCAGAATCTTCTGAACCTTATATGTAATTAATGGAAATTAATTAAACTCTGGAATATTTGTCATGAAACATTTGCCAAATCAACAGAAAACATTTGTTTTGGCCTCCTATCACGCAAGGGTTGGTATATTTATAGAACTGACTGTAAACCTGAAATAAGACAACAAATCTTAGTCGCAGCTGATGTGATAAATGTATTTATTTTTTATTTGGTCATTCAATGGTTAAGCTGTGCTGTTAAACTAAGTTTAAATGGTTTTTTGTTTGTTTTTTTTTTTTAATGCTAGACGAACTTCCAGGAGGAGTTGTCCATCCCACTAGAGTTTAGTGATCCAGTTTCCAGTAGAGCTTCCTCTCCCAAATGACTGCCATGGTCCAACTTGCTGTTTGCTTTCCATGTTTGTTAGAGATGTGCAATTCCTATTTACACAGCAGGATCAAAGGACACTTCCCTCATTCACTGGCAGGAAATTGGGGTATACAAAAGTTTTTTGATTTCCTTAGTGCTCCTTGGACAATGAGGTGATCCTCACCTTGGCAATGTGGCTCCAATTAAAACATCCTGGGGTTTGCATGTGGAGAAAAACCTTGGGCTGCAGCATTGAAATGCTTTAAAGGAAGCACTGAGTATGTTGAGAATCAGTTGACAATGGCAGGTCAGATCCATGCAGGCTTCTAAAACAAAGATGCCATGAACAAAGCCCACACCCATCTGTGGGAATGATAATAAACATTAAAACCAAACCTATCAGCAAAACCAGCCCAGCTCAGTTATTAGTATTTATGTTGTTTGGTGTACACAATTTTTAATTTGCATATCCCTGAAGTTACATATTTTGATCTGAAATGAATGAAAATATTATAAGTTAATATTTTAATCAGCATTTTTGTGACAGATTCCATTGTAGATAACCAAGAATTACAATACTTATCAAACTAACCAGGTGTTTTTAAAAATCAACTTTAAAATTTACAATACAATGAAGTACCAGGCTGATGTTTTAACAGATGAATTTGTGCTTTATTTTATTCCTTTGGTTTAATCCATGGCTTTTAAAATGTCCCTTTTAATGCCCCTGAGAGTCCCTGACCAGCATAGGGTGGGCTGGAGGGTGAACGCACTGCACTGGTGAGAGGGAAGCTTCCACAGTCAGCCCAGAAGGAGCCTTAGTTCTGTGGGAGGAGCCGGATTGGGCTGTGGGGTCCTCTGGGAAGCAGTGGAGAAAGCGTGGTTCTGATGTGGGGGTTTTCAGAGACAGTTTAAGATCCAGGCTAATCTCTTAAATCCAGTGGTTTCTGTCATTCTCAGTGTGTGTTGCTGCATAAGCATGCACGAATAAAATCTGTTTTGTTCGTTAGCTGCTTGGACTGGAAAAATTTGCTGCTTTTTGTCCTATTGGAGAATTCCAGATACACAAGTAGTGCATCTTAAATCCCTCCATGCATCTGCAACTGTAAAGTAATAACATCTGTTTAATTCCTGGTAGGACCTAGAAACTTTATTTAAGTCTAAAATAAACCACCCTCATGTACATAACTCAAAACCTGAATGAGAAATTAAAGGTACCTGTGATGTGGAAGCTGTCTACTGCATTTTTTCGCTGTAGCAAAGACATTTACCAGGCCACCCGGCCCCAGTGCTGGCAGCAGTGTCACTGCTGTGTGAGACTCAACACTGCTCCTGTGCAGAGTGAGCCTTGTGGGGCAGCAGGGAATGATCTCAGGGATGGTCCTGACCGGACCAAAGCTGAAGCCCTGGCTGGAAGAGAGCCACACCACAGGCATGGGAGTGAGGGGGACTGGGGCGTGCTGTGGAACCGTCCCCACTGTTGCTGTCAGCTTGTGCTGTGCCTTTGCTGTGGTCAGATCTGCAGCAGTGAGGTTACTGGGTCAATAATGAACTAGATGCATTGGAGGGGGCAAGGGCGTCACTGGTGCTTTGGCACTTCCTGACTAAAGCTGGCAGCATGTGCCAGGCCCCAGCTCTGGCCTGTCACCAGAGCCACTGCAGCTCCCTGGGCTTAGCCTAGCCTGCGGCATGCCACACGCGTCAGAAAGTGCAGCATCTTTTGTGGCTTAGATAGAAGCTGAGCTTGGTGTTTTATACCACCTTGCACTTTAGAAGGTGAAACAAACCCGTCCTGCTTTTGTGTGTGGTGTGACCAATGTGTGCCCAGGACACTGAGGAAAGGAAAACAACCCCTGGTTGGTAGTGAGTGGGGACTGTGGGCATGGGGTCCCTGCCTCTCCTCTGCCGCTTTCTGTCCATGTGAACTGCCTGAGAAATCACTCTTAGACAGCTCCTGACTCTCCTGAGAGCTGGTTAAAAGGAAAAATACTTTGTTTTTGTAGACAGTGGTGGCTTGGTAATCCTTTAATGGTTTGAATATTGCAAATGCTGAGTGGAGTGAAGGAGAAGCGCCCTTGGAGTGAGCTGTTGTGTCCAGCTGTATATAACGTCCGTGTACTAAATCAATACCGAGAGTCCTGTAGCAAGAGCACGTGCATAGAGGGGTGGGATGGACGGGGGGGAGTGGGGGGGTCGCGTTGGATTTGCAAGTCACAACTGGCGTTAACTGGCCTTTTTATCTTTCCACTGTGTCATGTAAGTAGCTGCTTTCCTGTCCTGCCTGTCCCTCAGGCTTCCCCGAGTTCATTCTGAAGAGAAGTAAGCAAAATCCTCACGCTTTAGAGTCGATCCCGACATCGACGTGAAGGCAAATGTCAGATGTTTGTTTGAGCGCTGTTAGAGGTTGCAATTGGAGAGAACAGTTCCCAGGCTGTAGGAGTTAACTGAAGCATTGACACAATTAAAACAAAATCGGTAAAGGAATGTATATAATACTGCTCTGTGTTTTACAGTAAGATTTGTTGCTCTCAGACTGTGTAAAACAAAATTTATTCATGTTTTCTGCATATTAAAAAAATCTTATTGTACCAATTGGTAAACTATTAAATGCATATAAAACTAGATGTGGTTTTGTTTCCTTGGATGCAAGAATTAAAACTATTTTGAAAAAAGCTGTTGGTGTTTCACCCTCAGATTTTGCTCCCACCTGCTTTGCCCTTGCTCTGATTTTAATTTAACTCGCGCTCACCTGAGGCTGCAGAAAGTGGTTTTGAGCTGGTTCATGGCAGCTGGAGTAGTGAGAGGTTTTGTTGTTTGATCCGATCGAACGAGTTGCTGCAGGAAATGTTCAGGTGGGCTAAGCTGGACTCAGAGGTGGGCAGGAGAGCCTTATCCCTGTTCCTGGCACAGGCCAGGCCTGGCTGGGTTGGGTTTGGTGGGGTTTTCCCTTCTCTTGACGCTGTGTGTGTGCCGCAGACAGGAGCTGCCTTCACTGCTCCTCGCTCGTGCTGGGGCCAGGGGCGGTGCTGCCCACCCTCGGGGCAATCGCTCTGGCTGTGGGGCAGCACGGCACTGGGTGCTTCTGGCAACATCTCTTCTGCTCTTAGGGTTTGTGCCTGTGTGTGCTTTGGCTTAATTTTCCCTGTGGCTTGGCCCCGGTTGCCTCAAGTACCGTTTAGAGATGGGTCAGTGGCCAGAACTGGAATGGGCACGTCTTCATAATGGAAGAGCACGGATGTGCTTGTGAGCTTGATGTGGGGAGAGAATGAAAGGGCCCTCCTGCCAGCTGAGGTCTGTGGGAGCAGCTGGTAGGGTGGTACTTTGCAGTGGGAACAGACACGGGATCGACATTTGGATAAGACTCACTTGCATTTGGGACAAAAACTGAGTCTGGGTTCTGCCAGAGCCAGCGCATGCATGGGCTATCCCAGATGGGGTGACAGGGTGGCACAGAAGTGGTTTTTGGGGTCAGGGTTGAAAGGCAAGCCTCGTATGTCCACAAGCAGTGAGCTTCTCACAGGGAACGCAAGGCAGGTTCAGGTGGGAGTTGCAAGAAGTGTGGGCAGTTAAATTTAATTTTCCCCCTTAGCTGGGTGAGTTGTTGCTCGTGCAGCAGTGCTGCACTGACAGCAGCTCTGAGGTGTTTCCAGTCCCACTAGAGCACTGATGGGCACTGGCACATTTTTCAGTGAACAGGTTGAGTACCTGCCTGCCTCCAGCTCAGCTGGGTCCCAGGGCCCATTTGAATCAGTTTTTACACTCGTGTTTTAAGAACTTGTGAACAGAGTAATGAGAACCTCCAGAACCCGAAAGAGGTAGTGAGGTACAGACAGATGTTGGCAAATGCAGTTACTTACCAGCCTGCATTGTCCTTGGAGCTGCTTAGCTGTGGAGCCTCAGTAGCCAGGACTTGTCTCCTTCAGCCTCAATTCACATGGGTACAACATCCCCAAAGCTGTGTCCCTGCTCCCACAGTTCCCCTGGATGAGAGGGCAAAGTGACTCATCTCCCGGAGCACAAATGGATTCTGACAGCAGAGGTTGTGGGTCCTACCCCCTCTGGGCTGGGGTCGTGACTCTGGTACTGATTTACAGCTTTTAAAGCCTCTGGGTCAGCTGGTCCTGTTCTCTCCCCCCAGCTCCTGCTCAAAGGAACAGGAGTGGTGGCTGCAGTGCTGGTACCAACACTTTCCACCAAACAGTAAAGAAACAAAAAAAATACCTCCAGGAGTTTAAAAAGCTTTTAATGGACTGTAAGACACTAGTAAAAGAAAAATCTTGTAGGAAAGATGCACTGTAGTCATTTATTGATTGCTTTCCAGGAAATTCAGAATTTTTCTAGTAGGAGCAAGTTCATTTGCAGTGAAGACTCTGCTTTGATGTCTCCAGCACCTCAGAGGCTGCTCCCTCCTTTCCCCCCGCCCAGCCCCGAGTTACAGATACCTGTAGGGTCAGACAGGAAACCGAGGGTACAGAGCACAGGGACAGCACTTGGCTCCAAGGTCAGTAAGAGCAGCAGCACGGATTAGCACGGGGCACGATCCAGGACAGACAACGCGAGGCAGGGAGAGGCTGGGCACCAGCTGCGGCCAGCCCAACCTTCTTCTACAGCTTGATCTGCTTGGAAAATGGGACATTCAACTCTGTCGGCATCCCAGGGCTTGCAGCAGCCACGTCTTACCTGCTGGAGGACAGTGACAACCCCACAGGATGTGTGTGGGAGGGAAGGGGACAGGAGGAGTTCTTTAGTGGCACTTGCCAGCAATGGCAGCTCCGTACCGTCCATTGCCAGCAATGGCAGCTCCCAGTGCCAGTCCCAAAACCAGTGAGCAAAAATGCCAGAGGCAAAGGGACTGGCCAGAGGTTTCAGTGCTGGGGGAACTTCAGTTTTTATTTAAACCCCTTCCCCAAAACCTGGTACTTTCTGGTTGTGATTCTGTCAGGTTCAGGGCCCTCAGCTCTGTGTCAACAGCTCCTGTTGCAAATGATACCAGGTCTCTATTTCTGAATTTTCCTGCCCTCTCCCTTGCCCTTACATAGGGCTGTGATAGCCTCCTCACTCCCCTTAGCTCAGCCCTCATTTGCTGCACTCCCACCTCACCGAGGCACTGGGGTTTCCACTGCAATGGAAGTTTGTGCGCTTTTTTAAAGATCAAGCCCTCACTCTTTGGATACAGTATCCCAAGTTACTCAGCTGCAAGCAGAGGCAGAGGTGGAAGGGTGAATATAATATATCTATATATATATATATATCTATATATATATATCTATCTATATCTTTACCTTGAAAATTAGAATGTGAATGTTACAAAACCCCACTGAATTGCCAAACTGTCAACCAAACATAGAAAAAAATGGTTAAAGGGATCCCATGGCTATATCCTGATGTAGAAAATGCTGTACATCCCCCACTTCCACATGTCACAGGCTTCAGTCATCTCAGTGACTGTTCAAATATGGCTGTTCTCAGCCCAAGCTTGAATAGTGACTGGGGGGAAATGAATCTTTTGGCTTGGAATCCACGTTTTACAAGAACGTGGAGCAGTGATGGGGCTGGTTCTTTACTGGTTTAGCAAAGCAGTGTCCTTAGTCAACATAAAAATGACCTGAGAAATGTTACATTCCTCCAGACAGTTCATTTGGAATTCATATGTACAAAGTAGAAATAACTGCTGCGCACACACACGACACGGACACACACACGGCAGGAGGGCCCCGCGCGCCAGGACGGGTCTGTGCTGCCTCCGGCCACTTCCCCTCGCGTGGCAGACACAGCCTTGGGCACACAGATTACATTGCTCAGATTAGTTCTTTGCATTGTGTATTAATTGTACCAGTGCAATAACATTGTCAAAAAGGAGGAGCTGCTCCGAGGGCGGCTAAGGCCCTGGGCCAGATTCAGAAAAGGGTGGTTTAAACTTTTTTTTTTAAAGCGAGGTACACGTTAAGCAGAGCTCTGTGTTAAGGGGATGGCAGCAGAAGGCATGCTCGGCTCAGCCTCTTTCTCCTCCACAGCTTTGTCCTCTGCTTCCAGCTGTTCCCCACTTTTCATGCTTTCCTGGAGCTGCTGGCGTCGCTGCACCTCGGCTTTAAGGTTCTCCAAGTCTTTTTGGCTGAAGGGGAAAGCAGGAAGGGGAGCAGACATGAGACTGGGTGTGGGAATGGTGAAGCAGGACAAGGTCATGTTCACTGGGGGAACACTGCTTGCACCTCCCTCCCCCACAGCTCAGCCATGCCTGAGCACAGCCAGGGCCCAGTTTGCTGGCTGGGTTTGAACAAAGAGGCACCAGGATCTGCTCCCTCAGTGGGGCTGGGACAGAGCAGGGGGTTCATCTCGCTGATGGCCAGGCAGCCTCCAGCTGCCTTTTTACCACCAATGATATGTGCAGCCTTAGAACAACAGTCTTGGCTCAGGTCATCTATTTCCACCATCATCCCAATCAAATTTTCAACAAGTATTAAAAAAAAAAAAAAAAAAAAAAAAAAAAAAAATCTAATAGTCCTGCTGCTTGCAGTGGTCTTGATGATGCTAATCAAGGCCTCAGTTGAGATCTTGGCTAAAACAAACAAATTCTGGGGAGCTGGTTTGTGCTCTTTTGTGAACCAAGGCAGTGCAGATTTGATTTCTAAAGGCACAACCCAGAAGAATCACTGTACCTTAGTGGAATGAAGAGAATTCCATTGATAATGTTCAGCTGCTCCAGGACACTGGCCATACTGGGAGCTGTGAACTACATCACAAGGGAAAAGAAGTTTTAGGAACCTAGAGAGCACACTGAACTGCTAAACATGTCTCTTTACCAACAGTTGAGAAAACGGCATCATTTACATTATCACCTCTGTATATCTGTAAGCCTGAAAGCACCATCTAGAGCTTCCCCACCAGTCCCTGCAGGGAGCTCCGGCTGAACCCTGCAGGACTTCAGTTAAATACATCACAGTGCCAGTTCCAAAATGTGTTGGGTTTTCTACCCTCCTTTAAGTATTTTAACAAGGGTAAACCCTTTAGTGATGTTTTTATGGGTTTGAGCCTCTTCACTGGCCACAAATCCCTGGACTTTTGATTCAAGGTTCTTGTTCTCCCTTCATTGCCACAAACTCCTCAGGTCTGTTGCCAGTTCTCCACAGGGAGAACACCCACACACAGAACATTGTCCCACTCTGTCCTCCCTGCAGCTGGAACCTTCTTTCCCAATCTGCTGGGGTACAGCCTGGCAGGGAGAGCACCCATGGCACAGGCCGGGTACTCTGCCAGGTCTGGAGGCAGGCAGGAGCGGCTGGGTTTGGCCCAGGAAGGTTAGTCATTGCTGCTCCATGTAAGGTAAACCTGACAGCCCCTCTGTGCTGCCTGCCCAGCCTCCCCAACCACAACATCCCTGGAAGGAGAACAAAGCATCTGGTAAAAGATGACAGCATTTTTGAGGATGAGGAAACTGAAGTTTTTCTGGGTTGAGCAACCTGCTGCCTGGCAGCGAGTCAGAGCAGGGCAGGGTTGTGGGCAGGCGTGCCAGGCTCTCAGCCCAGGAGCTGTCCCTGCACCCTGCTGCTTCCCCAGGCACCCTGCAATGCTGTGCTCCATCCACACAGGTGACACCAGCCTGTGTCTGAGCCACTGCCCTAGCAAGGGACAACTGCCACCCCCTCCTGACAGTCCGTGTCCCTCAGGAGCAGCTGGACACAGCTCCACCTGGCAGAGCACCATCCCCAGAGCTCTGGGTTACCTTCAGGGGCATGATGTTGGCATTGGAGCCGTTCTTGTAGATCTCGTTCATTGTGCGCTGCAGAGCCACTGCTTGCTGTGTCAGGTATTTCAAGTACTCAGAGCTCTCTTTGGTCTTTTCATGGTGTTCACCGAGCTGATGGGAAACAGGAACAAAGAAAAGGTTCAACATCACAAGGGAGAGCAGGACCCTGCCCAGGGAACACACCTGGGTGCTGCCAGCTCAGCATCCCTACAGGAACTCAGCAAAATGGACTTTACCTGCCTTGGCATTCAAAAAGTAAAACAATTCCTCTGGGAACCTTCTTATCAACATTTCAGGTTTTCATCAAGTGGGAGCATATTTGCTGGGTGAGCAGCATTCCCTGCACTGGGCTCTTCTTCCAGGAGCAGTATCCCCCCCACCTGGACCTGTATTCCAGCATTCCCCACACTGGGCTGTGCCCTCAGCCAGCTCAGCTGAGTCACCCCGTGCAGCCACAGACGTGTTCAGACAGCCCCGGGCTGGGGCAGGAGTTTCACTGAGCAGCAGCCTGGGAGCTCAGCAGCTGAGAGCTCACTACCAAACCAGTTTGGAGCTGGTATTTAAAGACTAGTGGCACAAAACATGAGAAGAGACCAGTTTTTTCCAAGCCCCACCAGAACGTGGGGCCATGCCACAAGAGAAGTGCTCGTCCAGCCATGGGTAGAGCGTGGACACATTTGCAGGAAGCTGAGCAAAGACTCCTGGCATAGCAGTGAGCAGCTACTGCACAGGGCAGCAATTCTGCCCTGGCCCTACAAGTACTCCCTGGCATCTGCTCAGAGCTGTTTGTAGGAAAGGCCTCCCCAAGGCCCACGCTGGGCACTGGTTTGCAGCGGAACTGCTCAACTCTGGCCCTGCAGTGACAGCTCCCAAGTGCACAGTGGGGCCACTCATCACCTGATTCTTGTAGATGGTGTAGCCTTCCTTCTCATGCTGCAGAGCCGACCGGAACTCTGCTTTGCTCTCGTACACTCGGGCAACCAGGTGGTGGCTGAGGGAAGGAAAAAGGGCCGAGTCACTTCTCTGAAGAAAAAAACATTTCTGTGCTGCAGTGAGCGTGACTGTGCCATCAGTGTCTGGGCTGAAAGTCTTAACACAGGTGTCAAAGGAGACTGAATGCATCACCCTGGGAGTTACTTCTTCCCAGCCCAGCTGAGGATTCAAATACTACACTAATTAGGTTGGATTTTAGCTGGAATGCTGAGAAGTGACCTACAGAGGTAGACTGAGCTGGGCATCTTCAGCTTTCCTGGGTGCAGGACAGAAGGCCACAACAGTGAACTGAAGGGAGAGGCAGATCCATGGGAATACCTTGGGGCTGGATTTATTAACTGGAGAGGAAGGCTGCAGCCCTCAGGCAGAGCCAGGCCTGAGTCCTCTGGGCTCTTGCCAGCTGGGAGAGCTGACTTGGCTTGGACTGTTGGCCTTAGTGCTTCTGGAACGAAAAAGAAATTGCTGGATTTGGCAGTGTTTCTCTGTGGGAGGAGACGGGTCTCTCTAAACACCCCAGTGCCACTGAGGGACAGCTGAAGAGTCTCTGGAGCCTGCACATTCATCAGCCACTGGAAAACAAGGCAGGCTCTTGCAGGTGTTTAATCAGGTTGATTTGCAGCCTGATGGAGAACAGATGGCTGCAATGTGGCAGCAAGAACTGGGAGTGGGCCATGCCTGGCTGACAGAACCAGTTCTGCACTGAAGGACAGAGGGCATCCAGCACTGCAGCAGTGGGCACTGGGAGCAGATCCTACAGGGGTCACCAGTCCCAGCTCCCTTGGGAACACACAGAAACCACTCAGGGTTTTTATTCAAACACAGAACTTTATGGCAAGAGACAAAAGCACATTAAATGATTCTCAAAGATCCCTCCCTGAGGGCTGGAACAATTAAACATGAGCATTTAACATACTGTCCCTGTCTCCTAGTGTAATTCCCTTACCAGCTCTCCAACCTTTACTTCCCACATACATTTTTCTATTGAGAGTCCACAGGGACCAGGCTTATCTTGACAGAGTTTTTGAGCAAGCAGCATCACAGCAGATCTCCCCATTAACCTTAAGAACAATGGATCTCCATCTTTTGAAATAAACTTGGATTGTGCACCATGACCTTGGCTCTGGGACAAGACTGAATATGCAGTTCTCAAGCCCAGACCCTCCCCATGTGAGTGCTCAGTGAGTGTGCTCACTGTGACAGCAGTGACCCAGCCCAGCACCCCACCCTGCCTCACCTCAGTGCAACCTTCAGAGACTTGGAGCCGTGGTACTTGGAGCTGATGGCCAAGGCGTTCTCCAGGAACCGCAGCGACAGGTCATACTCCATGACCCCATGGAGCACCAGGCCAATGTTGTTCTGTGCAGAGAACCAAGCAGGCGTTGGGAAAGACACACTGACACGGCAGTTCCTGCTCTGTGAACAGTGGGACCCCGCAGGTGTGCCACTGCCAGAGGGGCTGTGACCCTGGCCAGTCCCTCCAGCAGCAACACGGGACAGGGACCATCGTCCCCCATGGCCCAAACAATCCAGGCACAAGGGAGGTAACAGACTCTCCAGTTTATGCCGGTGCAACAAGAACACAATAAACAAAGAACTTTTCCTAAGAATTACATGTCTCAAAACCATCTGCAGTATCCCAGTGCAGAGCTCAGCACAGAGGCTCACCCTCCCAGCTAAAGTGTCAAACGCCTTTTTTCCTTCATCTCATGCCACCAACCAGCAACAACCAGGGAGGAAAAGCACTGCCTAAATGTTTGCTTTAAACAGCCATCATGTGGGCATCTTGAAGGCCAAGCGGTTTCGCAGAGATTAGGAACTTGAAGATTCCTAAACAAATTACTTACATCTAAGAGTGCCATTTCTGGGTGATCCTCCCCAAATACCAACAGCATGAGGTAGCGTGCACGGTACAGCAGGTTCAGTGCTGTGGAGAGTTGGCTGTTTGCAAAGCAGTACAGAGCCAGGTGCATCTAGGACAAGAGAAGGCACCCAGCATTAATGTAAAGGAAACTAATCTCTCCACGCCTTTCCTTAGCTGCATGAATAAGAAGTCTTCCTCACTGGTTGAAGAAGGACTTCAGTCACTTTGAAATGATGCACAGTCCACTGAGGTGTTCCTGAGGACACAGCACTGAGGAAGCTGTGTGTATTATTTCAGTTTCTCTTAACACCCCTTGCAGAATATTTCTAACCTGACTTATATATGTATGTCATATTCTGACTGTGTTTTGGAGGGGATTCTTTCCTCTATTAATTTTTGACATAGGCCCAGGGCTGAAGCCAGGAGAATTACTATATCTAAATAAATATGCAGCCGACAAACAGTAGAAACCTAGGTTAAGCAGGACAAATGGTGAGCACACAGGACACACTCAGCTTTTCACTTTGCAGGATCATAAAAGATGATGAAGTGGAGAATTCTGGAAGGAAAGCTGCAGAAGAGGGGAAAATGCAACTGCTTTCCAGCTGCAGACATGAACTAAGGCTCTCAGACTGCAGCCAGACCCCTGAGGTGCTGCTGCTCCCCAGCTCCCCATACTCACATATTCTTGGATGGTGTTGGGATGTTCGATGCCCAGGACCCTCTCACTCATTAGCACCGCTTTCTGCTGATTGCTTAAGGCCTGAACAGAACAGAACAGAACCCAGGGCAAGTCACACCACGCTGTGAGCTTGAGCAAGCATGGGGAAGGACTGAGAGCACTGAGGCGATCCCCTCAGAGCCCCTGCTTACCTCTGAGTAATCTCCCATGATATAGTTGAGCCGAGCTAGCAGCCTCAGGCAGGCACAGATTTCTACATGCATAGCACCATACACATTGTTGAACAGGTTTAAGGCTTCATTGATGAGCTCACAGCCCTCCTTCAAGAAACCTGAAAAGAAAGTATATCCATATGTATGTACATATAAAAGAACCTCTAGCACTGCTGGAGACAGGAAGTGAGACCAACGGTGGGATACACAGACACAGGTGACTGCCCTGAGGGCAGGATATCACTGCCCTGACCCATCCCTGCTCATTGCTGGTGGATTTATAGCAGGAGGAGATCTTGGACACCAGGCTTGGCAGCAGTGTCCTGGTGGCCATGCCCCAAATACCCTGCTCTTCCCATTATCAGGGATCATCATGAGAGGCAGAGGCACATGGGATCTGTACCTTGCTGAACTTTTGCTTGCCCGCTCTGGAAGAAGTGGAAAGCATCGGAGGCTTTGGGGTTTACATGCTTCACTACAGGGAAGATGTTAAGAATATCCTCTTCTGTGAAAGTGGGCTTGTGCCTGTTGTCGAAGTTGTACTCCTTCAGCAGGATCTGGAGGGACCAAAAAGAGTGGAGGGCACAGTTACCACTGCCATAGGCACTTGGCAAGAACAGGGGCAAAATTCTGAGTGTGAAATCACAGTCAAAACATCTCCTGTACCATGACCTGGGACAGAAGTCTCCAAGGTCAGATGTAGGTGTGCACCACCACCTGTACATGGCAAAATGGCACCACAGTGACAACATTGAACCTGTGACAGGAGAGCTCTTCCAGCTGTTGTCCCACAGCCCACAGAGGAGTGAGAAGGCAGTGCAATTATACTGAGGCTAGCTGTTCTTCCAAGGGACATGCTAGCGAGTTTATTACTCAAAGAGTGAACTGGATCAGAAATCTGTTTCTCAGAGCTGGGACCTGTATTCCAACATGGACACCACAAAGACCCTTTGGGGCTTGTGCTGTGCCTGCAAAACACATTGCATTTACTCTTCATGTTCCTCAATACAGGACATGATGGCAAGGGAGGGAGGATGTGGATCTTACCTGGACTCCAGTTTTGAGGGAGATTTCACGGAGCAGGGTGATTTTCTGTAGATTATACACTTCAGCTGCTTGGTCAGCATTCTCACTGCAGAAAGTACACACAAGCTTCAGCTCTCAGGGGAGTTTCTGCTCAAGGCCATTGCTCCATTGTGGGTATGTGAGGCGCAGGTCCCTGTACAGCCAGGTCTAACCCAAACCAAGGACTAACACTGCAGAGTTTGCCCACGGTCTGTGAAAGCCTCTAGAGCACAGCAGTGCTTTTACAGAAATCCTGTGTGTGTTCTCAAAGCCCACTGCAGTGTTTGGGCTGAGTACCTTCAGCTCTTGGTGAGGAGAGAGCAGTCCCTGTGCGAGGGGATGATCATTGTCCAAGTGCCAAAAGTTGGTTTTTCTCTTGGACCCCTTCATTGAGAGTGCTAAACTGGAAGCCCCTTCCTTATTTGCCATCTCTGCTCATGTACTGGAGCAGTTGTCCTTTTTTCTGGAGCCGAAGCTCCCTTCAGCCTAAATCACTGTTGATATAGACAAGTATCTTCTGACTATGTTACTTCTGCTCCTCACCTTCTGATCCCTTATGTACCCTTAGGAAAGGTTTACCTTCCTCCTCTGCTTTTCATGGCTGCCTTTGCATCATAGGTTTCATCTGATTCAAAGTCTCACTTCCCCATTCCTACTCTTTGCCCAATTTCTTTCCATTAAAGATCTGTTTAAGTCCCTCAAGGGACTTAATTTTATGCAAACAGAAAACAAATAAAAAAGGGAGGTCCTGTTAATGAACAAGAGCTACAGAAGTTTGGTGAATCCAGGGACAAGCCAGGGTCACCTGCTCCACTTACCATTCAAGACTGAAATCAAAATAGTTCTTTGCTTCTGAACAAATATTCTTCCATAGCTCCTGAGGGGTCATGCTTGCCCAGGCAGTGTTATCAGCATTGCCAAGGTTCCTGTTTTTCCGTTTCTTGTTCCTCTTCTTGGAGACCAGCTCATCAGCTGGAAGATGGGCAATGGGATTTGGGAAGGAGCTCAGAAAACAATTCAGGAAGTGACTGATGGCAGCAGATAAACCTGACAGCTCCACACCCTACAGGGAAACACCAGAGTCAGTCAGGAGAGACATCTGCCATCCCACAGCACTGCTCCAGCCCCGAGCCCCACACACACCCAGTCCTAGACAAACAGGGCCACCTTCCACGACAGGGACAGGAAGGCAGCATGTCCAAGCGGCACTAGCACAGACAACGTAGGATTAAGTGTGTGCCTACACACAGAAATGTAGTGCAGGCATATACACTTCGGGCTGCTACCTGGGACAGAGAAGGTTTTGGCACTGGAACCAAGCCAGGTGTATTGCTAGGTTGTGTGTGAATACAGCCTACCAGGATATGTAGTGTTGAGTCAATTAAAAAGGCTTCTTAGAAGAGCAAAAGCAACACTGTTTAGGAGGAAAAAGTACTACAAGGAAAACAAGCTGTGATTTCACTTTTAAAAGCCTCCAACATAATGAGTGAGGATCTGGGGAGGAAAAGCATGAATGATTGCTCTCCGGGAAAGCTTTCTTCAAGTGGGAACTTGTTTTCCCTTACATACAGGCCTGTACCTATTTCAGTGCTAATGAGCTTGTACTTCTCGTTGCCATGCAACCCCAGGAACTGCCTAATGAGAGGAGAACCCCAAACAGCTCTGTTTGTGGAAAAAAGTCATTAGGGAGGACACAGGAGGCAAGAGGTGAGATTGCAGGTCATACCTGGAGGTACGTCTTGAAGATGTGTTTGGCTGATCGAGTGATCAATTCACTGATTCCAATTTTCTACCCAAAGGAATAAAGAACAGACTGAGTGCATTGGCAAGAATATGGAAAAATACACTGGGCTTTTGAAATGGTCTTTTAGCAAGATCTGCAGAAGATACACCATTCTCCCTGCAACACAGAACTGCAAAAGCATTTGACAGCCCTCCTGGAGGCCAGGGAGGAGCCCCTGGCACCTCTGTGCCCACAAGCCACGGGTGCAGCTCAGCACAGCTCCAGCAGTGCTTCAGGGGCTGCCACAGCCCAGCCCCTGCCTGCTCCTGGGCAGCCACACTCACAACACTTCAGGGTTTGATCCAAAGCCCAGATGTGTCTTAGAGGCTTAAAAAATACATGGCTGAAAATCCAACTGTGTTACTCACTATTACATCTGGGAATCCCTGAAGCAATTCTCTACCCCAAAAGATACTTACAGTTCCTAACACTATGAAATCCATTAAGGATTTGGGAAAAAACCCTCCCCAACCACCACTTACAGGTCCTCCTCCCTCCTCCCCTGTTGTTGAAGCTGTTTATTTTTACAGAGAGAGAACAACTGGCCAAGTGGGAATCTCCTTGGGACAAATGATGCCAGAGTGGTTTGAACTGTCTGATGTTAAGCCTGATGCTTACAAAGATGTGATCCAGCTGTGCATGGCCAGGGGTCTTGGTGATGAAGTTGATCACCTTGCCCAGGTAACGCATGTTGATGCCCCTCTGGTGCATGGCCTCAGCCAAGGTGGCCCCATCCATGGGGAGCACCGTGTGATCCAGGCAGTCCTTCACCTGCAGGGTGCATACAGACTTTGGTTACCGAAGACAAACACAAAGGAAAGAACTTCCATTTTAAAAAATATTAAAAAAAAAACCCACACCAAGAGGCAGGACAGGCATTCCCCAATGCTACTTCAGACACCTCCTTACCTGGGGCAGAGGGTTGCCCTGAAAGGAGGCCCTGACCCCAAACAAGACTCTTTTGGTGAGTAACACCTGCTGTAACACCAGGGACCACCGTGGTAATACAGGCAGGGGGAACACCTGCAGTAGCCAGCCCAGTCTGGGCCAGGTCCTTGCCACTGGGGCCAGTTTCGCTCCTCTGTCTCAGCAGGGAAGGAGCAGCACTACACTCTCTCAGAGGCAGAGGCAAAACACTCCTACCTGTGCAACTAGCAGGCTGACCCTTCTTTAAGGGCCCCACAGTCACTAATTGCCATTTCCAATTAAGAGTACGTGGAGCTGTGCACACATAGCTGATAAGGACAAATGGCACTTGCATGTTAAGTTGTGCTGCAGTGCTGATAAACTGTTGTTTAATTCACGTCACGGAGCAACACCAGCTCCTCTCTGATATGCACAGGACTACCTGCTACAGCAGCTGGTCTGCAACCTGCTCTCACACAGGCCTGTGCAGTGTTTTGGGTTTATATACTGCAGTATCAACTACCTTGTAATCAACAATCACCAAGCCCTTTTCTGACTCACTTACTTCCTTTTTGTTTAAAGACTGAATAGCTGGTTCTGAAGGCTGTGCTGACTACAGAATTAGTGGAGTTAGAATTCAGAAGAAACTTTCCAACAAAGAAAACCCTCTTGTAACACAAGACCAACAACTCCTGGACCCCTTGGAGTAGAGCTCATGAATTCTCCCCTGCCAGTTCCAGTGCCTGCTCTGACAGCTGCATAAGCCATCAATTCAGCAAGCATCCCAGGAAGGGAGAAACTGGGACTTCTTATGTGGCCAGGTGCATGGGTAATGTCCAAAATTATTAAGACTTACAGAAGGAGTTTTTAATGACTGCTATTAATTAAAACAATTTCCCAGTTCACTTCAAATTATTACTCACTGACTGAGTCACAGCCAGGGTCAGCTAAAACAATAAGCTGTGAAGGATGCCCAGGGCTAGGGAGGATGGCTTATGTGATCTCTATTGTCCCAAACTCTTAGCAATAGTTTTAATTGCCAGTGCCAAATTTTTTTTGTTGGACTGAGGTGAGAAAATCGTGCCATGATGTAAGATGGGCAAAGGAAAACCCCTTGTGCCTTGCACGCAATGCTCATGCTGTTCCAGGTGGTCCCCCAGCAGTGCCAGAGCCTGCAGCTGCTCAGGTAAAGCTGCTGTCCCAGCGGTCACCAGCTTGCTCAGAGCAGCCAAGCTCTGAGGGCAGCATCACTACTGGCTCTGGGGTCCTTACCAAGCCTGGGATCTGGCAGGACAGCAGGAACGCAGCAGCGTCCTTCAGCAGCTGCTTCTGATCCTGCACCTCCTCTCTGCTCGACTCCGGGAAGCGAACACCTGGGAGAGGACAAGAGAAAACATCAACCACAGCAACTCACGGAAACCTAACTGTCTCCCTGGAATGCTGGATGCTTCAAAAACTTATCTCAAACTATAAATGTTCTGATGGCAAAAGCATTAGCAGCTGTGTTCAGGCAGTGGCTGGGCTGCTCAAACTCAATGGTTTGGCCATTCTCCTGCAATGTGCCTGCTCACTGCCCCAGTATTCACCCCAGGAAGCACTCTGGGAGCTTCTCAATTTCCCAATAAAAAATATGGCTCCAAGTAATGGAAATTCACGCCTGTGCCTGATGTGTGCATGTAAAAGGGCACTGTGACTGCTCACTGAAATGTTACTAAAACAAACCCAGCCCTTCACTGAGGTCCTAACATCAGTCGTTCAACCACAAGTGTTATTTTTTGTGTAAACTACTACATGAGGATCAAATTTGATTTTTTCCCTCCCTCTGCTTCTTTTCACATGGTCTCACAGCTGGGATGATGGAGAATCACAGGAGGATTCTTGGCAGCAACCCACAGCCCTCCCCCCGAGGGTGGGAGACGCTCCCCTTGGCAGCTCCAGCACTGCAGTCCATTGCTGCTTCCTCTCCTCTGCATCTCCGTGCTCCACAGAGGGCCCTGCACCCTGCCCAGCCTAACAAAACCAGCAGCAGTCTTGGCTACAGCACAGTGTTTATCTGCAGCTGGCTGGACACAGCCACCCTCAGAAAGGCTGGTCCCAGCTCTGGGTACACGTACCTGGTGAGAAAATATCTGGGTTAAACCGAATATCAAATGATGTGTCACTAATGGAGCCTACAGCCTTGCAAGCATTCCGAATCACTTCTCTGCTTTTGGGATCCACTGGAGCAGGAAAAAAACAGAATACAAATGAATGTGGAGTTCAGGAAATGGCAGACCTAGCTATTAAATTAAGTTTTGTTACTAAAAACAGCAATGATGGCACATTCTAAAGAAACCCATTATAAAAACAATCAATTGTAAAGGAGAATGGCTGAAAAGTCTGAATAAGGGAACATAAGATGACCCAAAACTCCCATGGATATCCCCACCTCCCTGGCCCCAGCCCTGCCCTGCACTCCACAGGCCAGCCTGGCCGGGCTCTTGCTCCCAGGGAAGAGCTGAGGGGCTGGTGACCTTGCTGGGTTCAGACACCTCAGTCGCCCTGCCTGCAGGGGCAAGTCATTCATCAGGGTGTGAGCAGCTCTAACAGAGAGGCCAGGCAACACTGACAGGCAGCCAGTGCTCGTCCTGTTTAACCACCATCAGTCACCCCAAACCCCCAGCCTGGCGCAGCTCCCACCAGTGCCAGCCCAGCAGGGGCTGGTGCTGAGGATGAAGTACCTGTTCCATCGTCGGACGCAATGGTCTCCGCCAGCTCCTTCACCTGATCCAGCCCAGTCACGCTGTCCTCCATTTTCCCATCCTCTGACTCGGGCCTCTCGCTGTCTGCAGCACCATTCTCTGCAGAGGCTCCATTTTCCAGCGCAGCTGAGCTCTCCTGCTTGTTGGCTTTCTGCTGCATCAGCTGCAGTGCAGCCAGCTTCATGAATAAGAGATACCTGCAGCAAAGGGAAAGGGCAGTTCAGCCCAGCAGAATCCCAGAGCACCACACGTCTGGAACATGTCCCACTCCCTGAGCTCCCCTGCCTTGCCAGCAGCAAGTGACCCAAACATCCCACCACAAACACGCCTACAGCAGCGCCCACAGGATTTTTTCCAGCCTCTAGAAACAAACATAACTTTCAGCACATTGGGAAAGCCTTAAAAAGCGGCATAAATCCTTCCTGTTCCCTAGCCATCAAGTGGAAAGGACACCTGCAGGGAAAGAACTTCTAGGTGTTTGGACGGGAATCAACAATAATAGATCTGGACACTAAAACACAAACCATCTCTTTCCCTGGCTCCCTGTCCTAATCCCTACTGTTCTCACCTCTTGTTAATTAAGTTCCTATAACTGCATTTACACAGCCAAGCCATAGGGCAATTAGCTGCTCATTTCTGGGAGCTCTGTTGGGATGCTCCCAGGACAGTGCAGCAAGGTCCTGACTTGAACCATGACCAGATGCACGTGGAGAAAGGGAGAAGCTCTGCTCACCTGTGTTCTACAAAGGCATCAACAAGCTCTTGACGAAGACAGCAAAGCTTGTGTCTGTGCTGCTTGGGGAACCCCATTTTCTTACATTCCTCTGGCATCTCCTCCCCTTCGACAGGCAGGAAGTTTAGATCTGGAGGGAAAGTGCGTAGCAGGTCCAGGATGTAGTGACGCCCATCGTTGCCAATAATGCCTTTGCACTCTACTGAGGAGCACAGCTCCACCTCCTCATTCTTGTCATTGAGAACTTTGTGCTTCTGGATCTTCAGCGGCCTGCTGGTCTTCTCCAGCAGCTCCAGGTACTTGGGGTGTGACACAACTGTCTTGCCAAAGTCTATTGACCCATAGATGACACTCTGTTCCTGCTCCCGCTCCAAGATGCCAGGGATAATAGACTGAGCCGTCACCCTGTAACCTCTGTAATCCACCACGACAGTCCCCAGCGTGTACAGCCCTTCCACATCCACAGCGTTGTAGGTCCGCACACCGTTGAGATCATTGGTGGGAGCCACGTAAGCAGCAACGTCTCCACCAAAGTCCTTGTAGTGGTCACGGACGTCAAAGCCCAGGCTGAAGAAAATGTTGTTCCAGATGAACATCTGCATCTTGGTCTCCTCGCTGGGGTTGATGGCCATGACATTGCCATCAATGACAGCCATAGCACCTCGTGTTGCTGCTGCAGTGAAGTCACTGTGAACCTGGAGGCACATGGAGAGAAAGTGGGGTCAGGATGGGCCCCCATGCTCTGAAAGCTCCCTGCAAATTTTTCCTTTGCTCCTTTCCTCCCAACAGACTTTCAGCAGGCAGGCGGGTCATGGCTTTTACTGCTGCGAGCTGGCTAGTGACTTCAATACAAGTCCCAGGAGCCAGAACACAGGCAGCAAAGAAGGGGCTGTGTGAGGGGCTGCCTGCATATCCTGAAGTTACCTTGAAAATGGCTCGTTCTCTCAGCAGCCTCTCAGGCAGGTTCTTGCGTGGCAGCTCCCGTGTGGTCTGCAGCTCCTCATTCCAGTCTCTAGTCTGAAAGAGGGAGGCAAAGCCTTGTGGGATGCAATGCATTGTGTGGGAAGGGGCTGGCGAGGCAGCATTCCTGCTTCACAAGGCATTTTGGGAGAGAAGGGAGAGGAAGGGGCAAGAATTCAGGCTGCTGTGGGGCTCAGAGGAAGTGACTTAGCAGCAGGAATGAACACACCTTGAGAGGGGACTTTATTCACCAGCAGTTTGGGACAGATCTTGCATCAGCCCAGCCAGTGCAGGGGCACTGAAGGGGCAGCACGGTGCAGGTGTCATTAGCCAGTGCTGTGGGCACACTGCAGGCACGTGCTGCCCACGGCTGGCTACTGCTGCCCTGCAGCCCTTTGTGCTAGAAAGCTGCAGCTGAAGCATTTGGAGCTGTCTGCTCAGAGACACAAGAGCCATTCCAGGCCTGACTGGCACGAGGGAGTGGTCTGCGTCCTGTGCAGTGGCACTCTTCAGAGGAGGGACACGGAATTTATAAACACCCGAGCAGGAGCTGCTCCTCTCAGTCACTTCTGTGCTCATGGACCTGCAGCCTGAGCAGCACAGCCCCTGTAGTCAAGGGCCCTGTGAAGAACAAGGACTCCTGCAAGTTTTCCTTTGATGATCAAACCCCCCCCACAAATAACAGAGGTTACTTTCGGGAAGTTAACTTGTTCCTGGCAGAGCTGGCAGCAAAAGTCTTGCCAGTGTCATCAGGCAAAGCAAGAGCAGTACCTGTCCAGGTATGTGCTCCTCGTAGCCCAGCCTGGAGGTGTAGGCGTCCTCTGCCCGGACACAGTCCATGGCGTGCTCTGCCTGCGGGGCCGTCCAGCTGTACACTTGGAAAGGAGTGGCTATCCTCTCAAAGGGGTGTCTCTGAACCCTAGTTTGGGACAAACAACAATTACATTTATAAAAGAAGAATCCTTTCTATTCCAAGAGAATTTTCCCTGTGCTTTCACACTGGTCCCTACAGGTCACGATGCAACAGCAGCGCGCAGTGGAAACCCAAGCACCGCCGAAGGTCTCCCGTGTAATCTGGTGCTTTCAGCAGGGGCTGGGGCTCATCTGTAGCTACTTCTGGCCCAAGGGACAACACAGTACAGCCATTTTTAAATGGCCAGATAGTCACAGTGGTGGCTGGAGGCCACTGCTAATTTCAGCCCTCATCTAGTGTCACTTTCATCTCCTTAATGAAGCAGAAGCAGAGCTCCCAAACGCCACACAATGTGCCTACCAATCCACACCCTGCTGAGCCGAGGCAGTTCATTAAGTGACTCTGAAGAATGACAGGCTTTTGCACAGGACCCACTGTCCTGGAGCAGAACAAATGGTCCCTGCAGCAAGGACAGGAGAACTAAACAATGCCTTATTGTTGTGTTATTATTATAGGAGCTAGAGGAAATTACAGAATATTAACATGCACAGACATGTTTAAAATAACCAACCTCTTGCCACTGTAAGCCTATACAAAGCCCTCTTGTGTTACTTTTGCTGATATTTATGCTTCAGTCTCTTTTGTGGATCAGAGAGATCCTCAGAGTGCTGCCCTGTTGTTCAGTCAGGTGCTCTGGTCCTTGCAGCTTCCACTGACGTGTCCCAACCACCCACCACTACATGAGCTCAGAGAAGCAGGCACTGCAATCCCTGCTGCACTGGTGGCATCCAGCTCCCCAGAACCAGCTGAGCCTCCCCAACTTCACCCTGGGCTGCTCAAGGAACTAGAGAGGAAGAAGCACTGCTACCGTTTCTTCTGCAGAGCAGAGAAGTTTTTTTTGAAGGTAGGGCTGATCTGGTTAAGTAGTTCCACCAAGGAATGACTGAGAAAACTAGGGTTTGCAGGTTTGGGATTGAAGTTGTATGCAGTAGACCTGCAAGAGAAAAAAAAAGAAACAGTCAAAAGCCACTGTCATACCTGAAACCTTCCACACTCTAGGAACGTGGAACATGACTTAGAGCTCTTCATGCATTCACAGTATCAAAGGCTGCACCCTGTGCCCTTGCCTGTGGGACAGAGACCATGGGGCAACGAGGCAAATGGGCAGCAAGGACCTTATCCAGTCTCCCACAGCCAGTAACCCTGTACCTGTCCCTGATGGTCTTTTAATTTAGACCTTTTTCAGCCATTCCCAGGATCAAGAGAGGCTTCTATTTTCATAGCTGGGAAGGACTGATTTCACAGAACTTCCTGAACACACCAAAGGTATGGTTTGTTTAACAGAGAAACCCCTCAGCACAGCCACTCCAACAGGCACAGCCACAACAGCTCTCACAGTTTCCATTAGAAAAACAAAAAAAGACATTATTTGTAGTCAAATCTGCACCCAGCTCAGGGAGTTCTGACAGGCTGTGCTTTTGCTTCAGGGCAAAATGAGATAGTTGCAATAGTCAGGAAGGAATTTCCTCCCAGCTCAAAATGCTCTAAATAGCTGATGACATTATGGGATGTTTAAACTTTCCCTAAAGCACCAGGCATTTAGCCACTGTGGAGAAGTGGTACCAGGCATAACTGAACAGCCCAATCCAGTATAGCAACTCCCACAAACCCATGTGAGCAGCAAATTAAAATAGGCTGTTTCTGGCACAGGAAAAAAAAAGGCTGCAACTGTTTGTTTATGAGTTGTTTTCCAGCTGGCTGCTGCAGGGCAGGACAGGCAGAACGTCAGTTACTCACTGATTCAAGTAGAATCCCCGCGTGGAGGCAGTGATGCTGACGTGCCGATCCTCCACCGTGATCACGTACAGATACATGAGGTCCCCGTGCATCTTGCGGTTCCCGGGCGGAGGGTTCCAGCCACTCATTGTCAGTACCTTCAGGCACTGCAAAGGCTACGGCAGAACACAACACAAGCAACTCCTGTCAGCAGGAATTCATTTCTTTGAGTTAGAGGCACTCAATGAACACACCAGATCCCTTTTACCTGCTGCCCTTGCTCGATTCCAGAAACAGAGCTCACAAACACACCTGGTATCCCAAGCACAGCTTCCCGAGCCCTCTGCAGTCCACCAGTTTGCCTTTCACACCATGAGACATGGGTGAAAGCAGACACCCTGGGCCTTTGGGCTGCACAGGGTATGGATTTCTTGCTGTACTTGTTTTCAAATGGCAGCTTCTAAACCAGAATCCGAGTGGGAGGGCATGGGAAAGCTAAGAGCAATCTGTAGTGACCTGCAGATCCTGTCTCCAGGACTTTGCAGAGGAATGCTGCTTTCCCTTCTCTGCCACCCATCCCAGCAAGCCTGGCCCTTCCACACTCTGCAGATGTCCAGACTCCATGTCCAGTGTTTTGCACACCAGCTCCTGGACTTTATTCTTTTGGCTAAGCAGTGCTATCCCAGCGCTTGTTAAGCACCAAGCAGAGCAAATCCCAAAGTCCACTTCGCTCAGCTTTCAATCCATGACCACCAGTTTGCTGTGAGGAATGTGCTAGTAGCTGTTTGACACAGGAAAACTCTACCTTCCAGTCTCTGTTCTGGGGCTGAAGGGCACACAGGGGCCTCTCTTTGCTACCTGGCAGGATATGTTCAGGAGGGGTGCAGTCAATTTGTTCCATTTCGGTACCTTTCTTCTTCCTTTTTCCACTGTCTAGAACAGAGACACAAAGTCAGTTCTGAAAAGTGTACACTCCCTCCCCCAGTCATCATTCCAAGAGGAATGCAGAAGTACTCCAACTATTCTCTGCACTCCTAAGTGACACAGGACAGCCGATTGTTACTGCGTGTTTAACTAAGCCGGGAGTCAGGGAATGAAACCACTGACCACACCAGAGAAGTCTTTTTGACCCATACCTCCCAGGTCTCCTTCAGTGAAGACACTCAGGAAGGACAATGAGTTACAGTCCACACCATTGAAAGCATCTGATGGGTCAAGACTCTTCAGAAGGTCCCGAATGTGGCGCACGTGTATCCTGGCTTCTCGCACCGTGTATGGCTCTGACAACCAAAAAGTGAGGAAAGAAACTGGGATTAGACAGTTGCTTACTCCTTTGGCACACAGATCTCAAAATGGAACCAGAGGAAAGAGCTGACAGGTGGCCAAAATCACTCCCTAAGACAACCCTCGCTCATTCCCTCCCATGTCTGAAGGAACTTGCCTTCCACCACTTTCAGCAGTGAGCCCTCCTGCAGTCCTTCAATCGTCTTCAGCTCAGCAAAGTTATCCAGGACATTGCCATCCAGCTGCAGGGAGAAGCAGGTCCGATGGCAGGTATCCTCCCGGTCCATCAAAACTTGATGGATTTCTTGCACCATCTCTTGAGGAGAAACCTTAAGAAGGAAAGAGCACAATTGTTGTTTGCCCTCCCACAGGCTCTTGCCAAACTTTTCCCCTCAGCTGCAATATCAAAAACCTCTCAGACCTCTCCCTCCAGGCTTGGAAAGGCAGACTCTACCTCTCTTTCCAGGAAGATCTCTCCTGCTCCTGCTGGTAGGGCAGTGTCACCTCTGGCAGGGTCAGCCACCTGAGCTCCACCCCACGGGGCTTGGCACCCCGAAATGTAACAGCCAGGCACTGCACCAAGCACTTGGCATGGGACAGAGGCGACAGAGGGCACTGAAGGAACAGCAGGTGGTGGGGGAAGTGGGGTTCTACCCTTATCCATCACACCACATTAGTGGTGAGACCTTGGATGCTGCCCATGGTGAGCTGTGCCAGTGCCACACCTCCACAGGGCTCAGGGGAGGCCAGACCCACCCTGAGCACCAGGGCTGCTCCCCCACCTCCCTGCTCTGCTCCAGCACCACTGACACTGCTGAAAACACAGAGGACTCGGCTAGTTTACATAAGCTGCTGTAAACAACGAGGCCTGCTATTATTAGCCCATTAAAACTAACAGCCAGGGGGATTTAAAGGAGACAAAAAGCCAGTCTGAGACGCAGCTATTTCCACAGGGGATGGGATTTTGCTGCACTCTCTGCCAGTCTTGGGCAGATAAGAACTTCCCACTGGATTTAGATTCCATATGCCTCTCCCCAAAATTAAGAGATATACTTCATTCAGATAGTTTTTGGTGAAGTATCAAGCTAAATGGGACTATGAACCAGGCCTGCCAGAGCTCATCCTGACCTGGCAGCATGTCACTGTTCACATGACATGAGGCAGAGCTCTCCATGCAGAGGGAAGTGGAGACTGCATCATTCCCTTGGTCTTCAGGCTTGAGCTCCCTGAGCTGTGTTAGCACCTGTCACTGTACCAAACCCAGGCTGGCCTGAAACAGCATCATGTCGTAACTGCTGAGCAAGCAAGGGATTTTCCCTTCCTTACTCAGGCCCAGAAATCACGTTTTCACAACACAGTTTTAGAACAGCCCAGAAGCGGGAAGGCCATTTTCCTTGTGCTCAGCCCCATAGCCGAGCCCCTCTGTGATGGACAAAGAGCTACACCACAGTGAGTTCTCCTTGCTCTTGCTCCACACCTGGGATTCAGAATGAAACACCCTAACCCTGTCCCTGCAATGCCCAGGCAGGCCTGGGCCAGGCAGCCTCTTGCTCGCGTCTCTTCTTCCTTCATTTCTCTCAAGGCACTGGCCAGGCAGTCTCCTGCACCCTCCATCCTTTGCTGCCTCCTTCCCCACCAAGCCCTGGTCAGAAGACAGGTCAGGGAGCTGTGAGCAGCCTGAAGGTGCTGTGCAGACTGTGAGGCTGAACAGGGGCCTTGCAGGCACTGCCTCCTTCCCTGCCTGCCTGGCTGAAAAGCTGGCTCAAATACTCCCCACCTCTGTTCCCTTCCCCAGCGGGCGAGGGCAGGTACCTGCAGGGAAAAGGGCTCTATCCCTGGTGCACAGATCTTGACAGTGAATCCCGTGTCCTGTATGACGATGACCTCCTGGTCGTTCCCATCTTCTCCCGGCTCAGCCTCCTCGTGGCCATTCTGCTTGGCATCCTTGTCGCCCTTGAGGCTGTCATGCGGGCCGCTGCCATTCATCAGTGCCACGCCAGACGGGTGCTCTGGGCAAGGACAGAGGGGTTCAGACAAGGTCCTCTCCACTGGGCTGCAGAGACTGGCCTGGACACTGCAAAGCCCGAGCTAATCAGGGGCTAAAAGGCACGGTTTTATTCTGCACTTGCTGTTTACTAGACAGAGGTGTGCCAGGCCCTTCCCTCCCTTTCCTCACCGCATAATGAAGGTGCTCTCACTTGCCTGCGGTGTTTGCATCTTCCACAAACCATGTGCAGAGAGGGGAGGGAAGGAGAGCAGGAAGGATGGGTCAGTGTACACCACACTGAGCTGTCTTAAGCCTCTTAATTAAAAAAAAAAAAAGGGTGTGTGGTGCTTTGCGGCCTGGAGGCAGCTGTAACCTCTGCACCAACACGTTAGAGAGCAGAGGGAGAGGGAGGCCGGTGGCAGCGGTGGCAGCCCGATTACTCCACAGGCACACCACAGCTCCCACAGCCCTGCCTGCCTTTGGCCACCCTCTGCATTTCCAAAATACTTCACACAGATCCCATGGTGCCAGGGCGAGGCTTTGCCTAAGCACTTTTATTCAAGAAAATGGTGACGACATTTTAAGTGCTCGTTTAGACAGATGCGTCACAGGGCCGGGGAGCTCTCTGCACCCTCCTCACAGCTCTGCAATGCTTTGTTTTCTTTTTCAATAAGCTGGATAGCATCAGAGACCTGATTAGATCTAAGAAGCTGCCAGTCTCCTAGAGGAGCCTAGATCCTCTGAACCAGGCTGGGGACCACACTAAAGAGGACTAAGGGCCAGCCAGGAGAAGTTAGAAGAGTGGAAAGAGCTGCTGATAGCAACTCTGGGAGATGGCAGAGTACCCCTTGCCCCCAGCGTGCCAGGCTGGTGCCCCAAGCACACCACCTCACCCTGCAGACCCAGGCAGTGGGTGCTGAGGAACAGCTGGCATCGCGTCCCTCGGGCTGAGCTCCCAGCAGGGCTGGCCCAGCACACTCAGCTGCGCCCCAAGGTCACACGCAGCAGTGCCAGCTTGGTGATCTCAGACACCCACTTGCAGGCAGCACAGATGGAGCAGGTGGGGTGCTTTCCCAGGCAGCAGAAACAGCCTTTCCAAAAGGCTGCACAGGGCTAATGCCTCAAGGCTGCAGCCCTGCAGCCAGCTCCATCTGGCAGGTGTCACTCCTCATGCTCAGCTCCTGCAAGGCACCAGGCCCCACTCCAGGGGAAATGGCTGCTGAGCCTCCCTCACCTCATATACTGGTGCTGTGGCTTGAGCACCTACAGCTGTCACAGCCAGTTCTTCTCCAGCAGCCCCAGCTGCTCCTGCAGCCCAGAGAAGCCATCCACCCTTCACAATAACCCAAAAAGGGACGGCAACACCATTCCCCCCTGCACACCTCTGGAGCACAACATGAGGCTGCAGCAACAAGCCCTGCAAAAGCACCCACGGAAGGTCACGTCCCTGCCCCAGACAATGACTGCCAACAGCAAACCCTCAGAGATGACTGTCAGGGCTGACTTGGGACATGGTGAAAGGGCAAAAATGCAATGAGAGCACACCCATTCCAAAGGCAGCAGGTAGCAGAGCTACCTCAGGCAGCCTCGGCTGCCTTCAGCAGCTCAGCAGCTGCTGCTCATGGTCCCTGTCACTGTGCATATGTCCCCAGCACTCACTGCTCATTTCTTTGACAGATGAAGCCATGGGCAAGTCAGACGAGAGGCCTGGCTCTGGCTCCAGCAAGCTGCTGTCATGCTAGAAAGGAGGAAGAAACACTCCATGCAAGAGTGCCTCAAGAGATGTGGTTTCAGAAAAACCACACCATGCCCAAAGGGCTGGGGAGAGCCCCTCGTCACACCCTGCAGCCAGCACAGCCATACTCCTGGGCTGCCTGAACACGTGGGGATCTGGAGAGAGTGCAGACAAGCCACCAGGGAAATGCTACACCTGGGGCTACTGGTACTGCAGACAGGATGACCTGCCAGGTGCCCGAGCCAGGCCTGGCCCAGCCCCTGCCCACCCAAGCAGGGCAGGATCACTCAACTTCTGTTCCTGCTGTGCTAGCCAGAAAGGAGACAGAACTTGGCTGAAAGGAAGGCTGGCACTGCAACCCATGCACACGCCAGTCTGGAGAACAGCAAACACCTTCAGCAGCAAAGCCAAGTGAAACAGGAAAATCTGAACACAGCAAGGGAAAGTCACCAGCCAGGACCACGCTTCTGCTTTTCACTGCTCAGTGGTGTAAAATCCCCAAACTACCTAGTGTTTCAGAAATCAGAATACTGCTCCTAGTCTGCAGAAACACAACACGTTCACACCTTCCATCCCTCTTTTCCTTGAGAGAAGGCAGGGCTGGCACAACTCTGCACTCTGTGACAAGAGACATGTGGAAGCAACACCTACACGTCTCCTTATGCTAGAGGATCAAGCTCCAGCCAGCAGAGTCTTAAGTTTAGAAACGAAAGTTAAGTCTGGACTGAGAAAGATCTGCTGTGCTGCAGGTTAACCCTTGGACGTGAGCCAGGCAAGGCTTTCCAGAGGAGTTCTGCACAGAATGGGTATGTTTCAAGGAAGCACGAGCTGGCCTGGAGGCCGTGCTGCCTGCTGGGTGCTGACTCACCTGATGTGCTCCCCGAGGGAAGCAGAGCTGCACCCAGCTGCCCTAAAGTGGGTCACTGGTTCCTCTCACCCTCTGTGCCGACTGTGCCGCGGCCTTGGCAGCGCCAGGGCAGAGGGAGGGACATCATGGGGCACTCATGGATTTCACAGGACTTCAGCCTACTTGAGACAGCAGGAGGAGGCACAGGAACACCTTAGGGACACCCGCAGAGACCTCTCTCTCTCCCCCGTTCCTTGCTGCCACTGCAAGCCCCGAACAGGCGGGCAGCCGTGTCTGGCTGGGCTCTCGCTGCACCCCGGATGGCTCACGGAAGGTGTCTGAGTCACAGGCAAGCGGTTCCACCCGCTCCGGGGGCAAACCGGCGCTCCTCCCTCACCACGCTGCTCCTGCTGCGCACGGAGATCCCTGCCGGGTCACGTCGGCCTCGACACACGGCTTTGTGCTCTTGACCGAAGGCTGTGACCTCTGGGCTCCCCTGCCATTCCAAGGGAGGTGCCAGTGTCCCAGCAAGGACCCTCCTCCTGCACTCAAGCTGCAGCCTGTACCCGAGGTGTGGCAGAGGCTGCCGAGCACTGGCCTGTGCTGGCTGGCGGTGTTCTCACGGTGAGAACACGGTGAACACGATGTTCTCACTGCTGCCCCGAGCACAGCGCAGCAATCCCTGCACACACACACACACACAGCAGAGCAGAGCACGGCCAGGCACTGAGCACAGCGCAGCAATCCCTGCACACACACACACACACAGAGCAGAGCACGGCCAGGCACTGAGCACAGCGCAGCAATCCCTGCACACACACACACACAGAGCAGAGCACAGCCAGGCACCGAGCACAGTGCAGCAATCTCTGCACACACACACAGAGAGCAGAGCACGGCCAGGCACTGAGCACAGAGCAGCAATCCCTGCACACACACACACACAGCAGAGCAGAGCATGGCCAGGCACTGAGCACAGCGCAGCAATCCCTGCACACATACACACACAGCAGAGCAGAGCACAGCCAGGCACTGAGCACAGCGCAGCAATCCCTGCACACACACACACACAGCAGAGCAGAGCATGGCCAGGCACTGAGCACAGTGCAGCAATCCCTGCACACACACACAGAGAGCAGAGCGTGGCCAGGCACTGAGCACAGAGCAGCAATCCCTGCACACACACACACACAGAGAGCAGAGCACGGCCAGGCACTAAGCACAGCGCAGCAATCCCTGCACACACACACACAGAGCAGAGCACAGCCAGGCACCGAGCACAGAGCAGCAATCCCTGCACACACACACACACAGAGCAGAGCACAGCCAGGCACCGAGCACAGCACAGCAATCTCTGCACACACACACACAGAGCAGAGCACAGCCAGGCACTGAGCACAGCACAGCAATCCCTACACACACACACAGAGAGCAGAGCGTGGCCAGGCACTGAGCACAGAGCAGCAATCCCTGCACACACACACACAGAGCAGAGCACGGCCAGGCACTGAGCACAGAGCAGCAATCCCTGCACACACACACACACAGAGAGCAGAGCACGGCCAGGCACCGAGCACAGCACAGCAATCCCTGCACACACACACACACACAGAGCAGAGCCAGGCACCGAGCACAGCACAGCAATCCCTGCACACACACACACACACACAGAGCAGAGCACAGCCAGGCACTGAGCACAGAGCAGCAATCCCTGCACACACACACACACAGAGAGCAGAGCACGGCCAGGCACTAAGCACAGCGCAGCAATCCCTGCACACACACACACAGAGCAGAGCACAGCCAGGCACCGAGCACAGAGCAGCAATCCCTGCACACACACACACAGAGAGCAGAGCACAGCCAGGCACTGAGCACAGAGCAGCAATCCCTGCACACACACACACACAGAGCAGAGCACGGCCAGGCACCGAGCACAGCACAGCAATCCCTGCACACACACACACACAGAGCAGAGCCAGGCACCGAGCACAGCACAGCAATCCCTGCACACACACACACACAGAGCACAGCCAGGCACCGAGCACAGCACAGCAATCCCTGCACACACACACAGAGCAGAGCGTGGCCGGGCACCGCCGCACCGACCCGCACCTGCCCGTCTGCACTCACACCTGGCACAAAGGATCAGACACAGGATTAGGTTTCATCTCTGCCTGGACAAGGAGTTCACACGCCAAGGTGACAGGGCCTACTTTAATCATGCTTCCTATTTACAGCCAGGCTGTGGCAGCAGCACCTGGCAAACCCCTGCAAAGATCCTGGCGTGAGGGAGGGCGCACACCTGAACCCAAAACCTGCTGTCTGCACACAGCACAGATCCTGGGAAGGGTTAGTTAATAACTGATTTATGTTCAAACAAATCTTCTAAACCAAAGTCAGACACAAATCCTTTTCAAAGATTATCGGATCCAAAAGTCAGCAACACTGTGTTGCTGGGAGTTAGCCTGGTCTGCAGGGACTGCTCCGTCAGTGGGGAGTTTCCTTCCCTACATTTAGTAACTGGAGAAATTCTTAGAGGGACAAAACTCAAAATTAAACCCCCTACTTTACCAGCACCAACCTTTGGCATGCATTTCCTATTATCAGCTCCCGTGCCATTTTGAGGGGCCAACTGGCTAGGGCCACTGTCCCCACTGCACTGCAATAATACACTGGGTGAAGGAAGAGAAGGAACATCCCATCCTCAGCACAGCCGATGGAGCTGCTCCACCCCTGCAGCTCAGGCCTGTCCTCAACCTGCACACAGCTGAAGGAAGCCCAAGGCTCCCTGTGCTGGTCCCTCACAGCTGCACACTTCCACCCAGGCTGCTGCAGGCTAGGCTGTGCAGATCCACTCCCATCCTTTACAAGGACCACGTTTGCAGTCATAAACAAAAGAGGGATTTAGCTTATGAACTGAGGAAAAGACAAGCAAAACGCCCTTAGGTTTGCTTTGCTGACATGAACAAGGCACAGACAGGTCCCTTTGTGGTACACACCCAGATGGGATACCTCGTCACCTTCCTCCTTCACCTGTGAAGTTACATCACCTCTGCACCCCTCCCCTCTCCTTTGTGCTGCCCCATCCCACAGGCACACGCAGCCACCCACCCCTGTGAGGGGCATACAGTGTGGGGGCGCCATGCAGCAGGACAGAGCACCTGGGAGAGGAAGCTTCTTTTTCTTCCTCTTCTTCTTCTGCTGCTGCTTTGAGGGCAGAACGTGGGCCTGGGAATCAGTATCGGAGCTCGACCTTCTGCTGGGGCAGGCAGTAGGCTCTGTCACAGAACCAGCACTTGTGTTCTGAGCCTCAGGTGACACCTCACCAGGGGGAACAGGCAGCACCAGTGCAGTTTGAGCTGGCAGGGCGTTCTCTGCCCGGGCTGGCAGAGCAGAGGAGGGTGTGCCAGGGCTCCCTGGGGAGGGAGCAGGAGCTCTGCACTCGAGCACGCTGTCCGGAGGCACCAAGGCTGCGCGCGGGCGCACGGCCGCTCGCCCCTGGCCCTGGCCGGCGGAATGCGCTCCAGGGCCCGCTCTGCTGTCAGCTGCTGCCACGTGCTCCTCCCGGCGGCACCATCTGTGGGCTAAGCCGCTGTCCTCAAGTTTCACACAGCTCTGGCAGGCCTCAAGTGACTGAGCATGATCAACCAGCCCTGCCGGCCTGTCCCCAAGGTCGGCTGGAAGGACAGTCACTGCATGGGATGCCTCTGTCCGCTGGAGCAGGCCAACCGTGCCAACGCCAGGTCTTGAACCGCTCTTATCACAAACTGTCATCATTCCTTCTTTGTCCTTGGTCTCAGAGAGGTCTTGGATGTATCCAATGCCCTTCTGCAGGCTTCCAGTCACCGCCTCACTGGGGATGATGTCTGGATACAGCCCAGCACATTGGGCAGCTTCTGGCATCTCCGGGATGACACTGCAGCTTGTGGGAGACTTTGGCAAGAGAGGCGACCTCTCATTGGGTGAGCCAGGGCTGCGTGGCTGGAAGAGGAGATCGGTGACTTGCCTGCAGCAGTTTGCAAAGAGGCTGTTTCCCATGCCTGGCTCGTGCAGCACCGGATCAGAACAGTCAGCTGCGCTCCACACACACGCTGCAGTCCCCACGCGCAGCCCGCGCCCCCGCTGCCCTCTCGCCGTCAGGCGCTCTCTTCAGAGACAATGCCTGCGTGGCCCCAGCGTGGCGGGACACGGCAGCAGCCGCTGACTCCGTGCAGGATCCCAGGCCCGTGCGCTCACCAGAACGGGATGCTGGGCCTGCAGCAGTTTCCCCAAGGTGCTGCCTGGGCACCCTCAGGCCCGGCCGCCCCGGCCCTGTCCCCGGCTCCGCTCTCCGGTGCCCAGCACAGCCGGGCTCGCTCGGGGGACGCCGGGCAGTTATAAATAGCCCGACCTCGAGGGCCACACCAGTGCAGCCTGGGACGAGCGCTGTGCCAAACCCCAGCAAGCGAGATGCATTGAATTACAAGGCCAGGGCAGTTACTATGGCACGCCCGGGCCCGGCACAGCCATCCATACTAAGCAGGCGAGCACAAAGCATTCAGGCAGTGAACCAGTCAGTAGTTTCTAGATGAATTTTCTCTCCTCTCATGCTGCTCTGCCATATAAAACACAGCAAACCACAAAACCACATGCAATCCCCTAGCACCTCTCCTCTCTCCATGCTACTTAAAGAAAACCATGGCAACTGAAGCAGGGATTATGGAGCTGGAGCTTCCTCCAAGCACCAGGTGGCCCGGGGAGGCTGTGGCCAAGCAGGGCACTGCTCACACCTCCAGCGAGGCCGTGCCACGGCCACGGGCTCCTCACTCTCCATCCAGGTATCGCTCCTTTGGCACAGAACAGGCCCCGAGCTCTGGAGCCTCAGGACTGGGTACCCCTCAGTGCCATAGGCCAGCACCAACTTTCAGATCACGTGAGCATTGTGGTTCTCTTGTGATTTGTGATTTTTGAAGGACTTCATATGTACTGATAGCTTCAACTCTTCCTCCTCACAAAGAGACCTCTGGGAAGAGGAGGAATCTCCTAGAAGTACCTGGTCAGGTCTCATGAAGCTGAGCTGCATTTCTTCGACTGCAGCCAAAGCAAGCTCACGAGAGTGCATGTGTTAGCTCTAACCTGTGAAGGCTGGTGTCAGTACAGCAAATGGAAATTAAATTTTAGCTGGATAATAAATGAAGCTGAATAAATAGTTTAATGAATCCGAATAAATTTACTAAATGAATAGGCATTAGCTCAAGAGATGGCCCTAACGAAAACATTTCTGCAGGACATCCCATCAGGGAAAGTGGGAGACATGTGGAGGTGCCTCCCTTGTGGAAACCACAGCTTCCCAGGAACTTCCCACTTTAGGTACAACAAGGACTTCTTTTAACAAGAGACCACAGTGAAACATTAGAGCTGCTCTAATGGCATCATTAAACTCAAATTGGTTCTAAGACATCTGTGGGCAGAGGCACAAGCTCTGCATTTACTTCTCAGCAGCTTCACACCACTGAGACTGGCTTGGAGAGAGAGCAGAGCACGGTGAGGCTGCAGCCTGCAGTGCTCTGGGCAGGGCCAAGCCCCAGGACACCCAGAGGTTCCCACAGCTGCTGGCTTGGGCACTTAGAGGTGCTGAAATGCCTTGTGCTTTGCATCTGGCACCCTGACTTACCTACCCTGCACTCTCCACATCTGGGAACTACATTTAAACTCATTTGTACACTTTCTATCTGGCCAAAGCTTTTCATGAACCTAGCCTTGAAACTGGCTGTCTGGGTGACCCTGCTACAATAACACGCAATTCAAACATCACAGAAATCAGGCACAAAGAGTAGGACTAATGCAAAGTGCAAAGACCAGTACCAACAAAAACATTAACTGTGTCAGGAAGAACACGTTTCTCAAATTTCAAGAGAGCCGAAGGAAGGAACTGAATTTCAGACAGAAACCAAGGACCAGCCGATAATCCTCCAAGTCCCTGCGCTTTACCCTTGCACATAGCTTAGTTTCAGAAACTACTGGGACAGCAAGAGCAGGGAACAAGCCTGCTGTTCTCTGGGCAGGGTTTGCAGGGGAGGTCTGGCAGCTGGATGGCCTCAGCAGCTCGGGCTGCCCTGCAGTGCAGCCGTGGCCCTCGGGCCACACATGGCTCAGGGGACAGCAGCTCCCGCAGCTCTGCAAGAGCTCTGCCAGCAGCAGCCCAGCAAAGCTGCTGCCCCACAGCAACCCCTCCCCAGGCACTCCGAGCCACCCACCCAGGCCTGCTCAGTGCCCTGACCCCAGCTGAGCCTCCGGGGACACCAACAGCAAAGACAGAGCGGGCACGGCACGGCACGGCCTGCTACCAGCCAGGACCCACATTACCATCGCCAGTCTCATCCAACCCCAAGGGCAGGAGGCTGGCTAGTGGGGAGCCTGGGGAGCAGGGCTAGTCCCAGGCTAATCCAGTCCGCTGGAGTTCTGGGCAAGATCCACGATCCTGCGGTTTTATGTCATTGCACATAACTACATACAACCCCTCTGTGTCTGCAGCCTCTTCAACAGCTTGGAGTAGAGAGTTTCTCTTTAAAGTGAAAGACAAACTAAGGAAATGCTTTTTTAGAAAAACATGCCAACCAAAAGCTAATCCTGAGAGAGCCTTGCTACTATGGCAAAAACCTGACCTGCTGCCAAAAGTGACAGCCAATGCCACCACAGGAGGAACCACGTGCTGGTTTTCATCTTTGGCACGCTGTCCAAGCACTGTCCCAAGGACTGGCATTGCTTCTCAAATGCAAATAAAAAAATGCATGAACTTCAGACCTGTAAAGCTTCTAGAAATAACAACTTTCCAGCACAACCAATGGAGCACAATGCAGGGAAAGCAAAGCAAGTGCTGGGAAGCTGCGCCAGAAGAGGAGTGTGCTGCCAAGTTTAGTCATGTACAGACAATGAAGGTAAACACAGGACTCTGCAACATGGTGCTGGTTTTACTGTGCAGGAGGCAGTTCTGAGTCTGCAGGTGGATTTATCTCAGTGCGTGTTCCTGACCTACTTACTTCCACTTTTCAGCTGGGAAACCCAGGAGCAAGGCTGCTCAGGCAGAGCAGAGAGCTTCCAGTGGGAGCTGAGCTCTTATCCCACTGGCAGAACCGCCCCAAACACGATTCCCTCGGGTTCCCATCCCTCATCCTGCCACGCAGATGCTGCGTTATCACACTCCTTTCCTCTTCTTAACCTTGTAGCAGTGATCAGATTTCTCTTGCACAACTTTCCTCCAACTTGTCCCCCCCAAGCCTGCTAGAGCTGTGTATTAAAAACCCCAATGGCCAGCAATTCAGTCCTTTCCAAAACACCACTAAACTCCCAAGGTTGAGCAACTGACAGCGATAGCAGATCCCCAGATTAAGAATCAGCCTTCTGACCTTGTTGCTAATGCACAGCTACACTTGCCTCCACAGCACTTTCCATTAACACCTGCATTCTCCGCTGCTCTAACGGAAGATGTGTCTGAAAGCAGGGTTGGCTGGGGAGCTCGGGCACAGAGGGACTGAGCCAGGAGAAAACTAATCTGGGCGCAGCAAAGTTGAAGGCATTTTACAGTAGCTAGAAACACTACTAAACCTGTATGTGATAAACCTGTTCTAATGCAGAGAAGACTAGGAATAAAAGTAATCCAAGAGAGGCTGCACACAATGGCTGTCTGATCTCACACCAGCTGATAGCAAAGGTAACAACCCAAAACCGAGCCCATCAGAACTCATTACAGGAACGCCAACTGTCCACGCTTGTGTGTTTCTGCACTCAGGAGGTCAGAGTAGCCTCAACAGTTTCCAGGCTGGGGGAAGAGAGCAGCAGCCATCAGCCCTCTCAGCTGGCACAGAGCCCAGCACCGCAGCCTGGGTGCCTGGCACAGCTCAGGGGGGTTCTGCAGCCAGGAGCCCACTCACAGCCTGCCCATGACTCCAGGTACTGAGAGCTGCCCCCAGACATAGCCAGTGCTTGCCTACAGGGGTGCTCTGCAGAGCACACAAGCAGTGGGAACACCAGAGCCCAGGAGCCAGAGCTTGTGAGGCCGATGCCAAAGTGGCCAGGCTGGCCCTGCTCTCAGGCGAGACCTTCCTCTGCTCCTCCCCAGACTCCACGTGCCATGCCGAAAGGATTCTTCCACCTTACACCCTCCCTCAGCAATCAATTGTGGCTGGAGAAGCAGAAATTACACTGCATAACTTTTTAACCTGGTTTCTGGCACTGCAGGCATGATACTTGCTTCAAAATCCAATACGGGGGTGAGAGGGGGAGGCTACGAGCACTGAGCTTCCCACTGCTGAACTGCATCCAACCTGCTCCACTGCCAAACGCCAGTGAACTTTGCTTCAGGTGACAAACTTCAAAAATCCACCATAAAACCAGCGGGGGATGGAAGCGACATGTGGGTCAGTCAGGGGATTCACGTGCCTCGGGACGAAGGCCAGCCACAAGCCACACTGCTTCCACGCCTTTTGCTTTAGAGACCAAAGAACAGAGCTGAGCCTGAGATGGGCGCGCAGGCTCCTAAGTTCTTGAAGGTACAAACACCAAACAGAGCAAACCCAGGGCAGCTGGAGGCATCTCAGGGTCGGTGCCAGCCCAGGAGCTGGCACTGAGAACAGTGAGGACATGGAGGTGTGCACGCTGTCCCTGAGCCTAGCCTGAGCCACTCGGGCTCCGACACAGAGCAAGAACAGCCAGCAAGTAACTAGTTAAACCTGCAATTTCCAGCTGAAATGTCGAACAGGCCTCTGCCCTTTCCAGGAAAGCTCTTGCTCATGAGTATTGTCTAACATGTCAGTGGCGGCCGCAGCCCGAACTTGCAGGAGGACCCAGCCCTCTGCTGCCCGCCACCCCCGGGACCGGCATGTCCGCCCGCGGGCAGCGCCACGCGGTGCCCGGAACGAGCTCGGCTCCCGCAGCCCGGGCCGGGAGCGCCCGCCGCGCCCACGGGCTCCGGGAGCGGCCCCCGGGCCGAGAGCTCCCCGCGGGCCGGGCACGGCGCTCCCGGCCGGGCCCCCCCGCGGCCGCGCGGTGGAGCGGCCCCATGAAGGTGACCTTCACCGGGCCCGGGGCTCCCGCTGCGCCGGGACGGGCCCGCCCAGGCCCGGGGCCCCGCCTGACCCCGCGGCTGCCCCGGGCCCCGGCCGCGGCCCGGCCCCGCTGCGGCACGGGACGGCACCCGGAACCGCGCGGCCCGGCCCCGCTGCGGCCTCCGGCCTCGGCAGCCAGCGCAGCCCCGGCGCCGCCGGGAGCCTTCCCGGAGCGGGCGGGGGCGCGGGGCCCCGGCGCGACTCCCCGGCACGAACGGAGCCCCCGGGCCGCAGGCGCACGGCCCCGCCGCGGGGCGCACCCGGGCCGCTCCGCCGGGCTGGCCCCGGGTAGGACGAGCCGCCCGAGCTGCCGCAACCGGCCCGGCTCCCCTCCGCGGCCCCGGCCCCGCTCCCGCACACCCCCGCGACCTTCCCGGCGGCAGCCAAGAGCCCCGGCGCCGGAGAGGGAGCGGTGGGTTCGCACCGCTGCTCAGGGCATCCTCGGGACGGGCATCCCCGGCGCCGCAGCCCGGCCCGCGCTGCCGCCGCAGGCCCCGGCCCGGTTCCTTACCGGGGCGCTGCTGCGTCTCGGCGGGCCGGCTGTCGCGGGGTGCCGGCTGCTGCTGCTCGGCGCTCTGCGCGGCCGGCACGGCGGCCGGCGGCATCTCGCCCGCTCGGATGACCATGGGCCCGCCGAAGGACAGCGCCGTCCGCCCGCCCACGTGGTGCGGCCCCGCCGCCGCTACGGCGCCCGCCAGGGCCCAACCCCCGCGCGCCGGCAGCGCCTTAAAGGGGCCGCGCCCGCAAGCCGCGCGCAGCGCCCGCCGCGCCGGGCCCGGCTCCGCTCGGCCCGGCCCGGCCCGGCCCCGCCCGGCTCCGCACAGCCCGGCTCCGCACAGCCCGGCTCGGCTCGGCTCCGCTCGGCCCGGCCCGGCCCGGCCCCGCCCGGCTCCGCACAGCCCGGCCCGGCTCCGCTCCGCTCGGCTCCGCTCGGCCCGGCCCGGCCCCGCCCGGCTCCGCACAGCCCGGCTCTGCTCGGCTCCGCTCGGCTCCGCTCGGCCCGGCCCGGCCCCGCGGCACTCGGGGTACGGCCCAGGGAGACTCCCCCAAAGCCCGGGGAAGGTCACCGGCCCCCGGCGTCCCGCCCGAGGCCGCAAGGTCACCGTGCGGAGCCGGGGGTCCCGCGGTGCCCCCTGCCCGGGGGGCAGAGCGGGCAGTGTCGGCAGTGCGGGCAGAGCGGGCCCGTCCGCCCCGCAGCACCGCGGACACGGACACGGGCACGGCCCGGGGCGTTCATGGGGCACAGCACAGCGGGGTTTGGGCGGGAAGGGACCCCCGGTCCCACTCCCTGCCTGGGCACGGACACCTTCCCACAGTGCAGGCGGCTCCGAGCCCCGCAGTACCCAACAGGTTGTATTCCTTTAAACAGGAGTCTGCAGCCGTGGATGGAAATGTTGGGAAAATCTTTAATTGTAACAAATAATGGTTGGTGATAGGTAAAAAAACAAAACAAACAAAATCCAAAACAAACAAAAACAAGAACAAAACCAACAAAAATCACAACCAACACAAAACAAAAATTCCAACCAAACAAAGAAAGGATGTTCTTTAACGTTTGATCTTTGTCACTTTCAAGCCTAACTAACAGGAAAGGATATTTATATTTAATCCATGAAACACATAGTAGCTAACAAGCAAGCTGCAAGTGATGTCCATGTGTTAGAAAAGCAAAGTTTAGGGCTTGACATGATTCAGTGATCTAAGACCTGGGGGAGGCAGTTAACATAGCTTGAGAGGAAGGATGTTACCATTAATAATGGACACAAAGAGTGCAGAATTTATGGGCCACAAGGACATTTGGCTGGACTCCCCAAGATAAGGAACTACTAATAAAACTGACTCAGTGATTGTGCTGAAATCAGCTCCAAATGGGTAGAAGGTAATTCTGGTAGGGGGGGGCTGTGGCCATCAACTCACAGACCACTGATGCTAGAAATCAACCAACCCAAAGGAGGAGAAAGACAATCTCCATGGGAAGCGGGGAATCATTAATCATTAACCAATACAGAATACTAATTAATAAGAGAACTACATAATTTGTAGCCAATGCACACTAATTACTTTGTTTGCTAAAATGTATAAATTTTCAAAAGTTTTGATTGCCATACATGTTAGGTGGAACAATCCCCCACGTGACCAGCACTGAATAATGTCAACTTTCTAACCAAACAAACTGATTGGAGAATTTATTTCCCATTTCTCTGTGTCACTGTCCAGTCTGGCCTTGAACACTTCCAAGAATGGGACAGACACAGTTTCTCTGGCCAGCCTGTGCCAGGCCCTCCCCAGCCCGACAGGGAACAACTCCTTCCCAATACCCCATCTAACCCTCTCCTCTGGCAGTGGGAAGCCGTTCATTCCTCCTGGGCCTGGCACTCAGATCCTGATAATGATCCCCCCATCTACCTGCAGGGCCCCTGCAAGAACTGGGGTGTCCCTCTGAGCACTCCCCAGAGCTGTGGAAGAGCTCTGGGGGGGTGAGGTAGGAGCCAGTCCTGGGACAGAGACAGAGATGCTTCTGTTTTGTGCTGGAGGTCCTGCATTCTGGGGTAGGACAGCACCACCCTGCAGATTTCAGTCTCTTTATTAAGAAAAAGGCATATTACAACAACTTCTAAAGTACAGCTCCATTCTCTAGTCTCTGGGTGTTAACACATTCTGAAAAGCACTTGGTTAAAAAGCAAAATTGACAAGAATATCATCCTGGCAAAAATGGTGGCATGTAGCAAAATGAACATTCAAATGAAGCAGAGCAGTGTCAAACCTTTGGCATCTGTCCCTCTGCGGCGGCGCTCCCCAGCACGAGGCACAGGCGTTTATTGTTCTCACTGAGCTCCACAGACTCAGCCGAGGACAATATTTTTGCTGCAACGAAACCACAGCTGCTCTGGGACCAGGGGAGCTGAGACCAGAAGTGCTGTTCTCCCCATCTCTCTGCCTGAGCCCTCCCGGGGTCCCAGCACAGCTCTGGCCCGGCAGAGGTGACGTCCCCACCCCACCGGCGTGACAGTGACCTTGAAACACACAGACAGGGCTCGTCCTTGTGGGCCGAGGGGGTGCAGCTCAGGGCTGTGCCCACAGCCTCTGCTGCTTGAGACATGCAAAGATTTGGGGCATTCCCAGGGCCTGGTAGTCTAATTCCTGCGATAATTGCAACAACAGGAAAGGGGAGCTTCCTTGGAAGCTGCAAGATGACTGAAATCTATTGGGAAGAGCCAGGAGGCATAACCACACCCTGGCCAGGGAGGACCAGGCACCGTTTGGGTGTGGGTTGGGTGCATCTCTCACACACCCTGGCAGCTTCACCCCCTGTTCCTGCCCGAAGGTGCGAGGAGAGGGAAGGTGACACGAAGGGATCAGATGTGGAGGCAGTACCGAGTGCCACCCTCTGTGTCCTGCCATGGGGCTGGGACAGCAGTGTCCTGCCAGCCAGAGCTGGCCAGGAGGACACAGAGGCAGAAATGGGGCCCTGGGGAGCAAAGGGCAGCTCTGATGGTGCTTTGATCCTTGTGCTTTAACTGGCCGTGGTGTCTGGTGCTCCTCCACAGCTGCTGGGCTCATCGATCCTGAGCTCCTCCTGCTCACCCAGCCGGCACTGCTGATCTTATCCACAGATCTCAGATGCCTGCATGAGGCAACCCAGAGGCGTAAGGGAGTTCTCTGCCGTCCTGCTGGCAGCCAGGCGCCGGCAGTGCAAGAGGGTGACAAGAATGGGCGTGCAGCGAGGCGGCTGCGGCGTCACTACAGCTAGACTGGCTCAGCAGGGCTGCTGGGACACGAGGGCTGCTGCTCTGGGAAAGGCAGGCTGGTGTGGCTTCATTGGGGCAGCAGGAGCCAGTTCACCAGGCTGGACACAAGGACTCTGAAAGGTTCACCTAACCCCCAACAATGAAAGTCCCTTGTTGTGCTGCTGATTTACCTTCCTAGTGTGCAGAGCTTGGGGAGAACTTGGGAAAAGCAGAGCAATCCCTTCACACTGCTGGCTCCAGCCACTTCAGGCAGGATGTTTCTTGCTGTGCCACTGCCATCTCTCCTGGGCACTGAGCAAAGAGCACCCCTCAGTCCCTCCAGAGCACCCATCAGCTGGGCATGAACCTGGCTTGGCCTGCCATAAGGCAATTCACAGAAAGCTTCCTTTCCTGGGCCTGGCCCAGGTCAGACTGTCTCAGCACAGAGCCATGCAGCAGTGGGAAGGCTGGGAGCCTAGTGGGGATGGGAAGGACACGGTTGGGAGTGCTTAGATTAGCCCCAGCAAACACATTCAGAAAATATGGCTTTTTAGTTAACAGGGTCAAGAAGAAGAACTTCCTGACTAATCTGCCAGGGTTAAATAAGTCCAGGGAAGCGTGCACCCCATTGCAGGACTGGCTCTGTCACAGCAAGTGCAGCGGGTGCATCTTCCCCCATCCACTGCTCACCTCACACCTGCTGCAAGGTGCATTTCAGACATCCCTATCTCAGAAGATAGCATTAGGAAAAATAATGATGATAATAATAATAAGGAAAAGAGATATTAGCAAACCAACGCATCAAATCCATAAGCCTCTGCAGAGCTGCAGAGCGGAAGGGGGTGCAGAGGAGAGGAGCCCGGCTGTTGGTCTGTAGACAGCTCTCAGCACGTGGTGGTTCACACACACAGGACGTTCAACAACCGAGCGTTATTGCTATGCTTCCATTTCCAGTGTAATCATTAAGCTTTACAGCCCCAAGCCCTGCCCGTTCCATCACTGTGCTCCTCAGTCTGTGCTTCCAGGAGCGCGGCGCAGGCCGGAGCTGTGTGCGCCCTTTGGACTCCCGAGGAGTGCAGAGCACTGACTGATGCACCTACAGATCCCTGTGACACTTACAGGCTAAGGGGGGAGGCTACGAGAGCCCCCCACTCCAGGAGGGGAGGGCAGGCCCTGCCTGGGCCCCAGGAGCTCTCAGGCTCCCGGTGGCTCCAGCCGCCTTCTCAGTAAAAAATAGGAATACTGTCTTTTTGATTTTTTTTGATCATTTTGATCTCTTTGATCATTTTATATAAATACAAAGATTAAAATAATTTATCTCAACATTATTTCTATTACAATCATACAGTGTTTTCCCTTCAAAACAAGTGCATGTATGTGTGTATATATATATATATATATATAAGTGTATATATAGTATCTCTAGAGCTTCCCTCCCCCCTAAGAAAAGCAGCAGTGACTGAAGCAGGTACAGCACGCAAGAGCTGATCCTTCCTGCTCCAACGCAAATGTGCCCAAGGAAAAGTGCAGGGCTCACCCTGACGACTCGTCTCCGAGCACATTACATTGGCATGAAGGGGGGCGCAGGGTGCTGGCTCTCCCTCCCTCGGGGAACCCCCTTGCCTGCCCGCCCCGCTGGGCAGGAACCGGCATGGGGCACGGCAATGAGATCAATCCTTGAGCAAGCTGCTAATTACTGCTGGAGAGGAAAGGCCCTGCAGCTCAGACGGGGCTGCTTCATTTACATACTAGGCACTACGGATGATGATTGCTAGGAAGGTATTTACATAGGAGAAGGATCATACTTCTCCCTCCTCTTTTCAATGCTCACTCATAAACACCATGATCTCATGAAGAAGTTTGTAATAAGGATGCAACACATAGGTGTGTCTATCAGGATTGTCTAGGAAGGACGGGAAGGAGCTGTGCACACCCCAGCTGCAGCAACAGCCGAGCACACAGGGACAGGCATCGCCTCTTTCACCGCAGGACAGGGGAGACAAATCTGCAGTAGAACTTCTCAGAACCTGAGAGAAACAGCGATTTCCAGAGGCCAATATGGGCACAACACTCCCAGAACTGTGCCGCTGGAGCCCTGGGGCTGCTCCCCTCACAGACCTGCCCTCCGTACCCCGAGGGTGGGTGACAGCAGGGCCCCAGCACAGCCAGCTCACCCGGAGCGGGGCCTGGCAGAGCCTGCCTGGGTCACTGTGCAGAGGGAAACGGCAGGATGCACTCTGCAGCCTTGCCGGGGAGCGCAGGGCTTTCTCCCTCGTGTAATTGTTCCTTAGAGCCCAGCAGGGCGTTACCAGAGCCCCCGCGCTGCCCTGCACCTGCCCAAGCTGTGCGGGCGGCCTGGGCACGGGGAGCTCTGCAGGGACGGCCTGTGAGGGCCCTGCCGGGCTCCTGCAGCCTGCCGCGGCTGCTGCGGCCTGCGAGGAGAGCTGGGGGCTCCTGGGGCTCTGCACTGCCCAGGCAGCACATCCAGGTACCTCGCGGGCCGCAAACATTTCCCACTGGAGCTTCCGTGCCCCAGGAGCTGCACACCTCGGCCTGGCTGCTGCCTGGGCACTGTGAGGGGAGCCCTGCCCAGCGTGGCTTTGCTGGGCTCTTTCCCAAACCCAGAGCCCAGGGCTGTGTTCGGGACCATGGGAGCATGTGGGGAGTCCCAACCCTCAGGTCGTGCCCTCCAAAGCTTGACTAGTCACTTGACAGCCAAAGAAAAGGTACAAAAGCCACTAATTTCTGCCCTGCTAGTGCAGCTCATACGCTTTGGAGTTTGTTTTTACTAAAGAGCTGGTTGGCGACTGCTACTGTCAATCTCATAAAGCATTTTAATAGAGTATATAAATATTGGACTACAAAAATAGACAGCTCTGACTGCACGGGCACACTGAGGGTGAGTGCGGGCAGGCCAAGCCTCTCTAGTCTATGAGGGTGATGTCTTTCAAGAGGTTTCAAACTGAATTGGAAGGAAATGGGGTCGGATGTCACCCTGCAGCTCCCTCGTGCCCACAGCAGCCGCGGGGGCAGGGAGGTCCTGCAGGAGGCTGCTGCCCACGGGCCGGCAGGGCGCTGGCTGCAGGCAGGGCCGCTCCCGGCCGGCCAGCCAGGCTGGCAGCCACACGCCAGGGTGAAACCTGCCCCTGGAGTTGCCCTGGGCGGCAGGGTCCGGCAGCGCCGCAGCAGAGTGACCTTCGCCCTGCCCGGCCGGCAGCGCCCTCCCCTACAACGGCGTTTCACAACAGCCAGGGAGAGATTGTAAAGCTGACAGTTGGGTGGAAATGGGGCAAGGCTGCCCCGGCGGGGCGAAGGCAGCTGGGTATGGCCGCTGTGCTGGGAAGGACGGGCGGGAGGACCGGGCGCTGCTCAGCCCTCAGCAGCGAGCCCAGACCTGGCTGCGGATGAGACTGAGAACCACAATGCTGGTGCCGAGGGGAGCACGGGGTGCAGCCCTGCTCCAGGAGCACGTGAAGCCCGGCTGCAGGGCCGAGGAGCCACGGGGTGTCCAGCAGGACGGACAATCCTGGCACTTGTCCGGCTGCCTTGTCCGAGTCCTGCGTGCGACCGCGATGAGGGGAATCCGTGTTGGAGACAGCCAAACTGCTGCACGGGGAGCCCGGGACAGGGCTGGCCCGCACAGCAGCGCTGTCCCTGTGGAAGGGCTTCCCTCCGTCACCCAGGGGATCCACCTCGTCCGGCTACCTGCGCTCTGGAGAGCCCTGCTGGTGCTGTGCCCGGCGCCGCGATGGCCGGGCTGGGCTCACACCGCGGTGCCGGGCCGTGTGCTGCACGGCCTGCTGCTGCTGTGCCCGCTCCCAGCACCCGGGCCAGGGAAACCAGCCTGGCGCCCACTCGGAGGGCAGCAGGAAAATCTCATTTCAAAAAAGCTTCCTCTTCTTTCTCTCTTTCCTTTTCCCTCGCAAGCTCCGGACAGGCGCTCGGACGTGTCCCCCTCGCAGCCCGGGTGCTGGACGCTCCCCTGTGCCGCGGCATCGCCGGTGACATCCCCGGCTCAGACCTTTCGGGGACCCTGCCTGGCTGCCGGCGGGTAGGCGCGTGCAGGGCAGGGCTCCGCTTTCGGCCGCCCCTTCCTCTCCACCGGGGATGGGGAAGGTGCCTCGGCCGGCGCCGCTCGGTGCCGCCGGGCTCAGGCCGTTCGGGGCCGCGCCGTGCCCTCGCCGCTACTCCTGGGCCCGGGGAGCGCCGTGGGCACCGTGGGCACCGGAGCCCTGCCTCTTGCTGGGCTCGCCCTTGGCCGACCTGGCCCTAGCCGCTGGCTCCTGCCGGGGAGGCCGCTGGCCCCGGGAGGCCGCGGCGGCGCCGGCCGGGTTGCGGGGCGAGGCCGGGGGCTCCGGCGGCGGCGGCGGGCGCTGCGGGCCGTGCGGCCGCGGCGCGTACAGGAACAGCGCCGGGTCGGGCATGGCGTCGTGCTCCTGCTGCGCCGGGTCCCGGGGCCGGGCGCCGTCCCCGGGCGGGCGCCGGGCGGGCGCTCTGTGGCCGCGGCGGCGGGGCCGGGGCTCGGCCGGGGCCTGCTCGGGGGGCGCCCGCCCGCCCGCCCGGGGGCCCGGCAGCCGCTGGGCCGTGGCGTGCAGCTGCAGCGAGAGGTAGGCGGCCGCCTCCGTCTGCTTCTGCAGCTCCGTGTCGAGGATGGTGACGCGGTGGCTCCGGCGCTTCAGCTCCTCCAGGAACCGGCGCTCCTTGCTGCGGAGGCTGGAGCGCAGCGCGGCTACCAGCGTCTCCTTGTGCTGCAGCTCCTTGCGCAGCTCCAGGTTGTCCTTCTCCTTCTCCTGCAGCTGCGCCTCCATCGCCCGGCACTTCTCCTCCAGCTCGCGGTCCAGGACATCTGTGGGTCAGGGCACAGAGGGGTCAGGAGGGGGAGCGGGGCTCAGCCGCGCTGCTCCTGGCGGGACGTGCCTGCTGACCGCTCCGTGGTGCCAGCGTGTGCCAGCCGTGCCACTGAGGCTGCTTGGGTGCTTCTTAAAGTCGGGAAAAAAACCCCTGAGCTGCCCGAGCACGGGCTCACTGCCAGCACAGGCACAGCAACCCCGGCATGTGTAACACCCAAACGCGGGGTGACAGCAAAGGCAGTTTCAGTGGAGGATGTTGTTGCCATGGAATCTGCTGCTTCTACCTTGCTGCAATTTTAAAATTTCCCTAGGTAAGTAGCTTTTCACCCTAAAAGTGACTTTGAATGTGTGCAGAGGGTGTGGGGGAGCACACGGGCTGGAAGAGAAAAGGAAATGGTGCAGGGAAACCATCAGCCCAACTTTGGAGGACTTTTGGCCTCAAGCCCTGGGATTCCAGAGCCTGGTTAGTCAGGATGGAGATGCTAATCCACTATTACAGAGGAATTGGGCCGTGCTCAGCAGGGAAGGAGCCTCCATCCTGGGACGGGAGTGACTGCTGGGGAATGCTGTCCTGGGGCAGGATGGCCAGGTGGCTTGGGGAATTGGTATCTTGGGGAATTGGTATCTTGGGGAATTTGCAGCTTGGGGCTCTGGAGCCAAGCCCAGTGGGCAGCAGGAGGGCTGAGGACTCCTGACCCCAGCCCTGGCTGCCTGCTCCAGCACCCAGCCCTTGGCAGGGCACAGGCTGGCACCTGCCCACACTCCCAGGCCTGCCCAGGCCTGCTCCCATGCTCTGCAATAATCTGCTTTTTATGATGTGATTGGCAGCCACTTACAGCCTCAGCTTCTCAGTGTTTCTGCAGCTTTGTAATGAGGTCTTAGTGAGGCAGTTGTAGGCAGTAATTATTGCATGAACGGCACTAGAAGAGCAATCATTTGATGGCATCGTAAATGAGCTGCTGCCCCATAAATGTGGCAAAGTGATTGTGCAGCTCTGAAAGGCTGAAGGATGGGCAGGCACCAGGGATGAGACTTGCTGCATTGTGGCTGGTGATGGCACCCGGTGGGCTGGGCACCAGGCTGCAGTGCCTACCTCCCTGCTCAGCCCTCGGGTGCAGAGGAGGGACCCCGTGGGAGGGCTGGCAGTGTGGAATTGCCATGGAGCCAGCCCTGACACTGCGTGAGGGTGAAGGGACCCCGCTGGCCGCAGTGAGAGCAGCCCGCACCCACCCTGGGACCGGCTGCCCTGGCACTGAGGACAGAGCACAGCTGGGGCTCGGTGCCAGGCACCGTGCCCAGGCAGCGCCAGGGAGGAGCTTCGTTTCATCTGTGGGCAGAGGAGGGAGAGGAGCCAGGCCGCTCCCAGAGCAGCCCCTGCCGGCCGCGGGGCTCCGGGCAGCGCCCGCAGGCTGTGCACGCTGCTTGCAGTGCTGCCCTCGGCCCGCTGCCCCCGGCACGGCCCTGTGCCCCCTGCAGCCCCTCTGGCCACACCCGCACCCGCACCTGCTCCCTCCCATCTGGTGCCCAAAGCTGTGCTCTTACCTTGCTGGCGGGCCTCCAGCTCCTTCATTTCCAGGTCATGGGTGAGCTCTGGAAGAGAAATCCAGCAGGACTGAGGAGGAGCATCCCACCCGCTCTGTGCTCCCCATGTCTTCCTCTGCTCCCTTTGGGGCAATGGACATCACTGTGGCTGCAGTGATATCTCTGCCCAGCCTTCGTGGGAGTGTGGCCATCTTGGAGCACCAGCCACAGGCTGAACTAAAAATAGGCAATTCTGGCAGCTTATATGATATTGGGGAGCCTCATGGCCAAGACATTGTCTGCGGGATGCTCTACTCCTGTGCCTTTCATTTTTCTGAAAGAGCTGCTGAACCATTTTCAGTACTGTAAACCAGGACAAAGAGCAGAGCAATGGATTGAAAATAGACCAAAGTGTAAGCTGCCACCCAAAGCATTTCATAATTTACTGCTCCAGGCTGATCACTGCCTCTGCACGTGACGCAAGCAGGGATGGCCTCGTCCCCGCACGATGTGCCTGCAGAAGGATGCTGCCCTGCTCCAGGGCAACGTGGACCATCCAAATCCCTTCCAAATCTCAGGAGCTGCAGTGCCTACCTCCCTGCTCAGCCCCAACATGCTGCCTCATCTCTGCTGCCCTTTGCCTGCTCACTGTCTAGCCCCAGGCTACAGCACCAGGTCACAAAGTGCAGCTCAGGGACCTTCTGCAGTTCACTTTACCCTGCACTCTTACAGACAGTCCCTTTTGAATTATTTATCACAGCCCACCCAACCACTAACAGCCCTGAGCAGAGGAAGAGAGTGGTAGCAGCAGCATTCAGCTGTTTGGGGACTATTTTTTCCCCTGAAAATGAGTTCAAATGGTTAATCTTTGCCCTACATTTTTCTTTTAATCTGCTTTTGTGTTGACTCTAATCCTCATCACTGCCATCCTTCTGAAACCGAACGTTTGTCTCAGGCTGCTCTGCCTGTCTGTCTTGGAAAACAAATCTGTAGTGAGGAGGCAGAAGTACCTGAGACCGTAATGCAGTTTCTGGAAAGCATTCAGCACTCTTGACTGCCCCAGTGGGAATCAATGGCCATTGTTGTGCTATTTTTCTGAAGCTAAAATAATAGATTTGGAGTCTCTGATATATTTCAAATGAAAACCAAAGCAGTTGCCTATTTCCAAAGACATCATTCTGCTGAGCAAGTGCAGGGATGATGCACAGCCTGGGATCCCAGTTTCTGTGCTGGAGCCAGGGGGTTGGTGCTGATCTGCTTCAGTACCATCCCCATGACCCCTGAGGGGCAGCTGAGAACCACCTCTGGGGAAGGGAGAGCCTTTCCCACAGGGATACCTCAGAGAGACCAAGGGGACAGTGGAAAAGTCACAAACAACAGTGCCAGGGCAGCAGGCAAGGCTCCACAGGGCCACATTGAGGAAAACTGACTTAAAGACTCTACTCTCCTCCTGCAAACAGCCTCCCAGATAATGACACTCAAATGTCAGGAAAGGCTCCTTCAAACTGCCCAGGGGTTGCCTGGCACTCCTGGCAGAAGTCACACCTCACCCAGGAGGACAGGACCCCTCTGGTCAGGCACAGCTGTCCTTGGGTCACACTGGGAAGGGGAGATCACCGTGCAGTGGCTCATTTCAGCCTGTGGGGACAGATCCCCCCAAGTTTGAATTAGGCAGGAGAACCCCACTGTTTTGTCTGCCTGAAGAGGCTGTAGATGAAACTATTAAGACAATGAAACAGAACAGCAAAAGCTCATAAAGGATGGGGGAAAATAGCCAATTTTATCAGTGCAGACGTTTCTTTGTTTCCCAGGAACCTGGGAGAATGAGAGGCTGGAAGACAAGGAGTAATTAGCTATGGCTGAATTATTGATGACAGCAGCAGCACAAGCTGGAATGAGTTCCAGTGGTGGCAGAAGGCTGTGCAGCCATCACTGCTGCAGGGGACTGTGACCCTGCTGCAGCTGTGCAGGGCCCCGGGCCTCGCCCTGCAGCCTCCTCTGAGCCCGTTTGTGGGCACCCCGGGCTGCCAGCAGAGCCTCCCTGCCCGAGGAGCTCCGGGAGCTCTCAGCTCCCACCCCCGGGGCCGCAGCGCTCACCTGAGCAGTGCTTCTGCAGGCGCAGGATCTCCAGGTGCAGGTCGTGGAGCAGCTCCATCTGCTCCTTCTTCAGGAAAGCGATGTGCCGCTGCACGCTCTGGATCTGGTGCTCCAGGGACACGGTCTCCATCGCAACCAAATTCACAGTCCAGGCCTGCAGGGAGCGGAGATGGCTGGTGATCAAACGTGCAGCAGTGCCCCAGCCCCGGGGCCCTTGTAGGGGCAGAGCCCCTGTGCGAGCCCCTCGCAGAGGTGCAGGGTGGTGCCTCCTCTCCTCAGCCCTCTCCACGGGCACTGTGGCTGTGGGCAAAGCAGCCCTGCTCAGCTGATGCAGGGAATGGCCTCAGCCCTCTCACCTTCCAGTGCCTCTGGGGCCGGCTCCTGTCCCGCCCGCTCTGAGACTGCACAGGCAGGAAATCCTGCTGCATGAACCCTGCCATCACAGCATGCATGTCTGTTCTGAATTGGCCCTAGGAAATACTTCATCACTGAGTAGGATGCATCTGGGACAGGATTGCTGCTCGTTGTCCCCAGGTGGGAGTTGCACCAGAGACGATTTTGGCTCTCACTTGACAAGCCCCACATTACACAGCAGCAACTGCAGCGAGCGATCCAGCACATGAAAAATACAATATGCTGTGTCTAACCCGATCGGCACTGCATGGCTGGGAGAGTCACGTTGTCTTCCAGGAGCAGGAACATCTTCCCTGGTAATTTGCCTGGCAGACAAGAGCTGCTGGCAGGCTGTGCCAGGCAGCCAAGCTGGGCTGGGCTGCGCTGGGGGTCCGTCCCCACATCATCAGTGGCTGTGGCAAAGCAGCTGCCAAAGCTGCCCACCTGTGCTGCTGCACAGGGAGATAAAAATAGCCCCTGAAAGAGCTCTTTATCCCAGGAAATACCATTTTGTGGTGTGTGGAATCTGTCCTTGCTCCCTACACACAGCCCAGAAGGAGGGAAGCTGCAGCAAATGAAGGTAACCTGGCAGAGTGGCCAGAGTCAATGACCTGAGAGGTTTTTCCAGCCTAAATGATTCTATGTGCCACAAGCCTGAGGGATGGAGTGCATCATCCTGTCCCTGGGCAGCTGTTTCCCACATCTGACTGCAGTTTTCTCTCTATAGACACTGCAGAACCAAGCGAGCACTGTGGCCCACTGTTCCAGCACCCCTGGCATGGTCACATAGGGCATTTTGCAATTCCTGCACCCAGAATGCATTTACGATCAATCCCTCAGTAAGTGGTCTTGGCAGTGCCCCAAGGTCAAAGCTTTGTCCCTGCTAAAGGCTCTGTAGATTTGGGACAATTCTACAGTCAGGTCTCTTGTGTTTGATGAGGTGTGGGGTGCAGGCTGGCTGGGGGCAGCTGAGCACCCAAGCTGCTGGTAAAGAAATGATCCAAAGTGCATTGTCCTGTAGTTGTCCTTATGGGAGGTGTCAAACCAGCTGTGCCAGGGGGCTGGGGCTGGCCAGGCCATCCTCCTTGGAGGGCAGTGTGTCCTGATGCCAGTGCAAGAGTTATGGAGTTATCTGGAATCTGCCAGAGACCAGGAATGCAAACCACACCATGGGTACATCCTCCTGCCAGCCCTGGCTGTGGTGGGCTGAGCTTCTTGATGGGAGTTGTGTTCCTCATCTCAGGAAACATCAGAAAGTAGGTTGGCCAAAGCCCAGGGGACACATACTGCTATTTTCAAGCACTTTGTTCTGTCTAGTAGAAATGTCTTTAGTAGAAATGGCTGCAAATTTTCCATTGAACTTTCACTTCTCCCCTTAAGTAGGAAATTGTTCTTTTTTTTTAAACCAATGAAAATGTTTTCCTTTAAAAATAGTTGATAGATTTCAAGCTGCAAAAAAAGTCAAAGAAAAAAATCTGGACTTGAGATCTGTTTGTTGTCTCTGATTTGGAAGCAAAGAGCCTTCATAATTTACCTGTGTATGCAGGAAGAGAAGTCTGTCTCCAGAATTGCAATGGTAAATCCTTAGTGGGTTTGAATCAACTTTGCCTGTCCAACATGACTTTCATGTTTTCTCTAGAGAAGCAGCTGTCAGCTTGTGGCAGGAACATCTGAAGCCCCATGTGAGGGAGGAGCACCTCGTTTTGTTTATCCACGAACCTCCCACCAGTACTGAGGGCATGGAGCAAGGCAGGGGTAGGACACAGAGGCAAGCGGGGCAGGAGCTGCCTTCACTGGAAATGAGGACAAAGCTGGAAACAGTCGTGCTGTTGCCCAAGAGCAGCGAGGAGAGGAGCTCTCCAGAGATTCCAGGGACCTGAGGCTGCTTCTGTTCACCATTTGCAGCCCCATGGGAGGGCCGTGTTGTCCCCTCTGCAGGTGCCACAGCTGTGCCTCACAGGTGATGATGCAAGAGCCAGAGCTGTTAAGGAAGATGCAATCTCATCCTGAGGCTTCAGTAACATCAGTGTTGGAGTGTCCCTAACTGTACCCGAGGGCAGTAAATGAGCATTTGCGTCACCGTCACCGGGGGCAGTGTCACCTTTTACCCCAAAGGAGTTCAGAACCAAACTCTCAGCAGCTGGTATCCTCCCTCCAAGTTTCTGAAGGCAAGTGGGATTGCAGCAGCATCCTGAGCCTTTAGTTTGATGTGTGCCTTGTGTCATTTCACACAGTTCCATCCTGGGCAGTGTTGGGAGTTAATAAGGATTAGCTGCTGCTGCTGGCTGATTTAACACTTACAGGGTGACCAGCTCTCAGCTGCTAACACCAGAACTCCCTGTGCCGAGGCTTCAGAACACCCACGATGGTGATGTCCAAAAGCCTGTGCAGTGAACCATGGCAGGAACCTTCACCCTGTGCCACAGGCACGAGAGCCAAAGCATGGTCATGGTGAGTGGGGCTGCTGCTGCCCCAGCTGGGCGAGTGAGGCTCCCAGGAGGAGGATGGGTGTACTGCAGTGAGTAGGGACACGGTTGGTGCCCCACTCTGACTCTGATCCCTCCCTGAGTGTGGCTCCCAGGATGGGTGTACTGCCGTGAGTAGGGACACGGTTGGTGCCCCACTCTGATCCCTCCCTTGTGCTGGAGCTGTTACTTCTCCTTTCCAGACTAGTTCTAAGGATGCCAAGACAACTGGTGGTGGAAACTCTCACAGTGACTGTAGTCTGTGATTCTGATGAGTTATGTATGAAGTTACAACCGTAGAAAACAATGTCATTCATAATAAAAGCCAAGAGTAAGTGATAGTAGTCCTCTCTAGCTTGAAGGATGCTCTGTGCCCTCGTGCTTTTGAGAGTTGTACGTGTGCACACACAGCAGCAAAGGAGGCAGCAGTCAGCTGAGCAGAGTGGCTTGCCCCTATTCAAAGGTGACCCCTACAGCCTGAGCTGGCCCCTGCTCCGTGCAGAGCTCTGGCTAAACAGTTCTCTCCTGCTTTGGGGACTGGACATCCACAGCTTTGCTCCACCACCGAGAGCTTTCCAGGAACAAGGTTCCCTTGCTGATCCCCCAAGATTTTGAGCACAGACCTGTAAGGTGGCACCGGGCTCAGCCCCCTCCAGTTCCCCATGGGGAGTGACCGTGGGCATGGTCTCAGCTGCTGAGCCTTCCTGTGCACCTGCCTCTAAACCACGTTTTTTTCCACACTTCTTGTCCTTTCACTATGCAACCATGACATTTGGCACAAGAATATTGGGAGTCCTGATCTCAGCTGCTTCTTTCAAATGCTGGGGGAAAACCCCAGTGAGATTTACAATTTCATCCCAATTTATCAAATTCTTATTTCACAAACCAAAATGACTGAAGCAGCCTCTTGGAGCATCTACAATGACCAATTCAGTTGCAAGTCTACCAAGAGATGATTTCCTTTGCACAGACAGGTTGATTGAGAGTTTGCTTCCAGGGCAAAACTCTACTTAAGTCTGCTGTTCAATGTAAATCAGAATCCCAAAGCTTTGACCCAAGAAAAACCCTCCATCCCAATGATACATCTGAAAGGGAGATGCAGTATTGCATATCTGTGTACCTCTGTACACACACCACGGTCACACCGTGGTCTGGCCCTTATCTGTGATTATTATTCCCCATAAATGGCAAATTAGCTGGGAGTCAGGGGGCATGAGGTTTGCAGGAACAGGTCGATAATTTGTCCTGCTGTGGCTGCCAGCAATCTCTTCTCCATCACATTGAAACATATGCAGGAATAAACACTGACACACACTAGAAATCTATAGTGCTTGGTATTTACAGCTCAAATAATATAAACTGCAGCAGTGCCACTAAGCTAGTGTATCTTTAAATGTAGGGAAATCAGGCAAGCAGGAAGCTCAGAAACTTGCAGAAGGTCACAGAGGCAGTGGCGATGCCAGGAATAGAAACCAGAGGTGAAATCCTGGCCTTGGAAAAGTCAGTGGGAAACCTTCCCTGTTCTCAGCAGAGGCACAATTACACTCGGAGCGCTGTTTGCTATTCATTATCTGTCAGTATCTATTCACAGATAAAATCAATACAGATGGTGATTATAAATTATTGTTTCTCGCAATTCTCTGAGCACAACCGCCTGGGGAAAAGCCCCGGTGACGCTCGTCAGGGGGCTGCGGAGGCTGAAGGCAACTCCGTGCTTTCTCCTCCCGGCTCCGAGGGAATTCGCTATGGATGCAGCTCTGCTCCGGGAGCGGAACCGGGCCCTCAGCGCCGCTCCGGGCCGATCCTGCTCCCGGCGGGGGCCCGCGGCGCGGCGTTCGCTGGGGCTGGGGCTGGCAGCGGCCCTGCCCGGTGCCGGTGCCGCGCTCCGCAGCGGGCGGCAGAGCCCGGAGGCTCGGGGGGGCGGCGGCACCGAGCGGCGGCGGCGGCGCAGCCGGGGCGGCACAGCCGGGCAGGGGCGGCCATAGCGCCCGCGGGCCGCGCACCGCGAGAGGCAACTTCCGAACGGGGCCCGGCGGGGCTGCGGGAACTTGTGCGGGGCCGGCCCGCAGCCCCGGGACCCGCCCGCCCCGCGCCCGCCCGCCCCGCGGCCCGCGGCCGGTGCCTTACCTGCGGGGAGCGGCGGGGCCCCACGGGGCGCCCGCTGGGCGTCATGGGCGGCGGGGCCGGGGCCGGGCCGGGCCGGGCCGGGGCCGCGCCGGCTCCGCGCTGCCCGCGCTGCCTGCGGCGGCCCCGCCTCGCCCGGCCCGGCCCCGCCGCCCGTAAACAGGCGGCAACGTGACCGGAACTGGGGAGCTCCGCCGGGGCGGCGGCGGCGGGCGGGCGCAGACCCTGCCCCGGGGCCGGGCCGCGGCCGGGCAGCGCATCGGGCTGGGCGCCGCTCCCCGGGACCCTGGCCCGAGCCGGGACCCTCGGGGCCCCGCTCCCGTTCCCCGGGACCCTCGCTAGGGCCGAGTCCCGCTCCTCGGGGGTCTCGGGGTGCCGCTCCCCGGGACCCTCGGTGCGGCCGGGCTCCGCTCCCCGCCGCTCCCCGCCGCTCCCCGCCGCTGTCCGCGGTGCTGAAGCCCGGGCCGAGGCTGCCCCGGGGCCCCGCGGCCGCCGCACGCTCAGCCCCGGCCGCGGGGACCCCCGAGCAGTCCCGGCGGTCGGAGCGGGGCTCGGTGTCTGCGGGGAGGGCGGCGGCCGTGTGTCCCTGCGGGGGCTGCGGGCTCACCGCCACTCAAATGCGGGCCGGCACCGGCTGCAGCCGGGAAACCGTCAAACCAGCGGGGCTGTGGTCAGAGAGATGGTGATAAAAACTTGTTTACTCGAGTGGTTACTGATTTTTCATGCCTTTTGTTTGTGGTGCCCCGACCAGCTGGGGCTTGGCATTGAAGGATGACTCAATGCTTTGCGCCTGTGCTCCGGCAGGGAGGGGATGCGCTGGCCTGTTCCACGCTGCACGGCGGCACCGCAAAATGGTAGCGTCCTCCGTCAGCTGACAGTCTGCTGATTCCCGTTCCCTAAACCCAAATGTGCCTGGAGAGCGCCCTGCTCCTGCTCTGATGCTGAGCTGTGCTCCGTCTCCTGTTAGAGCTGCTGCAATGCTGCTCATCCCAGTGCACAACCGGCACACAGAGGAGTTGTAGGGGAGCTCACAGACTGTGGTCTGTGGTATCATTCTGCCATCCCACATCCTTCCCTCCCCTTGAATGCTTCCAGGCTCTGGGTGAGGGCTGGTGCTGCACAGATCCAGCGAGGCTGTGCTGTGGCCAACAGACTGCCCTGGGCCTGCAGCTCCAGGTGTGATACAGAAGGTTTGTGACATCTCTGCGCAGTAACGGCCAAGGACTGGGCCCTCACCTCATGCACGGTGGTGGGGTCCAGCCTGGCCTGCTGTTTCTGGTAGTTGAGAAAGGCTCGGCTTGGTGATCGGGCTCATCTATGGAGACTAAGCTTAGTTCACACAAAGAAAGAAATCATTGAATCAGGAGAAAAGATAAGCAGTGTGCTCTGAAACGTCTGTACATGCACACGCAGGAAGATAATTTGCAATAAGTTATTCAGACAGATCTGCTTGCAGCCCCAGCCAATGCTATGGAGAACTTCAGAGCCTCCCAATGCCAACTCCTTAGTGGGCCTCCTTTCAACTTGTGTTCTCTGAAAAATGAGTTCTTGAAACAAGAAGTTGTTAAGGGGTCACAGGTGCTGTGTGAAGGGGGCGAGTGCAGCCGTTCTTGTTCAGAGCAGCACTGTCTCGGGTGGAGCCCCTCTCACCCATCTGTGACGCTCAGGTCAACGCTTGCCAAGGTGTCATTGTCCCTCTCAGGGCAGTGTGCCATGCTTGGGGTGTGTGGGTGTTTTTAATGTCTCCTTGTGTCTTCCCGTAACTTGGGTGCTAACTTAAGCAGCAGTGAGCTACAGACGGGAGATGAGGGGAGGAGAGAGGGGAATGTCTGAGTGCATCACATTTCCAAGGTTTGTACAATTTTCATTGATTTTCCACTGGATAAAAGACAAGCCTGCAAAGAGTCAAGGTCAGGCACTCAGGGACAGAGAGCTGCTGTGTGAATGAGGTCATCGCTCGGGATGCAGCCTGCCTGGGGGACAGGAGCAGAGCACAGCGCATCCTCTGCACCAGCATGGAGCAGGAAATGTTGGCTGCCTCCACAGCCATCACCTGGCAGCTTGGGGTCACTCTGCTGCACACAGCCTGCTCATGTTTCCCATCACCAGCTCCAAAATTAACTGGTTTCACTGGCAGCTTTCTTGAGCAGGACATGACACGGCAGTCCCTTTGCTGATGCTGCCAGCCGCCGTGATGTCCTGCACTGCAGTTATGCTGCATCTCTTCCCCACTCTCTGCTTGCTCCCAGAGACAGGGGTTCCTGCTCAAACAGGTCTGAGGTTATAACACAGTGAGGCAAATATGGCAGGAATACCAGTTCAGGAGGAACTGGGGGTCCCTGCTGCCGCCTCAGATGCTTGACTGAGCTTCAGAGGCTGCTGGGCAGCAGCAGTGAGCTCCTTGCCTGTCATACCCAGCCTGGACACGTCGCACTGCCATGTGCCTCGATGAGCTCTGGCAGCCTCTGCTCAGGGCACCCCCGGGGCAGCAGACGTGGGGAGCCCCACCGAGTGCCCCAGCCCCGGGTTCTGCTGCAGCAACCTGGCTTGTCCCCTGCTCCGAGCTGGTGGCGATTGTGGGGATGCAGGATGGGGAATGTGGGGATGTGAGGATGTAGGGGTGAACTGTGCGGGATGCGGAGCCGTGGGATGAGGGATGCGGGATGCGGGCACTGCGGATGGGGCTGCGGGCGGCAGCTCTTCCGAGCGGGGCTGGGCTCGGCTCCGCCGCTGCTGCTGCTGCTCCGAGCCGGCACTGACCTCTAGTGGCACCGGCACCGGCACCGGCGGACAACGGCACCGGCTGCGGTAAGGATCAGCGGCACCGGCACCAGCGCCGGCACAGGCAGCACCCGTGCGTCTATGGGTGTGCATGTGCATGCATGTGGGTGGGTGTGTTTGTGTACCTGTGTGTAGGTGTGTGTGTGTAAGAGTGTATGTACATGTGTGTGTGTACATGCGTGTGTGTTTGTAGGTGTGTGTGTGTGTGTCTGCGTGTGTGCATGCGTGTGTGTTTGCAGGTGTGTGTGTGTCTGTGTGTGTGTTTGTGTGTGTACATGCGTGTGTGTTTGCAGGTGTGTGTGTGTCTGTGCGTGTGTTTGTGTGTGTACATGCGCGTGTGTTTGTAGGTGTGTGTGTGTCTGTGTGTGTTTGCAGGTGTGTGTGCGTCTGTGTGTGTGTTTGTGTGTGTACATGCGTGTGTGTTTGCAGGTGTGTGTGTGTGTCTCTGTGTGTGTGTGTGCCCGTGTCCTGGCCCCAGCTGTCCCAGGCCGCGTTCCCGCTGTGGCAGCGCTGGACGCCCCGCACTCGGGGCTGGGCAGGGCCGGGGCCGTGCTGCCCTGCAGGGGGAAGGGGCGCTGGGCACCACGGCCTCCTTTGGTCCTCACAGGTGCCAGGTCCCGCTGCGTGCCACAGCCAGCGGGCAGGGATGGGCCCCGGGGGCTGCTTGTGCCACCACCCGTCCTTGCCGGGCTGCAGAGGAGCTGAGGGACGCAGCCTCTGCCGACAGGTCTGGACGTGGCCAAGGGCCCGTGCTGGGTCAGCCCGGGTCCCTTCAGTGCTGGCTGATTCCTGGAACAAGCAGCTGATTCCCGACGGGAGCTGCATCCTGTGTGCGCTGCAGTGAGCCTGAACGCTGTGCCCTTCCAGGGTGACCACGGCAGTGCTGTGGGACCAGAGCTTTCCCCCGCCACCCCCGAGTCAATTATTAGGGGGATTTTTCCATTTAATTTATAAATGAGTTTAACTTTGCCTCAGATATTATTTTTCAATCCAATTGAAATGTAGTGTATGTGTGCCTTCTAATTGCTTTGAAGAACCTAATAAGAAGCTCCTTAAAGTCTAAAGGCTAAAAGCTGGAGGATTTTAATAAATTTAACATTAGCTTAACATTTCCACAGGGATTGGAAAATATCTACTTGTAAGGATATTTGCCTGAGCTGAGCAATGCAATTTGTTCCTCTGTTAATACATATATGATATGTGAACGGTCCAATTTTTAATTTTTCTCATTGTTTAAAAACTTTTTTTCAAATGAAGGTTGCTTTTATTTTTAAATCTCCCAGGTCTTTAAAAATTGTTATGGTGAAGCATCAGCTGTGGGGTACCAGCCATTTCCTGGCCCACACAGGAGGCCAAGGCTGGGCTGCCGTGGGCATCCCCAGCTGCCCACCTGGGCATGTTCTCTCTGGGCAGGTGGTTCTCTCCAGCCTGCAGCCCATGGCTCGTAGGAGATGGGAGCCCTGTGGAGGGCAGGCCACTGCCCAGATGTGGGAGAATCTGAGCTCCCTTTCTGTGGCCCAGGCAAGGCACAGCCTCCCCAGCTGGCATGGCTGGGCAACCTCTGCTCCCCAGCTGTAAGCAGGCATCAATGCCCTTCAGATGTGTTTGCACCCAGCACCAGCAGGACTTCAGAATTACCAATAACAGGAATTTGCTTCGCTATTGAACACCATTTGCTCTAAATGAGGCTGTTGGCTTGTGGGTTTGCTGAGCTGTGAAATTAAGTTCTCAAAGATCAGAAAAGTGAGGATTTAGGGCCAGAACACCACTTTTGGGAAACAGCTTTCCGTGTGGTTTCAAGCTGCTTGCAGTAACACCTGACTGCAGGTGTGGTTTCCTCCCTGAGCCCGCTGCAGTGCCCAGGGCTCTGGGGGGGGAGCTCCGGCTCGGGCAGGTTTTACTCTGAATTTATGGGCGAACAGTCCTGCCGGCGCTGCCGAGTGGGTGCTCTTAGAGCGAGCAAGGACCGTGACAGGAGCAGGGCGGGCCCAGCCCCGGCTGGGCAGGTGCGGCCCCGCCCGCCCCGCGCACCTGTGCGGGATCGGTGAGTGGGGGGCTCGGGGGGGACCGGGATGCCAGGGCCCGCCCTGGGCTTTCTGTCCCCGTGGCTGTTCCCGAGGCACTTTGGGATGCTCAGCCCGACTTGCTCTGAGTGTTCAAGAGGCTGGCAGACGCTCATTTCCCTGGAACCTGGATGGGGTCCAGCTGGCCGGTGCGAGACTCCGGGGTCCGCAGGGAGGCACCGGGGGCGTTGTGCCCCCCTCGGGGCCGCCCCGGTGGGGGCGTTGCATAACGCTTTACATAACGGGGCAGCGGTGCGGCCCCCCCGCACCTGCCCGGGCCAGGCCCCCCCGGTCCCGCGGGCGCCGGAGGGGGCGGGAGCGCAGGAACCGGCGCGGGAACCGGCGCAGCCCCGGGCCCGCCGCTGAGGAGCCGCCGCCGCTCCGAGCGGGGTCTGCGGGCTCGCCCCGCCCGGCGGGACCCCCGGCATGGCCTCGGGCAAGGCGGCGGGGGAGCGGCGCTGGGAGCTGGTGCGCTGGTGAGTGCGGCGGGCCCGGGGCTCCCTCGGCAACGGGGAGCAGAGCTGGGCACCGGAGGGGCTCAGCTTGCGAGGGCTCTGGGCTTTGCCTGGGGATGCTCCCAGCCCGGAGAGGGGGAGAACGCGGGCTAGGGGCACACGGACCTCGCCCTGGGTCTGGGACGTGCGGGGCGCTCCGAGGGGCGCGGGGGGGGGTTCCCGGCCGGAGCGGGGGGGGGTTCCCGGCCGGAGCGGGGGGGGGGTTCCCGGCCGGAGCGGGGGGGGGGGGGGTCCCGGCCGGAGCGGGGGGGGGGGGGGTCCCGGCCGGAGCGGGGGGGGGGGGGGTCCCGGCCGGAGCGGGGGGGGGATCCCGGCCGGAGCGGGGGGGGGATCCCGGCCGGAGCGGGGGGGGTCCCGGTGAGGCTCCTGCTCCATCCGGGGGACACACGGGGTGCAGGGAGGGGGATCGCTGGTAGAGGCAGGAGGGGCGGTTCCGAACACTCTGTGCGCTCGGGAAAGGGTCCTGCCCGCTGAGCAGGCAGCGTGCCGGGGTGCCGAGCGCTCCTCGCTCCGGGGAGTCCCCGGGACTCGCGTGGCTGCTCCGGGCTCTGGCGTGCGGGGACGGGGCTGGAACAGGGCACCGTCTGTGCCCGGAGCGGCCGGGACGGGCTGACATTGAGAACAAGCTTTGTCTGTGCTCTTTTATGTTGAATTGTGCAGTTCGTGACGTCCGAAGCTTGTGACTTTTGAGCAGGGCGCTGCGGCGATGCCAGGCTGTGGCTGGGGACGCTGATGGAAGCGCCGGGCCGGGCCCCGGGCGGGAGCAGAGCCGGGCCCGTGCTGGGTGCCAGCTGTGGGTGGGAGCCCCTCAAGCCAGGACAAGAGTGGGAACCACTGAGGCTTTTTCTTTTCCTCTCTCCCTCCCTTTCCCCTGCTCCTTGCAGCCGAGGATACTTTTTCCCCCTCACACACTTGAACAAACTGTGACAGCAGCTGCTGGCCTGGCTGTTCTGCATCCCCACTGCCTCACCCTCACTTCCCAAGGGACATCCTGGCTTCCCTGCCCCTGCTCTGTGCACGGTTATCACACCCCAGAGCTGCAGGGAGCGCTGGCATTGCACCGTGCTCGGTTGCTTTTAACTGGAAAACTGGCAGGTCACTCTGTGCTGGGGATGCTCAGGGAGCCTTTTGGGTGTCCTTCAGCTGCAGCTCCTGCACTGTCACTGCCCCAGCTCCATGGCACCCGCAGGGTGGGCTCAGGCAGGTCACAGAGCCCAGCAGCAGCACCTGGGGAGCTCCTGGCACACTGGAGCCTCCCCTCAGCCCCATCCAGTGTGGGCACATCCCTGGGGTTAATGCTGGGAATGAACCTCCTGGAGCATCCATGTGCAGAGGAAGGGACAGGAGCTCTCTGCAGCTCTCCTGAGGTTCATGGCTGCAGCAGCTGTGTCATCAGTACTACAGGGGCTTTAACTTATTAATTACTCACTGAGGAAATTTCATGATCAGAGGAGTGTGTATGAAGCGCAGCTGGCTGCTGGCATGGAAGCAGGCAGCAGGATTTTGTTCCAAAAGATGGAAACAACTGCAGTTATCAGAATTTTGCTCACTTAACAGGGAACCCATACTCTTCTAATCAAATTCATAGCTATCAATTCACTCAAATATTGCTGGATAAGCCTCAGCATCTGGCCTGGCATTCGAAGTGATGCTAGAAAGGCCTTGGAGCCAGGGCCAGCCTGGGGATGCGTGTGTGCTGGGGCAGGCTGTACCCCAACACGGTGGTGCTGAGCAGGGGTGCTGTGCCTCTGTCCCCTGGGGCTGTACAGGGGTGTGTCCTGTGCTGCTCTGGGAATGTTTGCGCTTTGCTTTCCTGCACAAGGCGGTCAGGGGGGCCTGTGGGGCTGGGCTGGGGGCCCTGGGTGGGCTGGGGGCTCTGTCCCCTGGGGCTGTACAGGGTTGCAGCTGGCAGCAGCCCCACAGGTACCCAAGGGGGTGCAGGGCCCCCTCCCTGGGGTCAGTCTCGGGGGATGCCCTGTCCCAGACACGGCCGTGGGCGTGTGGGCCGGGAGCAGTGAGGGTGAGGATGGCGCGGGGAGCAGGCAGAGCGGGGGCTGTAAAGGATTTTCTGCTGCCCCCGGGGCAGGCTGTGGTGCGGGCCCAGCCGCTCCTGCGCGCTGCGCTCCCTCCCGCAGTCGGGGCTGATGAATATTTCAGTCTCCCTGCGTTTATTTTTAGGTACGTGCGAGAGGGCCGCTTCCGCATCGAGGAGAGGACGCTGACGGCTTTCCAGTGGCTCCACTCGCCCCAGCAGCACCGCATCGTCAGCAGGGCAGACCTGGGCTCCCCCAGCAGGTGAGGGGCCGCGGGCTCAGGGTGGGCACTGTGGGTAGCGCGCTGGCACGCCCTGCTGCTTGCCCTGTCACAAGCCCTTGTGGGCCTGCTGAGCCTGTCTGGGAGCCCAGTGACACATGGGCATCCTGGGCTGTGCTTCAAAATCAAGTGCCAGGTGCAGTGGTTGCACCAGGAGCTGCAAACACCACATAAGAGCTGTTTGGTTTAAAGCAGTGGGAAGGACAAATGATCACCTGCCTGCCCAAACTCTTCTTGTAATCGTCCCCATGGTTTTGGTCGAGGATCTGCTTTATGTGGGCAGCACTTGAGGTTTACTTAAAAACAGATGGTAGCCAGGGGCTGTGTTTTCCCCAGCCATCAGTGATCACTGGAAAATATCTGTTCTGATCCCCTGATTTTGGTCAGTGCTTAAACTCTCCCCTTGGGAGCCACATCCCAGGCGCATGCTGCGGCTCTCCCTGCTGATGCATATGCATTGCTGTCAGTTCCCACCCCGTGTTTGATGATAAAACACCATTAACATAAAAGCCTCATGGGCCTCCAGACACACACAGAGCAGCATCTGCTCTCTGGCCTGCAAGGAGCTCTGGAACATGCTGAGTCCCTGAGTGGCTGTGGCACTAAAAGCTCTTCCCTCTCTGTTTCAGCAGCAGTTTTGCTCCAAGAGCCCTTAAAGCCCTGAAGTATTTATCTGCCTGGAACTGCATGAATGAGAACAGCAGTGGGAGGGTGGCTGCAGAGGATGGAGGTGCCCAAAATCCACTTGGATTTCCCAGGACAGGAAGGGCTGTGGGTACTTTTCATGCAGGGCAAGCCGGGTGGGGTGGAAGGAGGTGACATTCACACCTGGGACAGGTGAAATTCACACCTGGGAGAGACTTCCAGGGCACGATGAGGCGCCGGCTGTTGCCGGCAGGAGCCACGGCGGACACGCTGCCTGCTGCCACCTGCTTCCCGCGACGGGAGTTCCTCTGCCTGCCGCTGGAGAGCCTTTCCAGAAACTGGAATGACTGTGCTGTTTATTGATTTTAACTAATTTTTGCAAATTGCTTTCAGAGGTTGTGTTAGCCCCGCGCCTGATGTGCATGTTTCATTTGGCACGTGCAACTGAAATGCGTGTAACATCATTTATAATTGATGTTAAGTGCTGTTGGGGTTAATTTCACTAGATTCGTTTGATTTCCCGAGGGCGTTAATTTCCCTGGATTCCTTTGATTTCCCAGCGGAAAAGTTACCTGGAAGCTTCCCCTGGGAAGTTACCTGGAGCCGTCTGGAGACTCTGTAGGATACCAGCGACCTATTATGAGTGGTGTCTGTGCCTCTCTCATGGGAGTAAAACGTTTGTCTCCCAAGGCGGCCCAAGTGTAAGCTCTGGCTCGGCAGGAGCAGCCGCGGGCACCGGGACGGGCACAGGGACGGGCACGGGGATGCTGCGGGCCGGGCTGCCCGCTGCGGCGGCTGCTCGGTGGGGAGGGAGCGAGGGGACAGACGCGGCGGGGCTGCGTTGGTGCCTAGGGCAGGACAGGGCGGTGGCGCCGGGCAGGCTCTGCCGCCGCAGCCGGCGGGATCCCGGGGCCCCGCCCGGTTCTGCCCCGCCCCGCCCGGTTCTGCCCCGCCCCGCGCGGGGCCGGCTCCGCCACCGCGGCGGGATCCGCAGGCGGGAGCGGCGGGCACGGCACGGCACGGCACGGCGCGGGGCTGCGGCTCCATCCCCGGTACGTACGCGCTCAGCGGGGCAGCACCGCGCGGCGCTCCGCTGCTCCGTCCGCGTTCGGGGCTGGGGCCGGGGGCTATTCGGAGGCTCGGGGCTGGGCACGGACCGGGATAACGGGACCCGTGTGTTGGGAGGGCGGTGAAGCGGCTGCCAGCACGGCTCTTAGAATATTGACCATTCGAGAAGGCGACTTCCAGCAGCCCGTGCGGGGCCCTGCCTGCTGTCCCCGGGGGTCGGGGTGCTGGGGTCCGGCGGCATGCGGGGGGCCCTGTCCTGCCTCCCCCGGCACCTCCTGGCCGGGAGCCCCAGGTGTTCGCACAAGACGGGGATGTCTGAGCCTCCCTGCGTGCCCACGCCAGTCTGCTGGGGCGATTCCCCGCCACGGCCCCTGTGCGGGGCTGCAGCTCATCCCTGACAGGAAAGCCGTGCAATGTCTGCCCACCAGGCTGAGCTTTCCCTTCATCCTGCTCATTCCCACAGGCAGAGCACCGGTGTGCCTGGCGTGGAGCTGCACAGAGCCTGTGAGGGCTGTGAGATGTTGTTTGCATCCCTGGCGAACGCAGATGGATCCTGCCAGGTTGTGCCATCTTCTGCACGCTCTAGGCTCTGCTGTTTTGTTTAAGACTGCTTGTTGTTTTAGAAGCAGAAGGGACATAATACCTGTCCACAAGGCAGGATTTATTGAAGGTTGGAATCATGCCAAAGAGTTTAAATTCAGATCCACCCCGCGGTGTGATTGCAGGCAGCCGGCTCGCGCTTGCACACACCACGTTTCACAGACGCTGCATTCTCCCTCCGCTGCCGGTTCCTCCCACTGGAGAGGATAACCATAGCAGCAAACATGCCTTTTTCTTTGCTTGTTTGTTTTATCATCCTCCCTTCCCTCATCCCTAGGCACATCTGTGTGGTAGCGGGGTCCTGAGGGCTGCTCAGAGAGGCCCTCTGCTGCTGCTGCTTGTTGTGTACCTGCTCAGATGCTCTGGTGGCTGCTGCTGCTGTGGAAACAGGAACAGGACTTCAGCAGCAACAGGAGGAGAGACATTTTTTCCAGGAGCTAAAACCAGCTCATTCTCCACAGACAGTTTTGCAGTTTTGTGGGGGCAGATGAATCCTCGCTCGGAGTTAACATCTGCCTCCAAGCTGGATGCCAGAAGGACTGTTGCTTGACTGTGATTTGGTTTCAGCCTGGCTCTTGAAAAGCCCACTCAAAATGGTTGAAAAGTACAGGTGATGTTGGCAAGAGGTAGCAGGGTTTGCAAAAGCTCGAGTCCAAGCCCCACGTGGCTTGTTTGCAATGTTCAGTGTCCACACATGGGTTTGGCCTCAGACCTGAGCCTGGCTGCTGAGGCCTGACCTTGTGCCAGTGCAGCTCAGCCTCGGGCAGCCACGGATTCCCTGTCTGCTGCCGAGGCCAGGGTGCAGGGCAGGGTGAGCAGAGGAGCAGCCCTGGGCAGGGCAAGGTGCCAGGACACATGCTGGGTCAGCGAGCCCAGCGCCCTGCTGCTGAGGGCATTGCAGGACCACACAATCACAGAATGCTTTGGGCTAAAGGGACTGTAAAGGTCATCCAGTTCCAAACCCCCTCCAGGACAGGGACACTAGACCTTATCACCTTGTGTAATATCTTAAATGTTCTGAGTCTCAGTGAGGGTGTTGGGGTATTTTTGATTCCTTTATTTCCATTATTAGGAAATTGTCCCAGAGATTGATTGTATTGAAAATTAGAAACCTCCTAATTTCCAGCCAAAACATGTTCAGGTCTCTCTCATTCCCATGCTTTCATCCCGCCCCCACGTTTTCCCAGCCCTGGTTTTCAGTTTAAGCTGTTCTTTTTCTGTCTCTCCACAATTTCTTCACTGGCTGCAGCCACCCCCTGCTCCGTGTTTGCTGTGTGAATTGGGCCAAACCCTCTCCAGCTCCTGGCGCAGCTGCCAGTGCCAGCCTGGCTCTGGGGGCAGGTTTTTGTGGAGGTTTGCCCCAATGCACCCTCCTTCCTGCAGCCCCTGCGCTGCCTGGGCAGGCGAGCTCTGGGCTCCCGTTCCTGCAGGCAGTGGGGACTGACGTGCAGGGATGTGCAGGTAGCCATGGTGACAGCCCAGGACCCGCTCTGGCACGGCAGCTGCTCCTCTGCCTGCAGCAGGGCTGCCACAGCCACAGAGGAGCACGGCGGGCTGCCCTGTCCCTGGGGCATCCTGTGCAAGGCACCCGTTGGGCACTGTGTGGGTGCACAGAGCAGCCTCCCTGCTGGCTCCTGGGGAGGCACACGGCACGGGGATGAGGGGCTCTGCTTCCTTCTGCATCCTCCCACTGGCACGGGGATGTGAGCCTCTGCTTCCTTCTGCATCCTCCCTCTGGCTGCACTGGCACGGGGATGTGAGCCTCTGCTCCTTCCTTCTGCATCCTCCCTCTGGCTCTGCTGGCATGGGAAGGGGGTGGCTGGAAAAGGTGGAGAAAACAGGCACAGAAAATCTGTGTGCTTGAACAGGCTTTTCCTAGAGAGAGCCTTTTCATGCCTTTTCATGAGAGAGGAATTTCGTGCCCTTGCTATCAAGGCAGAACTCTAAAATGGGTGGCCTTGAGAAAACAAACAACGCTGTGCATTAAATTCAGTGGGCTGAGAAGAATTCCATGAGCCTGGGAGCCCGTGTGGTGAGTTTCTGCATACAGGGCTGTGGTGAGACACGATCTGTGTCCCTCTGCGGCAAAGAGCTGGTTCATGTGATGGTGGGAGCGGCCAGTGGGGCTTTGGGGGTCATGGGCACCTGGCCAGCACCTCTTGGTTTCCTGGGCTCCTTTCCTCTGTGCTGGGCGCTTCCTGGGCTGCTGGGAAAGCTGGTGCTGCCATAGCTGGTGTAAGTGTCCCTCTGTGCCAGCTGCCTGAGAAATGAGGCTCTGCAGGATGCACAGTGGCTTCCTCCAGGATCTGTGTTTCAGCCATTTCCACAGAAACGAGCAGGAGAGGTCGGATCACTTTGGACGTAGGGATGAGTCCATGAGCCATCAGTGGTTTCTCAAGAATGTGGAAGAGGAGCTGGAGCATGGTTTGAGGTTGAGCTGGGCTCAGGAAGGGCTCTGGCTTTCCCATCCCGTGCCTGAAGCTGCCCTCTGGGTGACACACGGCCTCCCTGTGGCCAAAGGAGCCGCCCGGTCCTCCTGGTCTGAAGCTGTTGGACAGTGAAGAGCCGCCCCTGAGAGAAAGCTGGGGTTTGTGGGAAGCCGCATTTAAGATATGGAGTTTCTCTTTTCACTTCAGCAGTACCATAAAGGGAAGAAAATAGTGCTTAAATATTCCTTGTACTGAGTCAGAGGTAATGTGGACACTGTTTTCCTTTGCTCTGTAGGTCAAGCTGATGATGCGCACGGCATGTTCTTCCTGTCAGGACAAAATCTAATATTTCTGGGTGCCCACAACCTTCTTTAGAATCATTAAAGGAAGCCGAATGCCCTCAGAGTGCCGCAGGCAATATTAAAGCACTAATGATGCAATCCCAGTAAGAAAGGGAAGAATTATGCTGCCCTTGCAGGGCACAATCCTGCTCTGAGATGTCACCAGCAGTGTGGCACTGTTCCCAGTGGGCAGGGGCTGCTCAGCAGGTTTGGTTGGAGCAATGGGATCCTGGTTCTGGAAGAGGCCCCTGGGAGATGTTAATTTAGACTGGTGCAGATGGTACTGAGGAGTCGTCCTCCCCCAGGGTTTTGTTTTCCCTAATTTTGGCTGCTCAGCTATGATTTGCCTGTGCCTGCTCTGAAAGTAGGAAGGTTTTCTCCTTGTTGTTTTTGAGCCTGTGTGAAATATCTCGGGGGGGGGGGAAGAGGGGAAGTGAGAAAATGTCATTGCAGAGCCTATTTCTGGAGGCACGCCCCTGCGGGTGAGATGGTGCTGGGCAGGCGGTGGAGAGGTACCCACAGCCAGGGAGGCTGGGGCAGCTGAGGCTGGCCCCTGGTGTGTTTTTAACCTTTGCCTAGTTCAAATGCAGTTTGTCACCTGGATCTGGGGGGGCTGATGTGGCCCTGGGGGGCTGCCAGTTGTGGGGATGGGGAGCAGGAAGAGCTCCACTCCTATCACTGCCAGCCATGGGTAACCCCAGGTGCTGGAGCGGGTGAGGTGGGCTTGTGCAGGGGCTGCCCCACTCCCTCCTGGAGCAGGAAATGGAGATGCTTCCCTATGGCCCTCCAGGGTCCTGCCCTCTTGTGCTCTGAAATCCTGGGGCAGGCAGGGGGGTCACCCTGTGCTTTAGCGTGAGGTGAGGAGGAGCTGCAGGAGTGACAATGGTGACAATGATCTACTGACTGCAGTGAGCCCCGGCAGAGGGGAGCCGGGTCCTGCCCTGCCGTGGGTGTCCCTGTCACCCTGCCCTGCTGTGCCTGTCCCTGCTGTCCTGCCCTGCCGTGGGTGTCCCTGTCACCTGTCCTGTGTCCGTGTCACCTCTGGTGGCCATGAGCTCCTGCAGGGCCGAAGCAGCAGAACAAGGTGCAGCAGATGGTGCTGCAAGGGGAAAAGGGGACAGGTCTAAAGCTGGCCGTGTCTCTGGGGCTCTCCCAGTTGTTCCTGGCCAAGTTATGGTGCCTCCCACAGCCACTGTCACCCGTGTCCCACACCTCTGCAGGCAGGGCCCTGCTGGAGCAGCTGCACTGGGGCTCGTTCCAGTGTGTGGCAGAGCCTGGCTGCACCCAAAGCTTTTGTTTTCAGACATTTTAATTGTGAGCAGCTCGGTAGAGCTGGGCAGAAATCAGCTGGGAGGAGTGTAAGGAAGACACGACCTGGGGGAAGATGAAGCGAGAGGATAACGTCACACTGCTGCTGGTGCAGAGCTTTGACACAGATCAGGCAGGCCAGGAACAAACGTGTTCCAAGCAAATGACTGCTCCAGATATTTTGTAGCACCTGAATTATGGCTTCAAAGCCTGCAGCATTTTTTTTAAATAATGTCCTTAAGAGCTCTAAAATTAAAAGACTTTCCATCGTTTCATCCCTTTAAGGCTGTGGGCAGAAAGTAGGAGTTGAAATAGCTGGATTTCAGTCCAAGTTTTTTCCCTGGAGTTGAGCGATTTCTCTCTCCAGCTTGCTATACCCCCTCTCCCCCACCCCTTTTTTCACACATCAGATAGAATTCAAGTGCCTCTCAATTTAAAGCTTTTGGGTGCTTGTATGAGAACGCTGGGCTAGAGCTGCCTCTGAGCCAGGAGCCAGCCCTGCATGGAGTGCCAGGGCAAGGGGATGCTGCGAGCCCACACCAGGCGTTGGCCTGGATCACTGGGGTAGGAGGTGAGTGTCTGGCTGGGCCTTGGCACTCAGAAGCTCTTTCTGGCCTTTGAGGTGCTGATCCCCTGGTGCAGCCCAGCTCTGAGCGGGTGCAGGTGGGCACTGGCTGGTTTGGGGAGGTGAAAGGTGTGAGGTGGGCACCACACTCAGCCTCTGGGCACCATGCCCACCCCTGCAGCCAGACTCACCTCCCCACGGCTCTGCTGTGTCCTGCAATGCCCAAAGCAGGGAGCAGCATGTGTTTTCTGGGGATTTGTGATGGATGGGAGCACGTACCCAGCTAGATGTCAGCATTTCCATTCCCGTGGGATTTCCGAAGCCTGGCTGTTAAAGGACAGGGGAGTCTGGGGGGTGGTCAGGCTGCAGGTGCCGCTTCAGCCTTACAGAGCTGCCAGGGCACCAGAGGGTGGAAAACCTGTGCAACAGGCAGCAGCATGGGAGCCAGTGGGAGATGCCTCGCTGGGCTCTGGGATGGTGGGGTGTGTTTGCCATGAGAGATGAGGTGATGGCGTTTTGATGCCTTAGGTGGGATGTCTGTCCCCCGAGGGGCACTGAAGGGGTGGGTGGAGGTTCCCCTAGCAGGGAGCCAGCCTGGCGCTGTGGCTGCAGCACTGCAATTTCGGGGACAGAGAGCAAGGGGCAGAGCACCGTGCTGCACCAGTGACCCTCTGGATCGGGCCTCAGCGGCCGGGGCAGCCACAGGGCACGGCGTGTATGGGTGACACGGTGGCCGTGGCTCAGCCCCGCGGCCCGTGTGGCGGGGATGGTGGTCCTGCCTTTAGGAGAAATACGATATTTGCAGCGTGAGGTTGCGAAAAGCCTGTGGCCACGAAAAGAAAAGGAAACGACTTTTTTTGTGGTGTTTCTGTGTGCGCGTGTGCATTCGCTGCTGCGCTGGGGGCGGCGGACGCGACGTGCTCCGGTCCCCCCGCCCGGCACAGCTCCGCTCCGGCCGTGCCCGCTGTGCCCGCCGTCCCGTGCCCGCTGTGCCCGCGGCGGCAGCGCCCCGGCAGCACCGAGCCCCCAGCATGTTCCAGAGGAAGCGCAGCGTGTCCTTCGGCGGCTACGGCTGGTGGGTGCCTTCCCCTCCCTCCCTCGCTCTGCTGGGGCCGTGGGCGCTTCCCTCCCTCTGGCGGAGCAGGAGCCGCCGGCGCGGTGCCCTCGGGCGCAGCCCTCCCTCGCAGTGCCAGCCCGCGCTGCGGGTCGGGAAGGACCTTCCTGCCCCGTGCCCCGCAAGCCTGGCACGGCTGCGGCCCTGAGCAGCCCCCGGTGATGGCAGGGAGGGCATTGCCCCGGGGCTCCGCTGGGCTCGGCACCTGCCGGAGCGGCTGCCCCGCGCCTCTCTCGCTGCCTTCCCTGCTGCGGCTCCCGCACTCAGACAGCGATGCTCGCAGCCGCCTTGGGCACCTTGGCGTGTGCAGCAAGCTCCCTCCTGGTCCAGGGCAGGTCCTGGCACCCCCAGGCGTCATCCCTTCCTTGTGTGGCCTCAGCAGGGCTGCTGCCGGCACCCCGAGCTCGGCGGGACTGTTCGCTCCTGTCTCTCCCCTCTGAGAGGCGTTCGTCTGTAGGGAAACAGCTTAAGGAGAGACACGGTTCTCCCTCTGCCCTCTCCGAGGTGTTTTGTGCCCGTTCCAAGTGCGCTGTGGCTGTGGTGGTGTCTGGGGCACAGGGATGCTCTGCACCCTCCCGGATCCGCAGGGGCTGGACAGTGGCGGCGCCGGGGCTTTGAGGGCAATGCGGTGCCTGGGACCGGCTGGGGAATGCTGAGTGACTGCGAGGGCACCGGGAGGGCAGCTGGAGCGCCGAGGCTTTGCAGGGTCCCCTGGGATGGAGCAGAGCCTCGCTGAAGCCAAGGGAGCTGCCTTGGCCGCATTGTGTGCTCTTTACTTACAAAGGCAAAGGGAGCACTTGGATAGACCTCTGTTCAAATAAGTTTTGTGATATGTGGGCTCATTTTGGGGTGGGCAAATGGCAGCTCTTGGGCAGCTCTGTCCCACGGTCCTGTTGAGAGCAGCGGCTCTGGGCCCTGCCTGCCCAGGGGCACCCCAGGAGCTCCTGCGGTGCGGCAGAGCCGTGACCGTCCCTGGCAGGGCATCCAGGGCCAGCTGCGCTCTGCTCTGCATTGTCTGCTTGTGCGCTCTGGCAGTTGTAGGGGAAAGAAAATCACGAGCTGGAGAGTCACTGAGGGAAACGGGCTGCGCCAGTTGGAGGGGGCTGCGCTGGCCCTTGGGGGGCTGCACTGGCCCTTGGGGGGGCTGCGCTGGCCCTTGGGGGGGCTGCGCTGGCCCTTGGGGGGCTGCGCTGGCCCCTTGGGGGGCTGCGCTGGCTCTGGGGGGCTGCGCTGGCTCTTGGGGGCTGCGCTGGCCCTTGGGGGCTGTGTTTGCAGTTGGGGCTGGGGGAACAGGACAGGGCCTTTCCTTTAGACACCCTGCCAGTATCTGCAGGGTGAGGGCGGCGGGGGAGCCCCATCCCCAGGAGCTGGGGGCTGCTGCCAAGGGATCTGTGCTTTCCTGCCCGGGTCCCGGGGAAGGCACTCCTGGCAACCCCAGCGCGCTGCCGCAGAGCCTTCCCGGGGCGAGCCCTGGAAAAGCAGGGACCTGCCGGAGCCCCGTACCTGCGCCCGCCTCTTCTCACGGCCCCGGCCGCCCCACCCTTCCTGCGGGGCTGCGTGTGAGGTGCCTGGGCACACCCAACGCCGCCTGCTGTGGCCGCGCTCGCTATTTCCAGCCTCTGCTGGGCTGGAAATTGCTGTTTTATAAATCTCCAGCAGCTGCATCTGCTGCCAGCGAGGTCCCGGAGCAGGGTGCTCGTCCCGGGGCCAGATGCGGTGTTCCCGGTCCGGCTGCAGGGATGCGCCAGCTGTGAAAGCCGCTGTGGGTGCTGCCCCGGAGCTGCTGCTGCCCAGCGCTGTGGGGTGTGGGCAGTTTCATTTTGCCGCCTTTGGGGCAGGGCAGGGCAGGGCACACAAACGGCTCTCGCAGTCACCCTGCCACTGCGGTTTCCCAAATATGGGACTTTATTTCCTGTGGCTTTTTTTTTTTTTTTTTTTTTTTTTTTTTTTTGGTTGTTGTTATTTCTTTTTCTCCCCTTCTCACTCTAAGAGGCCAAATAACAACTGTTTTTTCTTGCCGTGGCTCCGGATGGAGCAGCCCTCACTCAGGGACGGGTCCCATGGGAGCTGCCCCAGCCTTCCAGTGTCCCTGGGCTGCTTTGCCTCTGCCACTGAGTTTGGAAACAGCTCTGCTCCCCAGCACGCTCTGATATCAGTTCAGTGTGATTTAATGATCAACAAGGTCTGGGCAGGCTTGTAAGGTATTGAGTCACAATAGCAGGTGCCCTAGATCTATTTTAGGAGCAGCAGCATGCTGGCTCTCCAGAGCAGAGCATGGAAGCTGATGCTTGGGGAAATGCCTGGCACAGAGCTCCCGCAGCCGTGGGGTTTTGGGAGGGTGAGGCTGCTGCAAGTGAGGGACCCTGGGCCAGGTGATGGCACCTGTGCCCGAGTGCCTGCCAGGCTCAGGCTGTGCCACAGAGTGCCAGGGCCCGGCCCCTGTGCCCCCCGCGGGTGCAGCCCCTCCTGACAGCAGAGCCCGGCCTGGGGGAGACAAGGTAGAGCTGCAAGGGGGGGGAAGCTGCATGTCTGTGGCCATGCTGTGTTCTCTGTGATCACAGTGCAAAACAAGAGGGTGTTGGGGGTGTTATTTTGCTGTTTGGTCTTTTTTTGAGATGTGGAATTGATTCCATGTGGCAGATAACAGAGCATTTTCAGTGACTGCCAAAAGACATTGTTTTGCATTTTGAGACATTACTATGATTTGCATTAATTAATATTAATATGTCTGTAAGCACAATGATTCTGAGGAGATGAGCACTCATTACCAGAGGCAGGGAAATGAGTGAAGCAACTGGGGCTGCTGGTCCCACATGAGCCAGCGAGGGCTGGGAGCAATGGGGCTGCTCTGTGTTTTGTCTGCCTGGGCTGGGTTGCAGTATGTGGGGTCTGGGGGGATCTTCCCAGCCCCAGGGCTGCCACAGGTCCATCATCTGTGAATGCCTGGTTTGTAGCAGCTGTGCTTTGGAGAGAGTTGGGACACAGGCGATGCCCTGCTCTGCTGCCCAGCTCACCTCTGCCATTCCAGACTGGGAGGCAGCACTTCTGCACCGGGAAGGAACTAGGGGGGTTTTTTCTTGCTTGCTGCCAGGCTTCATTTTGGGTTAAGTCTTGGTTGACTTTGTTTTCCGATGAAATCTTTCTGTGGCGTTGGTCGTGTCAGCCGGAGCGCTGGCACCTCCAAAGGATGTGCTGAGGTCGTGTTTGGCAGCAGCCCCCGGTACCCAGCCGCCTGCAGCCACATCTGGAGCCCCGTGCCTGCAGTAACAGCCTGCTCTCTCTCTCTCTCCCCAGGATCGACAAGACGATGCTGGCCAGCCTGAAGATCAAGTGAGTCCCTGGCTGTTGCTCGCCGCGATTTCCCGCGGGCTGGGGCTGGGCTGGCTCGGGGTGCGGGGGATGCTCCCCTGGGAGCTGGGCTCCAGCTGGTGCAGTGGCGCCCAGCCATGCCCGCCCACTCCAGGACACGCGTTCGTGCCTGTCCCACAGGCTGTTCTCCTGGCAGCCTGGAGTGAATCAGGCACTGGGGGATTGCAGCAGACACGGTGACAGGAGCGCTGTGAGATCAGCGGGCTGAGGGGTGCACGGGGCAACCCACAGGGCAGCAGCTCTGCCTCGGGGGTGGGAATCAGCTGGTCAGGCTGACACTGAGCTTCTGGGTGGAAATCCAGTGAAGTGCGGAGGTTTTGTATTTTGTTTTTCAATCTGGAGAGGTGGTGTCAGTGGAACAGTGAGTGCCGGTGACCCAGCTCCTCTCCTGTGCTGCTGAGGGGCTCTGGGCACTGCTCTGGAGGGGGTGGAGATGCTGCTGGGGTCCAGGAGGGTCTGTGGACCGGCAGTGTTGCTTGGTAGGTCCATCGTGGATTTGCCACTTGCTGGACACTGGTGGGTGGTGTGGGCTGTGCAGCTCTGGCAAGGTGCTACTGGGCCAGGTGCTGTGCTGTGATGGAGTGAGCCGTGTGAGGTCACCATCCCTGCTGAGGAACGCCCTCAGCTGATGGGGAAGAGAAGGTAGAGAAGGTCTGGGAGTGGTGGCACCGATGCTCTCTGCTCCCCCAGCACTTGTGGCTGTCTGGGACCTGCCTCCTGTTCCCACCAGCTTTGTTCTCCTGGCTGCACATCCTGGGTACTGATCCCTTCTCTCCCAGTGTAATGCAGCCTCCCCTCTCCTGGATTCTGGATTCCTGGAACCCCAGGCTGGTGTTCTCCCTTGTGAGCACACGTGCAGCTCCAGTGCTGTCAGCTGCACCCTGTGCTGATGCAGAAATGCTCTGGCCAAGCTTCCCCTGGGCTCCAGACAGCGCACAGGGTGATGGCTCATGCAGTTTCCCTCTATAATCATTGTGCAAATTATTCATTAATGGAAAAGTATCCGGAAAGCCTGGGGGAGCTGCTGCCTGAGCGAGCCCAGTGCCCGTTGTAAACGGCACAGCAGAGTTGCTGGCGCTGCACTCATTGCTCAGGTTATGCTGAACTAATGAGAAGTTTAAATCAATGCTTTCCACTTTGGGGAGGGCAGGGAATTCTCTGCAGACTTTCCTTTTTCCGTGAAGCCGAGAAGGACTGAGCTGCTCTTTGCACTCTGCTGTGCACCGTGCCCTGATTTCTCTCAGGGCTGCTGCAGCAGTTCTGCAGCAGAGCCCCCTGTACCCTCCTGTCTCCGCCGTGCCAGGCGGGCTGGAATGCTGTGCCGGTGCTGTGGGCACGCTGCCATGCTCCTGCCGGGGCAGGGCGAGGGCTGGCGCCACGCTTCTCTCTCTATCTCCGCCTTTCCTGCCCTGGCCAGAGGAGGGAGTTTCCTTGGAGCTTTTGATGAACATCCACTGCTGCTTGCAGAGAATGCTTCCCACAGCCCCGTAGTGCTTCTGCTCTGTGGGTAGGCTGCTTCCTTAAGTGGTTCTGTGACTGGGGCTCAGCCGGAGCCACGTTTCATATTTGTAAAAGCTTTTAAAATTATAAAAATATTATAAACCCAAACTTTTGGGGGTTTAGCGCCCTCTTGTTATTGCTGCAGCCTCTGTCGGAATGTCCTGGTTTAACCCGTGGCACAGAGGCACCAAGCATCGGAAGTTTTCTTCCCCTGTATAAGTTATTACCGAAAATCGGAGCTGCTTTCCGCATGCCTGGAGCAGCTCAGGGAGCCTCGCGCTGTGCAGAGGCAGCGAGCCCGGCCCGGGGCACCGGCCGGGGTGGGAGGGTGAGGGATGCGGGGCGAGCCCTGCCTATGCCCCACGGGGCCGATGCCCGCACGCAGTCGGGATGAACGCACCCACGCAGGCGGCGCTGGGGCCCCAGCGCGGCGCTGCCTCCGCCTGCCTCTCCGTTCGCTCCCTCGGTTCGGGGCCCGTTGGTTCCTATGGTAACCGGGATGTGTCTGAGGGACCGGAGGGCGGGAGCGGCGTCGGGAGAGGCGGTGGGGAGCCCTGGCAGCGCCAGCTGACCCCGCCGGTGGCAGCAAAGGTGCCAGGGCTGCAGGAGGGCAGGGAAGGCGTTGTACAGGGCTCCGCATTCCGCACAGCTGGGCTCTGTGAGCGCCCCGGAGCTCTGGTCTGGGGGAGGCTTGGGGATGCTCTGCTGACTGTGTTTGGGGGTGCACGTCCCCAGGGGGGGCAGCAGGCACTGGTGCTGCTGTGCTCGGCTGCTGGGGCTGTTGAGAGCTGCTGGGACTGGGGCTGTGCGATGGAGACTGAGACACTTGGGCAGTAAATGGGATTTGGCATTTGCAGACCCTGGGTTTGGTTTGGACCAATTCCGTTGTGATCCCTACTTTTCTGTTACATTTTATTATTCCTTACCCACTTCAGGGGAAAGCGCTTGGAGCTGCTGAATCCCCTGGGCTGGCAAAAGGGGAATCGTGTCCAGAAGCTGCTCCCCAGCCTTGGCTTGGTGTTGGTGTTTTCTTGTGTCCCATGAAGTCTCTGTAGGGAGCTGGAAGTGTCTCCAGGCTCCCGGGGGCACAGCTCTGTGCAGTCCTGGTCACACATGGGGTGTTTGAGGTCAGGTTGTGCTGCCAGGAAGGGAAGACCTGAGCCAGATGGCAGCTAAGCTGCTTCCCTGGTGGTAAGGTCACCCTGGAGGAAAACATCAGCCTGCAAAGGATCCTTGCATGTCAAAGAGCAGTTCTGGCCAGGTGAGCCAGCCAGGTGGGTTTGCTTGCCTCTCACAGGAGCCCAGCAAGTGCAGGAGTCCCCAAGAAAGCAGGCAGAGACCCTCGAGCCCCCTTGGCCCTGTAAAATCCTTGGATTGGGGATGCTGGAGGTGGAAAAATGGTCTGGTGACCCATGGGACCCTTCCTCCTCCTGTGTGGAACAGTGGCAGGGTGATGTCCCGTGGGGGCTCACCAGCCCTTCCCCTGCTGACAGCTCCTCAGCTTTGTGCTCTGGTTATTTGCTCATTGCTATTGATGGGGTGCACTGAGAAACCACAGAGCTTTAAACAAAAAGATCAGTAAAAAAGCCCCCCCTTCAGGCAGAGTCACCTCTTCTTTCAGCCTTATAAAGCAAAAATAGCACCAAAAGAATCATGTCTCTGTGGAATGGAGGAGCCATGCACAGCAATTACTGGGAGCCAGTGTGTGTGCAGTCAGAACTCACATGAAAGAGCATGTGATGCTCCTCTGCTGATGGCAGCAGGAGGATGAAGGTGGGAAGAGATGAAAGATTTACTCGACCTTCGTAAAAAGAGCTATGTCCAGGCTTGAGGTTCTTTAATATTTGATGGGCTGGAGCTGAGTTAATGGGAAGATGTGGGAATGATTTAGCATCTTGGAGCTGGCTGCACTGACTATTGCACTGATCTTGGAGGTTTGAGCTTGGGTCCTGTGAGGACAAGGTCTAGCGAGCAGATTGCATCTAAGTAAATTCCTTTGACTTATTAGCACTTCATAAATGGATAATTGCATGTAAATGTATGTTTTGCAATTATATTTAGCCGGAGAAGCACATGCAAAGGAAATGCTGTCAGAACTACTGCAAGCAGCCAGCTGCAGCACACAGGGAGGTTTCCCATCTCCGTGTCTGTGGAACTGCTCCTCTCCATTGCTGATGGGCGTGGAGCCAGCCCAGTGCCAACCCCAGCAGTGAGCCCCCACAGCATGCCCTGCATGGCTATCCCAGTTCTGGAGCCTGGCAGTGCCCCCCTCCTGTCAGTGCCTGGAGAGGGACTGAGTGTGCAGGGCCAGGGTGCAAGGAAGGCTCTGTACTTGCACAAAACTTTAAACTCAGTTAAAGCCAGTGCTGAGCTGGAGGGCAGAATGAGGCTGGGCTGTCTGTCCCCATGGGTCAGTGCTAGATGGGTGTTAGCTGTGCACCCAGCTGAGTGCAGGAGAGCCATGGCTGGGCATGGCATGCCAGGCAAAATGAGTCCGTGTGTTGGCAGCAGGTCTGTGGCTGGGTTCCTGCTGGGATGAAGCAGTGCCAGGGAACTGCAGGTGTGTGCCCAGGGATGGTGACAGGCCTCTGCTGCTGCCACGGCTAGGGGCTGCTACCAGCCCTGCTCACCATCAGCTGCTTGAGTGGCCTGCCAGGATGGTGGCAGGGCCATGGTCTGTCCTTCCCCTCCAGCCCGAGGACTGGTGGGAGATTTACAAAATCCAGCCAGTCCCAACGTCTCGCTGCTATCTGTGGCAGGCAGGCTGGAGCGCTTCTCTCTTCGTGGAAGGGCAGTTATCGCCCTGGCTGCCTGCCCACACCCAGCCCTGCGCCCACACAGCATCCTCCCAGCACGTCTCACAGCCTGCCTGGGACAGAGAAAGCTTTCACAGGAGGAGGAAGGTGCTGTCAGCTCTGAGGACTTGCAGTGTTTCAGCCATTTAATCTGGTAAGCCTTAGCTATATAAAATTCCAGGCCGGGGGAATGGGTACTGGCACAGCTCCACTGATGCTCTCCCTGGGTACTTGACTCTATGCTTTCCTCCTAGTGGCCTGGTGTAGACATTGGGTTCATGTGAGGGTTTGTTCCTGCAGAAAGCCCAGGCAGGGAGCAGGGAGGTGGGCTGGGATGTGGCGGTGACGTTGGAGGTGGTGCAGCGGTGAGTGCCGCCCCGTCCATATGCTGAAATGTTGTTGTTGCTGTCAGACAGCCTTCCCATATTTAAAGCTAGATTATCCACAATTACATCTGCCCAGAGGACTGAGCAGCCCCACATGGGTCTATTTTTAGCTCTGTCTCAGAACTAATAAACTGTGCTGGTTTCTCCTCCTGCCATATTTATGGCCTGTCAGGCTGGGAGCTGTTTGCAGCCGGAGGGCGGTTGCTGGGAGAGCAGCCACCTTCAGAGAGCAAATATTGTCCTGATGGGTGGAGGGAGCCATGATGGCTGTGGTGATTGAGCCCCATCTGCCCTGGGTTTGGTCTCTGTCTGCAGAGTCACTGAGGTCACCCAGGCAGGGTCTGCAACCACTTGGGGTGGTTTCTGGCTTCCTCTTGGCCCAGGCCATGCTCCCACTGGCCTCCTCTTGGCCCAGGCCATGCTCCCACTGGCCTTCCCTTGACCCAGGCCATGTTCCCACTGACCTCCCCTCGGCCCAGGCCATGTCCCCACTGGGCTCCCCTCGGCCCTGGACAGGGTGGGTGTGATTTGGGGACCGTGAGCAGCCCCACGTCTGCCGGGCCAAGGAGCCCAGAGCAGGGTAGGCAGTGCCGGCGTGGCAGTGCAGGCATTCTGCCAAAGCCCGTGGTTTGTTCCTGATGATAATTTTGTTAATTACTGTACGCTCTCGCCGGCTGTCGCTTTTCCTGCCAGTTGGCAGGGCCTGGCTCCAGCCAGCCCGGCAGGGATGGGCGGCCATGGCACCCAGCGGCGCTCCCGTGCCATGCTCCTGCTCTGGAATGGCCCTCTCCATCTCGCCTGTTCTAGTTCCAGTGGGGCTTGTGGTGCTCTCCGTGACCCATACCGTTCCCAAGGAACTCACATCTTCCAAAGCCTGTTGTGGAAACATGGCTCATCTCAGGCTCCCACCCAGAACAGACATGTAGAGGCTTGACAGGTACTTGAATAGGTCAGAGTCGTTTTCTGGGTCTCTGTGAAGTCTCAAAGGTCAGTCCTTTCAGGCACTGTCCTGTCTCGTTCCTCTCAAATGTTACTGGTGTCACACCAGGGGCCATGACAGCTCCTTTCTGCTACAACAATATACTGTTAATTCCCAGTTTGGAATGCAGAGTCCACTTTCTAAAGCCCTGACAAGCTGATCTGGGTCTCCTGTTCTTGATCATTGATAAAGTTACACAGTGTGAGGTGATTTGAAGAGGAAGATGATGGGTCTGCAGCTAAAAACTGCTTCATTTTCCATCTTTTCTTGTTTGGAGCAAGAGGCAAGGAAAAATCTGTAGAGCAGCAGAAACCCCTGGATTTGATTGACTTCAGAACGTTCCCTGTAGTACAGATGTGTCAGAGATAATACCTGTGTTTTAGCTCCGCAAATTATATGTCTTTTAATGCTTTCACATCAAACAAGGTGTGCGAGGGAGGCGGGTAATTGAGATGGTGTCATCTCCAGAAGCGTGGCTGGGGCCCAGGTGCTGCTGCTGCTGCTGCCCCCCCTGTGGCACTGGGACCCCCCTGCCCCCCTCCCTGCCCACCTCCTCCTCCCACATCCCTTGCAGCACCCTCGGGAAGGGCACGGCTCCATTGAGGCTAAAGTTCGGGCCTAATCCTGAGCTTCCCAGCAGGATTCCAGTGGTGACTGGTTGGCACAAAGGCTCCAGGGATGGTCTTTGCTCTGCACGGGCAGGGCTGGGGCTGAGCAGGGTGCTGGGGGTGCTGGAAGTGTTGGGCAAGTGGCACATGTTAGTGGCTGTGCCTCCAAATCTGGCTTTATGAGTGATGTTAATGATCAATGCTGACATTTAGCTCACTGATTTACTAGTAAAATTCAGAGGATCTGCTCATGCTGTAAAGACTAATTTCCTCTGCTGATTTGATCTAATTTAATTGGATGCTGAAATCTTGGAGCTCATCTCTTCAGGAGGCCTGTGTTCACAGGGAGAAATACCCCAAATTATCAGGAATACAATTTCTATGTAATTGTGCTGCTGTCATGGCCATGACTACCTCGTTCTGTGTCAGCTGTGCTGTGGCTGATGCTGCCCCCAGTTGCCACCACACAGGCAGGCTGCTGGGCAGGAAGAGCCCAAAGGTGACTCACTTGGGCTGTCTCAGTTACAGAATAGGGTTTGGTTCATAGCCAGTGGCACACAATGGATGGGAGAGGTGTATAAGAGACTCATTGTACCCACAGCTTGCTTTGTTCCTTGATAAATGAGTCTTGGAAAACCACCCACTAGTGCATTGATGTGTTGATGGCATGGTCAGTGTTCCAGACTCCTGTCACTGATTGCTCTTGGGTCACTGTTCTTTCGTGGCTTTCTTAAAGTTCTTGGCTATGGCTCAGGTCTTACCCCCTCTGGAGCTGTTTGAGTGTGTCTGTCACACACGGTGCTCAGTGTCACCTGCACACCTGCAGCCAGGAGCCTTCACTGGGCTGCTCTGGAGGCTCTGTGCCAGGCAGGCGCTGCTCCCAGCACCTTCCTTAGCTGTGCTCCTCAGCATCCCCTGTGCCCAGGGGAGGGGGACAAGACCCACCTGGCCTCAGCTGCTTTCTGCAGTGAGAGTTCTTTCATGTTCTTTTGTTGTGGCTTTGACCACTCTTTCTGCCTATTGCTTGGGAGGGCTGGAAATTGTGCTGGGGAGATGGGCACTCCTGGGCCTGGCTTGGCCACAGCCCAGGCAGAAGGTCGATGTGGAGTGCACTTGTGACAGGGATGGGCTCTGGACAGGGCCAGCCCATCCCTGTATGCTTCTCCTTGAGCTCAGGGGTAAATTTCTCCTTTCTTGCACTTGAGCTCTGCTCCTCTGTACAGGAGCCACTGTGCTGGGCACAGGGACCGTCGGGGCTGGGGCACTGCTGTGCTGGGGGGCCTTGCCAACGTGTGGGGTGGGAGCTGGGGCTGCCCCACGCCTTGGCACACCATCCAATCTCAGAATTGATGTGGTGTCAGGGTGGCTGTGGCGTGTCACACCCGTCTCGCACCATTTCTGGGGAGATGGGCTCACTGTGCTCTGTCTCACTGCCTGCATGGAAGAGCTGGCTCTGTGCTTTCCTGGGATTGCCTTCATGTCTTTCTAACTGAAGCCATAAAATAAATTTCTAATCAGATTACTTGGGGCTGGATGTAATGTAGTCTAAAGCTCTATTTCTTGTGATACTTCTGTAAAAGTGGATGCCCTCTTATCCTCCTCCTGCAGCACCAATTGAAACACTATAATCACTTTCTCCCTCGTTTGCAAGCTTCCAAATCCATTTCTGCCATGCCAGGGAAATCGGGATGTGACTGCTCCTTTGCAGGAAAGCAGTTTCTATTTCTGGGGTATGGACTGTGTTGCATTGTCTCCTTTTGTTCCTCCCTGGCTGCCAGTCCTCGGTGCTGGTGCAGCTGCCCCATCTCAGCTCTCCCACCTGGGCAGAGCAGGTGCTGTGCTCTGGTGGCAGGCAGTGCCCAGAGGGGCTCTGGGCGAGCGCCTGGGCAGTGGGGAAGGGTCCCGGGGTGGTGGGGCAGGGCCTGGGCAGGTCTCTGGGCTCCCTTCAGCCCCTGAGCTCAGGCAGGCTGGGCTGGCCGTGCCTCCAGCCCGGCTGTGGCAAATGCCTGGCATAGCTCGAGTATTTCTGGCACTGTCCCTCGTGAGTGAGGGAACCAGAAATATCCCCTGCCCAAGGAGGCAAGGAGGGTGACAGGGACGTGTCCTGCGCTGTCTGATGAGGCAGTGCCACAGCTCTGGCCAGAGAAGCCCTGAGTCACTGGAGCTGGGCTCAGGTGTGAGCAGGGGGCTGGCTCCTCCGCAGGTGGCTGAGGCAGACTGGTGGGCTGCTCACCTATGGGGGGCTTCATCTTACAGCAGCAGCTGTACCAAAGCCAAAGTTATGACATAAATTAATGGCTTCATAATAACATTGATAGTGTCATTTATTCATGGCAGATCCAGTACTCCTAGGGGTAAAGGCTCAGTCTTGTCCCAGCCTGGCATTTTCAGGTCCTTCTCTCCCAGCAGTGTCCAGACGGCTGCCAGGTGATGAGTAAATCACCGTGTGTAATTATCCTGACCTGTCCTGTTCTCCTCCAGCCCCTCAGGCTTCCTAGCTCACTGCCAAACTGCTTTGTCTGGAGCAAAAGTGTCAGGGCATTTTTCAAGGGATATATATTCCTTCAAAAAACAGGGGCAACTGCTTACCCTGGAGGTAATTTAGTCACTAACAGGGTGATACTGCTGTTTTAAAGGAAGGATGGACATTAAAGGAATGTCTTGATCTGCAGCGTTCTCTCTTAGGAGGTGTCCTTTGGGACATCTGGAGAGCTTCTGGGGGTGCTGGCCCTGACAGGGCGTTCCTATGGCAAACGTTCAGGAAGGTGATGGATGCTTGGTGGCATCGCTGCGGGAACAGGAGGCTGGATGGAGTGGAGAGGGTGAGGCATGGGGAGGACAGGCAGGGCAGGAGCTTTCAGCTGCACCAGCCCTGCCGCCCTGTGTGCCTTCCTAGGTGTCCCTGTCCATCCTGCCCTGTCCATCCTGGAGCAGCTCCCAGGTGGCAGAACCCAAGAAATGCAGGGCAGGCTCTGCAGGGCCTGGCTCAGCCAGAGGTGATGTCCTGTGGGGCAGGAGGTCCTGGTTCCTTTTCCTGTGTGAGCCCATAGCCCCCAGCCCACCCCAGCCCTCGCCATCTATTGTCTTCTATAAATGACAAGTCAGCTGCAGTGAGTCCAGATGCCATTATCCACTGTGGGCTGGGCCCTGTTTAGGTGGAGAGGAAACCTGAGTTTCTGCTCAGTGTTTGTCTATTTCCAAATAGGACAGAATTGAACATCTTTAAAAATCAATACAAAGCCACTTCAGCATAAACCAAGAGGAGATTAATACTTAGCTTGTCTGGAAAAGGGGAGGAGAGATGTGGAAAATGTCTCCAGAGAGGGAGACTCAATGAAATTCGAATCTGCCTGTTTAATGTGAGAGCTAAAAGATTTAAAATTAACCCCCTCCCCCTCCATTAATTGGAAATTAATTTGAGAATTGGTGTAATTTGGCACAGAAATAGGATCTAATTTTTTTTTTTTGCTGTGCCTGAGGAATTTGTCAGGCTGATAGCTTCAGCTTGGAGGAAAGCAGACAGGTATTTTCTGCAGGAAGAGATCTGTTGATCCATCAAAGACTTTATTGAAAGGCTTGGCAGTACAGGTAGCACCCGGGTTTAGCAAGATTCATTCCTCTTACCAACTTATGTATTCTCACCAGCATTCAGAGTTTGGCATCATCTGATGTTGTTCTGAGGAGATAGAAATGCCTTTTGGAATTTTTGGAGAATGAGTTGGACTTTTTCCTGTGAGAAAGTGGGTACCTCAACACTTGTCTGCTGGAATTGCTGCTGCCTCTCTCCCCAGGGACCTCGAGATCTGGTGAAACACAGAAATACTGATCCTGGGTTTCAGTTTGGGTCTTGGCTCTCTGGAGTGCTCCATGTGCACAGTGTAGGTCGGGATGGGTGCTGTGGTGACACTGAAATGCTGTCTGGTTCATTTGGGGTGAATTCATGCGGTGCGCCAACAAAAATAACATCACACCTGCTTTTATCTGGCTTACAGTAGGATACAGAAAGAGATTACAGCAATGATAGGGGCTTTGTTATGGTGGCATTTAGGGAATCCATCTGATTAGAGATTCTGCTGAAACATTTAGATAGAGAAGGCCAGAGCTGAGGTTGTGTTGATCTCCTTAAGGGTGGTAGGCAGGAGGGTGACAGGCGGGCTGAGGCAGCAGGAGCGGCTGTTCCCTGCCAGATGTGCTCTGCGGCCTCTGCAAGCTGTTTCTCCTGAGCAAACACATTTATTACAGGCTTTGCCAGGGGAGCCCCATGCACTGTTAATGATTGACTGCCCCAGCTGGGGGTTTCCAGGCAGCTCCGGCTCTGTGCGTGGGGAGCAGGGGCCTTTTTGGCCATCCTTCCCTGGGAGCTGCTCAGGTCCTGCTCAAATGGATGGTGGATGTGCTTGCCTGCAGCCTGTGTGTGCCCCATAACAGATTGCTGTTTGTGGCAGGGTCCCCCCAAACCCTGAGCTGGCTGTGGCACTTGGAGCTGCCCCAGGGGCCCTGCACCTGTGTGCCACTGCCGGGGAGCTCCTGCCCTCCCTGCTCCGAGGCCAGGCTGGGTGCACCCACCCAGGGCAGTGGGCTGGACCAGCTGCAGGAGGATTGTTTGACTGTTCCTAATGGCTGCAGGGGTACGGAGAGCCAGCAGGTTTGGGCAGGTGCCCGTGTCCCGTCCTGGGCTGGGTGGGTGCTCTCACGAATGATCCCGCACCTGGATGTTGTCTTGAATGATCCCACACCTGCTGGCAGCGGGGATGGTGCTCCATCCCTTAGGCTGGGAAGTAGCTCAAAGAGCTGTAGCTTGTCCTGTGTCTAATTCCTGTGAAAATTGAACTGGCTGAGGAGAGAGGTGAGATAAGGGGGGCAGAGGGACCTGGGTGTTTTATCACCATGGCAACGAGGACTTCCAGGGAAAGGTGCTGAAGTGAGAAGTAGATAATTTACAGTTTACTTAATAAAAAAAAGAAATCATTTCCTGGAGGGAGCTGTGTGTCAGCTCCCGGTGCGAGGGACAGGCTGGAGGCCCCGTGCTGTCCCGATGCCGCGGGGAGGGAGGGATGCTCCATGGCAGAGGGATGGATGGCAGGGCCGGGCTGGGACCAGCCGGGAGCTCCTGCGGGGTTTGCTGCGGTGAGGACCCGTCTGTGGGGCAGGAGCGAGTCCTCCCTCTGAGGGGGCTGAAGGGGCTGCGCTGGCGCTGCGCCCCTCGAGGAGCCCGGGCTGCGGCAGCCGGGAGAGCCGGGAAAGCCTCGGTACCGGGGCGCCCGGGCTGTGCCGCCGACCGTCCGCTCCCCGGGCCCGTGACGCGCTCCGAGCCCCGCCCGCCCGCGGCCCGGCCCGGCCCGGCCCGGGGGTGTCCGGGGGTCTGCAGGGAGGGGGCAGAGCTGCCGCCATTCCGCAGCGGCTCCCGCGGGGCTCCGGTGCCGGCCCCGCGCTCGTTACCGGCGGCGCGGGGCGCGCGCGGGGCGGCGCGGGGCGGGGGCGGTCGCGGCCGTGGACGCGCCGCCGCCCCCGCCGGTGCCGGCGCTCGGTGGCGGCGGCGGCGGCAGCGGCGATGTCCCGGGCGGGCGGCAGGACGCGGTCCCGGCGCGCGGGGGTGCGGGCGGCCGTGGTGCTGATCGGGCTCCTGCACCGCTCCCGGCAGAGCAGCGAGAGAAGGTGACGCCGCGGGCAGCGCCCGGTACCGTGGGCCGGGCACAGCCGGGGGCTGCGGGGGACGCGGGGCCGGCGGCGGAGGGAATTACCGGGTGGGGTGTCGGCGGCGGTACCGGGAGCTGGAAACGGACACCGGGGTAACCGCGACCCGCTGGCGGTGCGCGCCGGGCGCCGGAGCGGTGCCGGGGAGCAGGGGCCGGTAACGGTGACCCGCTCGCCGTGTGAGGGCGCCGGGAGCCGCGCTCCGGCCCCGCTGGTCAGTGCGGGTGTGCCGGGCCCGCACCGGGCAGGTGAGCCCCCGCTGCCGCCGCACCGAGAGAAGCAGCGCCGTGCTCGGGGGGCTCCGGGCGGCTCTGCCGTGACTCGGCTCCGCAGCTTTGTCTGCGGCGAGAACAGCTGACACACGGTTTCATCTTTCATTGCCGAGCCACGGGCTGGACTTGGTGTCCAACTTTGTGCCGTAGGAAATGGCCTGCTCGCAGCGCTCCGCGCGGAGCCGCTGCTGGCCTCGGAGACTGACTGACCCCGCGCTGATCCCGCGGGCTGCCCGGGCAGGGAGCTTTCTCCTCCCGGACTCTGCTGCTCCGGCAACTTTGCCGTTAAAAATAGTCAGAAATATGCACCCGAACCTCGCAGTGTCTGTACCTCTGTTTCAGGGTGGAAGCAACATGGGCCCTGCTGCAGGCTGAGGGGTTTTTTGTTTCTTTCTTTTCCTTGGTGTAATTCGTGATTTTGTACCAAACTAAAATGAGTGAAGAAATGATTATTTGCAATCGTTATTGTAAAATATTCCCTCACTCCCTAATTTATAAGCGTGAAAAATCAGAGTGAGGTGACTGAGGATGAAGCTTTTTGTCTGCCATCAGTTGTGGATTGCAGGGCTTGTACCCCATTTTTCAGTGCTGCTGGCATTGGGACTTTGCCTTGGACAGCTGGTGCCATGGAGAGCAGGATGTCAGTGATGCACCAAAGACTGAGCATTGGTGTTCCTGGGGAGTTCCTGTGTCACTTGCTGGTTTGAGGTATTTTTGTCTCCCTTGCTGGGCTCTTAGGTAGATCATCGAAGCAGAGCGGTTGGGAAAAGCCAGCGTGCAGGTCCTGAATGAGCAGCAGCAATGTCTGCTCACCTGAGCTGAGCCGTGGCTGGGTCCCCTGTACTGGGCTGGAATGAAGGCATGGGGACTGTGCTGGGGCTCCTGCTGGGCTTGACTGTTCCTGCCCTGCTGTTGCTCCTGGGGTTTTGTCCTGTTTAGCCCAGGCCCGTTCTGGCCGTAGCTCCGCCCTTGGGCCATGGGCTCCAGCTACCAGCTGGTGTGTAGGGAGGGACTGGCTGGCTGGGGTCTCTCCTCCTGCCTTCACATGTGTGGGGACTGTGCAAGTGCAGAGTGACACTGGGGGGACCCAGATGATCCTCTGGATGTTGTATCCAGTGAAACTCACTGGCCAATCCTGCATTTGCCTCAAGGGCAGGGAGTGCTTTACTGGTGACACAAGGAAGACTTTGCCTTAGAGTTGTCTTTCCCCCAGGTACGAGGTTTTTATGAATGAGCTCAACATGACACTGGAGTGCTTAGAAAAAACCTGGCTCTGAACTTGCACTGGAATCTGCCCCGTGATGTCTGAGCCTGGTTTTCCTTTTCTTTTTTTCCCCCAGCATCATGTTGTGCACAAAGTGTCTCAGTGCGCCTCTTGCTGCAGGGTTTACTGAGTGCAACAAGAGTCACGCAGATTTCTCAGGGGGAGAAAAAGACCCTGAGGAGGTTTTTTCTGTCTGCCATGGACTGAGGAGCCTCCATGGGAGTGATTGCAAGAATCCAAGCAGTGCTTTACGGTGGTTGTTTCATCTTATGCAAGCTGCCAGGGCCATCAAAGTGACATAATCTGCAGGAAAAGGAAGGGACTGCTAGCGGCATCGTCAAAAGGGACTCTGTTCCTCCACCTGCTCCTATTTGCTTTTTTCCCTCCTACATTCAGTCTTTGTTCTGCATTTGCAATTGAATTTTGCTTTCCATGAGCCATATGCAAGCCTGGCAGGATCAGTGGCAGCTGCAGAGTCTGTGGTGGCCCATGTCCCTCCTTGTCAGCAGCCCAGCAAAGTGCAGTGCAGCACACCAGGCTCCCCTGGCAGAGCTGGTGACGCTCACCTGCCCCCTCCACCTGCGCTCTTCTCACCTGTGCCTCCCCTGCACACCTGAGCTGGAGGGGAGGAGCGGGGAGGTCTGGGGGGTGGCTGCTGCTGTGGACTCCTCCTTTCCTCTGAGAACCTGGGATTTGGAACTGTATTTATATCTAAATGAGTTTTCCCAACTGTCCCACGTGCAAGTGAGGTGATTCTGTGGTGGCTGCCCTCTGGCAGGGGAGAGCTGGTGGGTGGGTGCCCTGGTGTGGGGCATTCTCCTCTCACAGCCCTTTGGCAGCAGTGCCATGGCGTTTGGAGACGCAGGTTTCTGGGAGCTGTTCTCTGCAATTTGCAAATTATTGAATCAGCTCAGAAACGGCTGCCCGAGGTTCCTGGCTCGGGTTTGGCAGGAATAGGATCAGACGAGCCTTCTGGTCTGAAAATGTCTGCAAGTGCCTTGGCTGATTTACCCAGATCTGCAGGAAATTGCCACTTTCTCTGTTCCTGCAAGGCAGAGTAGGCAGCACATTTTGTGAAAGATAAAAACTTCTTTTCACCATTACTTGCATTTTGAGCCGCACTGGTCTGGCCTGGCCTGGCCCAGTGGGAAGCCCTTGGCCAGCTGGGCAGATTCCAGTGTCTGTAGAGGTGCAGGCAAAGCAGGAGTCAGCCCCTTGCTGGCCCCCCTGCCCAGCAGGATGGGCAATGTGTGCTGCAGCAGGGACCCCATGGCCGGGCAGGCCGCTGGGATCCTGCCTGCTCAGGCACACAGTGCCCTGAACTGTTCAACAAAGTTTATTTGCTGTTTGGAGGGGCAATTAAAGCCAATCCCAGTGGCAGTTAAATGTCACCTTTCTCTGAGCAGGGCTGAGGACAGAGTGCTGGGGACGCTGCATGTGTGCAGGTGCAGGCTGGCAGTTTGCAAAGATGTAATTTATTGCAAGAAATGTAGATGAGAAAATGCTGCACTTTTTTTTTGCTGACTCTCAGGCTTCGATGTGAGAAGGCAACGCTGCTGAATAGGGCTAAGCTGAGCCAGGACATAACAAGGTAAATGAGTTTCTAGGGAAGATGTTCCATAGCAGGGGCTCTGCCCAAGGGTCCTGCAGCTCTGCAGCAGCGAGTGCTTGGGCTGCACCCCATGCCTGGGGGGGATTCTGGAGCCCCACAACTGTCTGACATCAGTGGGAGCCTGCAGCAGTGCATGTCCTCTGCTGATGTCCTCCATGGGATGAGTGATGATGCAGCGAGATCTTGCCTGCCTGGCATCCTGGGATTGGGTGGAGAGCTGCTCAAAGTCAGGGCAAGGTTCTTCATTCAGGCACTCACTGCAGATTTCCAGGTGTAAACTCACAGCAAGGTGCCCTTGTCTGTGATGCAAAAACCCACAGTTTTTTTTGGGTGGTTTTTTTTTTTTTTTTTTTTTGGTTTTTTTTTTTTTTTTGTTTTCTTCTGCAATTTGTGAGCAGCTGGCAAGGGCCCCTGGCCGTGCTGCTCCGCCTGGTGTGTCAGCAGGTGCTCGTGTCCCGGGAGCCAGGGGTCAGTCTCAGCTGTGTGGGGCATGAGAGGAGCCCCCAGAGGGGGGACGAGCAGCCTGTGCCCCACTGCCCGCTGTGGGCAGCGCTGAGCCTGGCTAGGGGCAGGATGGAAAGTGATAGGGAAGCACATCCCCTCTGGAAACTTAGGAGATCAGGCATGCAATATGAAATAAACTAAAAAGGAAGCAGCTGGCAAGGTGATGCCCATCAAGGATAAAAAATTATGAGTCCAAAAATAGAGGCTGTTAATTTACAGGAGAGTCATTGCTGACCTTCTCAAGGATGAGGCATCTGACAGGCAGGACTTGTTGCTGCAGGAGTTTGGTACCTCCTTAGGCCAGGTTTGATCTGTGGAATTAAGCACAGGCATACGGGTAACCTGGGCTGCTCCCATCCCATTTGCACATCCTGACAGAGTAGAGCCAAGCACATGTGGAGCATTCACCATGTCAGGTAATATGCTGGCATCTCCCCTCCCCACCTGGGGTTTATCTAAAGGTACTGTGTTGATTTAGAGCCTGTCTGGGAAACAAATCAGATGGACACAATGAGGAGGTGGGAGGCACTGGGGGTTTTTCATTAGGCTTTGACTTGAGAGAGCAGGAGAGAAGTGAGCACCGTGAGTCAGGGTCTGGATGGGAACACGCCAGGGGTCCAGGCAGCCTTGGCTCTGTGCTGAGCAGCACTTATTAATCAGAATTTCAGTATGTCAATGGGGTTTACTAAATACAGGATATTAATTTGAAGGTGCTTTGGGACTGTGATCAGGGATGCTTTAAAGAGCAAGACCTCACCTGCCCTTGCTGTGCTGGAAACTCACCGGTGTCCGTGGTTTCCCCCCAAAAAGGGGGGGAAATCCCCATTTTCTCCCTCTGGAAGAAGCCAGGAGAGCAGCCCTTGGCAGGTGGGCTTTGCCTCCCTAGAGCTGACAACAGGTCCCCAGCACAGTCCTGGGGGCCGGGATGGCTGGGGTGATCTCAGACTCCCTTCGGAAACCCTGCAGTCGGCCCTGCCATAACCGCATTAAGGTATTTCCTTAATTAGATTTACTAAGAATGCAGAATTCTAATTCTCTCTTTTTCCTTGTCTCTTAATTTGCCTAATGAGAAAAACAAAGAAATAATTACAGAAGCGATGCCCACGTTTCCTTCTGGAGAGGCTGGTGTCCGGCCGCCGGCTCCTGGCCCTTCCTGTGCGCTGGTGCCCGGCCGTGGCCCTGGCCAGGGTGGACACGGGGGCATCAGGGGCGGGCAGAGCCCCCTGGCAGCTGCCAGGTGCCCCCTTGGGGAGAGCACACAGCGCTGTGCCCTTTGGCTGCCCATGCTGGGGCTGTGCCTCTCCTGTGGTGCCAGGGAGAGGCAAAGGGAGGTCCCCAACGCCCATGCTCACTGGGGTGGGCACCTGCCACCCCTGCTGTGCTTCAGGCTGTGCAGAGAGGCGCCCTCAGTGCCATCTGGGGACCGGGTCACTGAGCGGGGCTGCTGTGAGCCCCGGTGCACTGACAAAGGCGTGCTAACCTTCCCCTGGCTCATTTACCATCCCCCGAGGGCAATCAGTTTGGGAAACGGGCGCCGGCCCTTGACCCCAGCGCTGATGGCGGGCTGAATCATCGGCGTCTGTGGTTGGACTTTACCATAACAGATTCTCAGAGCAGGGGCCCGTTCCAAGCAGTCGTTGGGGATGGGCTTGTTTTGCTCTCCCGGAACTGCAGGAGCAGTTCCAGCAGTTTGGCCCCAAAGAAGCAGCCAGCATGTGACAGAGGAACATGTTGTTAAGTTGGGTGATTTTATAATACTTAGAATATGATGCTATGGCAACCCACTACAAATCCCAGATCAAATCAAATTATTTGTGCGCATCCCTGTAACTTTAATCTTTTCAAAGTCGTATCTGTTTTATGCCTTTGAGGCCACTGTGCAGCTGAGTGCAATCAGGCAGAGCTCAGGGTTCAAAGCAAGGAGAGCAGAGGATGAGTGGTTTGCTCCAGATCAGGCTGTGCTTTAGTGTCCTAGAAAGTCAAAGAGCAAACAAGGAAAATCTGTCATCTCGGCATTTTTCAGCAGCAGAGACAGGGTGAGGTTGTGGAGAGCAGAGAGGGAAGGAGCTTGATAAACAGTATGGGTGAGCAGGATGGGAATTCTGCTATTGCCCCACATTGCTTCACTTAATTTCTTGCACTGAAAAACTAGAAGATACCAGGAGCTCAAATGAGGTGTAATAATGTAAGTTTAACCTGCTCTGATATGAAAAAGAGAGAAAGAAGATTTACTTTGATTTAATGTAATGTGAAACACCAGTTCTTGGTCTGGATTCACATTTGGGCACAATGCAGTGGGTATTGCCCCCGGTGCCTCTGGCTAAGCCCGTGTTGCTGGCACAGCCCAGGTGGGGCCATGACTCCCCTGGCTGTGAGTAGGATGGTGCTGCTGGTGCCGCTTTGCCTCCCCAGCATCCCTGCTGCCTCCCCAGCTCATTCCCCAGCCCCTCCGTGCCTGCTGAGGAGGGGCTGCAGGCACCCCTGACCAGCCGGCGTTTGCCACCCGCTGTCGCAAGTCCCGGGGCCTGGGAGGGCAGCCCGGGGCGCTGGGCCGTGGGGAGGGCAGGCGTTTCAGGGGGTGTTCCTGCAGCAGGAGCTGTGCTGGAGAGCCCGGCGGGATCGGTGCCGGCGCCGCGTGGAGCATCCCGGGGCGCGCTGCCATGGGAACCAAACCTCGTTACCGAGAGATAAACAGTTGGACATTTTGGCCCGGTTTCTGCAGGACTAACCTGGCAGGGACGAGAGGAAACTAAATTAAATCTCAGATTTTCTGACTCCCGGAGGAGCATCTGGCAGTGCCGCTGTGTGATGGCGTGGCTGCCTGCCCGGGAACCGCCGGGCGACGGGGATGGGAATCTTGTTCAGGGGAGGGCTGAGGCCGTACTTTCCCAAAGCTTAGGGGACTTTTGGGGGGCTGTCTTGACAGCTCCATGGCACAGGGGCTGCTTTCTGCTTTCCTGTGGTCTTGCATCTTCATGATGCTCTTGGTACTTCCAAATCGGGTGCCAGGTGCTGTGTTGGGGCCCTCAGCTGTGTCCCTCCCGTGCTGGGGTGTCCCTGGGTGTCCCTGAGCCTCCTTTGCTGCCACAGGGCTGCTCAGCCGCAGGTCCTGCCCAGGTGGGGAGGGAAGCCGTGGGGATGGCTGGCTCCTGTCATAGGAACAGCCCTGCTGTGCCTGCACCACCAGCACTATACCTGGGGACTCGCAGCCCACCCTGGGCACGGGCTCTTCTGATGGCTTTTATCACCTCCTCACACTGTCTGCTGGGTTTTTTCTCAGATTCCAGATATTACTGTACAGGCAGCTGCACAACCCCGGCTTTGCCAAGGGAGATAACGCTTATCTCCTGCCTGGTGCCCTGGCTGGGGCGGGGGGAGCTGACCTGCCTGTGTTTGGTTTTCCAGGAAGCAGGAGCTGCTGAACAGCACGGATGTGGCCGTCCCGGAGCGGCCGCTGTCCCCCCCGCTGACGGCGCCCCCGACCATGAAGGTGAGTGCGGGGCCGGCTGCGGAGCGCCGGGCTGGCGGGGAGCGGAGCTGCCAACGCAGCGGCTGCAGGGAGCGGGGCTGTTCCCGCAGGAGCAGCAGCAGGTGGTGTCTGCGATCCAGCCGGCAGCCTGTTCCGGCTCCGTCCCTCTCCCCCCGCGGCGGCGGCCGTGCGTGCGGCCCGTCCCGTACCGACGCTCCCGTTCCGCCGCCGCGAGCGGCGCTGCCAGGCGGGGCGCTGGGTCCCGGGGCTGCTTCCCTGCCAGCGACCCTCCCAGCCCCGGGCCGGGTGGCTCTGTGTGATTCCCAGTGTGATTCCCTGCCAGCGACCCTCCCAGCCCCGGGCCGGGTGGCTCTGTGTGATTCCCAGTGCGATTCCCTCCCACTGACCCTCCCAGCCCCGGGCCGGTCGCTCTGTGCCCGCATGGGCCGGCGCTGTGCCCGTCGCGGGGCCGGGCACCTTGAGCTGTGCTTGTCCCACCCGCCTGTCCCCGCAAACCCCACCTGTCCGTCCCCGCAAACCCCGCCCGTCCCAGCAAACCGCACCTGCCTCCCGCCCAGCCTGTTCCGGGCGCTGCCACCCTTTGGAATAACAACCCGGCTGCGCCTCTGGCTTGAGGAACCATCCCCGAGGGGAGGCGGGGCTGGGCGGGATGGCCGGGCTGCGGCTTTGCTGGGTGCCCCTGAGGAGCTCGGGCTGTGCGGCTGATGCGGGCGGGGAGCGATGGTAATAGATTTCTTCTATTCAGGAAGGTAACAGATTTCTTCCAGGGCTCTGACATCTGTGGGAGAGTGCTGGGCAGGGGTGCCCAGCTCTGCTTGCTGCCCTCCACTCTGCTCCTGCCTGGTGCAAGGTTTTCTTTCCGTCCTTTCCTTTGTGGCCCAGCAAAGCTGGCTCTAGGTGTGCACAGCTCTCTGGGGAGCTGCAGGCTTTGCTCAGTACGTGTGGCATTTTCTGTGGGGCTCACTGTAGCACCTGGGTCTGGTGCCACCGTGAGGTCAGGTCTTGGCTCTGGTTACTGGTAGAGCAGGACCTGAAACTACCCTGGAACATTTGTACCTGGAGATAAACAGAATCCAAACCAAGATCAAACTAAGGAGGACTTTCCAAAGAGTATTCTGCTGTGGGCACAGAGCTGTCTGAGCCTGGGGTTTTTCTTTTTGACTCCCTCAGGTGTGTTAGGTGAGGAGGGGCATGGTCTAAAGCTGGAAACAGCCAGGGCGGTGTCCGAGGCACAGCTGCCCCACCTGTGCTGGCAGCCACAGACTGCTTGTGCTGTATATTCGACCTTTGCTCACCACAAATATTAAAGGAAAAAATGTCTCTGAGACTTTTCTTTTCCTTTGATTTTCATTTCTTCATCCTCTCCTCTGTTTTTTCCTTTTTTTTTTTTTTTTTTGTCTTTTGAGAAATTAGTCTATTCTAAGGGCTCGCTAAAAATCATCCCCCTTGCCTTTCCCCTTGTTACCATGACCCCTTTTTTGGCTCCAAATCACGCGTGTCCCTCCCGCGAGCCGTTTCTGGCCGCCGCTGGGATGGGGGCTGCTGATGCCGCGTTTCCCTGGGGGATCTGCCGCTCCCGGCCCGGTGAAAGGAGGGCAGAGCCAAGGGACGGGGCGGGGGCGGCCGCCTCCAGAAAAGCCACTTAGGGGCTTAGGGGAGAGCCGCGTTCACAGCCGCAGCCTGGCTGGGTGCTTTGTTTGTGTGTACCTGGCGGCAGCAAGAGCTGGGAGGGGGATCGGGACTGTCCGGCCGGTCCGGCTGCTGCGGAGCGGAGCGGAGCGGTGCGGGAGCCGCGGCCCCGAGCAGCTCCCGGACGGCCCCGCCGGGAGCTCAGGTACATCGGAGCAGGGTTACCTGCAGGTGCCGAGGCCGAGCGCGGCTGAGCCGTCAGTGGGGTCCGGGCTCTCCGGAGGGGCCGTGGGGGCTGCGCCCGCCCCGGTGGGCTCCTGTCCCTGGGCCCCTCGGTGTCGCCCAGGGTGCAGGGCCGCTCGCCCTGTGCGCGGCTCCTGCCCCGCGCTCCCGAGCCGGGCAGCACCACGGGGATTCCAGCGGGAGCAGCTCAGTAATCTCTTTAGTTCCTGTGGCAAGGGGGATTAACCCTGCGCTGGGCAGCCCAGCACCACAGGCAGCAGCTTCACCAGTGCTGCTGTGATTAAGAAAATAGATGATTCAAGGCCCCTGATCAAACGTGCTCAAAGCTCGGCATTTTGGGGGTCGAGGGCTTCTGGCAAGGGCAGCTGCAGCAATGATGCTGAGCTCCAGGTGGGGCTGCATGGGAATCCCAGCTGCTTGGTCACATTCAGGGAGCAGGACAAGTGCTCGGGGTGGGAGTCCAGTGTCCCTGCTGTCATGTGGCTTGGACGGGCTTGCTTTGTGTCTGCTTTTCTCAAACAGTCGATTTCCTTCTTTTCTTTTCAGTCGGCAGAATTCTTCGAAATGCTGGAAAAAATGCAGGTGAGCAGCAGTGTGCCTGCCAGAAACTCGGGGTGTTTGCCCCAGCACAGCCCCTGAGGGCAGAGGGCCTGTCCCAGGAACAGACCTCACCTTCCAGCCACTTGGATTGGAGTGATCTCCATGTAGCAAAATACCCTCATGCTGGTGGACTGACCCCCTGTGTGGGTCAAAGCATCTAAAATGCATTCATTTTGTTCCAAACAGGCACCAAAACTGGAAGAACAGAGGTCTGGAAGCCAAAAACACAAGGTTGGTTGATTTTTGTTTCCTGGGGGCATCTCTTCAAGTGTCCCCCCCATCTCGGAGGTTTATTGTGATTGTCAAAGACAGTCACTCACAGGGCTGGGAAGGATTTGGATGTTATCTAAAAACAAGGCACTGATTGAATTGCAGAGATGGGAGCATGGTGCCTGTAAATCCCTAATCCAGCTTTATGCCCAGCCCAGTGCAGGTCAGCTCCCAGCTGTGCAAAGGGGTTGGGGTTTGCCACTGCACTGGAAGTTGCACCAGTGGAGGAACTCCCTTTAGGCAGGGCTTAGCTTGCATTGGTGCCTTCCTGCAAGGGACCAGCAGGTGCTGGAGGCATTCCCTGGCTTGGGTGGGCAGGGCTGGGGTTTTAAGGGACAGCTGGGGGAGCAGATGGTCATGGATGATGTTTTGGTTCCTTTTTCCAGGAAGACTACATCCCGTACCCCAGCATCGATGAGGTGGGTGCCCTGAACCCCCTGAACACCTTCTGGTGAATGCCTTTCCAAAACTGCTGATGGCAGAGGAGTTGGTGGAGATTCTAAGAGGAACTTCATAAAGCATGTTCCTCCTCCCTACCTTTGTGGCTTTTCCTCAGTAGCATGTGCCCTCTTCTGTCACAGAGAAGAGGTTTCAGAGAGGGGCTGGACTTGTCCCTCCAGGGCTGGGGTCTGCTGCAGTAGAGGGGCAAAACATGGAGCAGTGAGCTCTGCATCCCACATCCACACCCCAATCCTGCCTGAGCCCTCGTGGCACATGTCTCTGCAGATCCTGGAGAAGGGCAGCCCATACCCACTGATCATCCTGCCCCAGTTTGGGGGGTACTGGATAGAAGACCCAGAAAACCTTGGCACGCCCACCTCATCTGACAGCAGCATCTGCGAGGAGGAGGAGGAAAACCTCAGCCCCAGCACCTATGGCTACAAGCTGGAGTGCAAGGGAGAGGCCAGAGCCTACCGCAAGCATTTCCTGGGGAAGGTGGGTTTCTCCACCCCACGGCCTCAACCCTTTGGCTGAGAAAACTCTCCGGTTGAGAGCAAAATGGCGAGTTTACAATTTCCCTCCTTGCAGGGAATGGAGCAGTGGTGGGTTCCCAGCATGGCAGTGATGGCCACACGTGTGGCTTTGCCCCAGCCCCACGGGCACAGGTCTCCTGTGACACCAATGGGGCTGTTGGCTCTGGGCCTCCTGCCCCTGGGGCTCAGCCAGACACGGGGCCTGTGGGGCAGCCCCTGCCCTCCTGCTCACAGCCCTGCTCCTGGCAAGGGGTGCGGGATGGGCGGTGGGCGGCTGTGGGGTGGCAGGTGAGTGGCCAGGCAGTGTCCTTGCCATCGGCGCGTTGCTTCCCGGCTGCTAACATGCTGTTTTCTATTTTTAGGATCATTTAAATTTCTACTGTACAGCCAGCAGCCTTGGAAATCTGATCCTTTCTGTTAAATGCGAGGAGACAGATGGCACAGAATATTTAAGGGTTATACTCAGGTACAGAAAAAAAAAATCTTTGTTTAACAAAATATTCTCTCTTTGTGAGTCCCTGGTTCTGTTTCTACAGCAGGTGCTTGGGCTGGACTGGCAGCATGTGGAGGGGTCTGGGTGGGATGGGAGGCAGTGGCAGCATCCCTGTGTTTCTGTGCTGAGACTGCCTAAACGTGATAATGAACATGAGACTTTGATCTGTCACTAAACCTGCTGGAACTGAACATAAACCTCTGGGGTTTAATCCTCCCTGGGATAACACCAGTCACTTCTCTCACTATCCCTCCATAAGCTGACAGGACTCAGCATGTCTGAACCATTGTGTCATTTCCCTCGAACTATGAATATTTTAAGAGATGAGAAGACAAATCGAGCCTTTGCTCACTAACCAGGCCCAACAAATGCAGCACAACTGTGTTTCCCAACAGCGGGTGCTGCTTTGCTGTAGACACTCTGACATCTGTGTGCTCGTTGTTTCTTTGCCAGGTCTAAAGTGAAGACATTGCATGAAAGGATCCCATTGGCAGGATTCAGCAAACTCCCGAGTATCCCCCAGATTGCAAAGGTGAATTTTCTGGCTTGGCTGGAACTCGTGCAGCAAAGCCTGTGCCAGGCAGTGCTGGGCAGTGCTGGGCAGTGTTGGGCAGCAGTGCCTGGGCTCTCAGGTCAAGGGGCACTTGGGTGGTGCTGTTGTTTTCCTGCAAGGAGAGCAAGGGGCTCTCCTTTGACACGGAGGGACCTGGGACCTGGCTTGCTGCATCCTCAGTCGGGGCTAGCCAGGCCATGGGGCATCCCCAATGGTGGATGTGAAGTGGGGAGCTCCTGCCATTGGAGACTGTATTTGTCTTCTTTATAAGACATTGATGGCTGAAGTTTTGGCCCAGGACCTGGCACTCACTGCTCCTTCCCCTTGCCCACAGGCCTTCTGTGACGATGCCTCTGGGCTGAAGTTTAACCCGGTTCTCTACCCCAAGGTGAGCTAACTTGCCCAAGTTGGTTGTGTGTTCTGCAGGGACACTGAGAACCACACCTGGGCCACTGTTGAAAACTTTTAGCCTAATTATTTGGGAATTTGGCTTTTTTCCCCCTTCCACTCCCCTGATGCTGCCCAGCTGTTGTTGTACCCTGCTGCAGCTCTGGTGGGCTCTCCTCACCCCTCTCCATGGATCTTTTGGCCATCACATTTTGAACCACCAGACGAAACTATTGGCATTTTGCTTTCCTGCAGGCATCCCAGATGATAGTGTCCTATGATGAGCATGAGGTCAACAACACGTTCAAGTTTGGTGTGATCTATCAGAAGTTCAGGCAGGTGAGTTGTTCCCATGCTGCTTTCATGGAGCATGTCCCAGTGATCCCAGAGATGCACGTTTCAGGAGCACAGGCTCAACTCTGACCTTGGTTCTGCCACGTGCAGCACCTCGTGGCACTGGCTGTCCTCACTGACTGTGTTTCTCATTGCTCGGATGTTTACCCCACTCATTAAAAAATTATATGAATGAAAAGTCTCAGTATGGAAATCAGCCCACAAGCTGCTGTAGGGAAAAGCGGATGTGAAAATGGATTTTAGCAGGCATGGTATTTTAATCAGATATATGTTTAGACAGCTAAACAGCTACGTTTGTCTGGAGGGACTGTGGGCTCTGAAGAGAGGCGCTTACTGAAAGTGCTGTCATTAGCAGGGGGACTCTGGATGGGGAGTGCAGAACTCAGCCTCAGAACTCACTGAGAATTACTCTGACAGGCACTCTACGTATTGCATTTTGTGTTGGATTGAGTGACTCGTGCAAGGCTGTAATTAGGGTCTCATTGTTTTGAAATACAGCAAGCAGGAGATGACTAGGGATTTTTCAACAGAGGATTCACTTCTGGTTTGGTATTTCCTGGACATTGTCCTAAGGCCCTGCTGGGGCTCAGAGGAGGCTCTCAGCAGCTTTGCCCTGGGCTGTGCTGGGTGCTGAGCGGGCTGTGCAGCCCGTGGATGGTGCTGGTGGGGAGTGTGGTGGTGCCAGCCGGGGAGCAGAGGTGGGGAGCAGCCTGTGGCTGTGCAGGACACCAGGGAACAAGGTGCTGGTCAGACCCCAGGGACACCATGGCTGGAGCTGGAGGTGGCAGGGGATTGGACAGGCGGGGAAATTGGGGCTGTCAGCACATGCACCCTGTGTTTTGTAGACACAAGAGGAGGAGCTGTTTGGCAATAATGAAGAGAGCACTGCCTTCAAGAACTTCTTAAGTTTTCTGGGAGACACCATAACTCTCCAGGACTTCAAAGGGTAAGTTAAATAAAAAGGATGATTTTACAAATACATTAACAAGAGACCATGTCATATGTAAAAATATCTATGTGTGAGAACAGAAGTCATCTCGCTCTTGAGCGGGATGTGCGGAGCAGAAGCAAATATAGTTTTGGCTTGTTTTTCAAGGCTGGGGGAGTTAAAAAAAATTAGAGCTGCCAAGAGAGAAAAATTTCTTTTCCTGCAGCTTTGAGGTTGTGATAAAATCTGGCTATATTCAGCCGTAGATGGAAGGCAGTCTGTGGCAATGTGCTGTGCCGGGCGTCGCGGCTCAGCCACGGGTGCCTCCGGGCAGTCCCACCGTGCAGGCAGAGACCCCGCTGCTGGTGAGGGATGGGGAGGCCATGGCTCGTGCCCATGGCCGTGGTCAGCCCTGCTGACCAGCCCTGCCTTGTGTGCACCCTGTATTTCAGGCTGGTGACAGCGATGGCTGGTTGCAGCACATGACGCACGGTTTGTTCTTTCCCGTTTGCTCGCTGCTAGATAAAGATAAATGAGCTGGGCTCTTCATCAGCCTGTCCCCTGACAGCCGCTGGTGCTCCCTGTGAAGCTTTCAATTAGCATCTCTGAGCTTCTCTCTGCCTTTCCCTTGATCTCCAGTTTTCGAGGAGGCCTGGATGTCAGCCATGGGCAGACGGGAGTGGAGTCTGTGTACACGGTGTTCAGGGACAGGGAGATAATGTTTCATGTCTCCACCAAGCTGCCTTTTACCGAAGGAGACACACAACAAGTAAGAGAGACGTGGCTGCTTGCTCAGAGGGGTCTGAGTGGGGATGCCCTGATGCTGCCCAGTGCTGTGGGCCCTGCTGAGCCCTGGCCCGTGGGATGGGGCTGCTTGGCTCCACGGCACGGGACTGGCACTTGCTGCTGCAGGAGCAGAGCTGCCTGGTTTTACTGACCCAATGTTCTCCCTGCTGGTTTAGCTCCAGAGGAAGAGGCACATTGGCAACGACATAGTGGCAATTATCTTCCAAGAGGAGAACACCCCATTCGTGCCAGACATGATTGCCTCCAACTTCCTGCATGCCTATATCGTGGTGCAGGTGGAGAACCCCGAGGCAGACAATACAGCATACAAGGTGAAGGCAGTCCCAGTGTCACCCACACAGTTTTGCTTCAGCATCTTTTGACAGGGGCATGGAGTGACAGGACGAGGGGGAATGGCTTCCCACTTGCAAAAGTAGGGTTAGATTAGAGATTAGCAGGAAATTCTTCCCTCTGAGGGTGGTGAGCCCCAGCACAGGCTGCCCAGGGCACTTGCCCTGTGCTCAGTGATGCAGTCAGTGTTAGGCCTGGTGGGGATTTGTACCTGTGTGCTGAGCACACACACGTGTGCACACAGGTATGTTATGTATGCACTGTGACAGAATGTGTGTGTATACAGACAGTAGTACATGAAATACATGTTTGTGAAATAGCTCATTTGTTAAAGAGTTTTGATGATCCTGAGCATTTGAATGTGCCTTGGAACAGTCTGACATATCACCTGGGTGTAGGTGGCACAGACCCTGTTATCCTGCTGCACCCCTGGGAATAACACGTCTCTTGGCTCCCCAGGTGTCAGTCACAGCCCGGGAAGATGTTCCCTCCTTTGGCCCGCCCCTGCCGAGCCCGCCGGTGTTCCAGAAGGTAGGGGCTGCCAGGGAAGCGTGTTCCAAGCTGTAGAAATGTAGATGTGCGTGTCCGAGGTGTGTCCACGCACACTGGCTTGGGGAAAACAGGACTGCTGGAATTGACCTGCATTAGTTTTGGTTTCCATTGGGGCCCCTGGTGTTTATGGTAGGGTGAGTGGCCGTGCACCACAGCATGGCATTACTTGAGCAAGGCAGCAGCAGCAGCTCTGGTGCTGGGGCACTGTGTTGGTGCAGGCGAGCCCCTCAAACCCCCTGGGTTTCCACCAATGCTTCCACACCTGGAGGCACTGCCAGATGCTGAGAGCTTGGGTTTTGGGTTGGTACAGCTTGCTACCAGAGACACAGAGGGTCCCGAGCTGGAGGGTGTTTTGTGCCTTGGTTCTCTCCCCGCAGAGCCCCGAGTTCCGGGAGTTCCTGCTGACCAAGCTCATCAATGCTGAGAACGCCTGCTGCAAGTCCGACAAGTTTGCCAAGCTGGAGGTAACGCAGCCCCCGTGTCCCTGCCTGGGGCAGCTCTGGGGGCCGTGCCAGCCCTCCCCAGAGCCGCCTTTCCCTGCCGAGCTGGGTCGGTGCTGGCAGGCACGAGAGGCGCTGCCCATGGGTGGCTGTCCCCTCCAGAGGACGGGCTGGGCCGCGGGTCAGTGCCACTGCTCCTCCCGGGCCCTGGCTGAGCCCTGGCTCTCCCCAGGACCGGACACGGGCTGCCCTGCTGGACAACCTGCACGACGAGCTGCACGGGCACACGCAGACCATGCTGGGGCTGGGGCCCGAGGAGGACAAGATGGAGAATGGCGGTCACGGAGGCTTCCTGGAGTCTTTCAAGGTAAAGCCCTGCCCTTGCCAGCAGCAGGCCTGGAAGGCACCTGGGGCTGGCACAGTGCATGCTGGGGGACAAGAGATGTCCCCCGAGGGTAGGGTGGCTAGAGGAGGTTGGGGCAGCTGCCACCACTGCCTGCCCAGCCTGCCGAGTGCCCGAGCTGGTCCCGGTGGGAGCAAGCAAAAACTGGCACGGTGGCATTGTTGGGGAGTGTCCCCATTGGAGTGACTTCTCCAGAGCTCCTGAGCACTCTGTGCCAGTGTGCTGCAGCATTTCGTGTCCCCGGAGGGGTCTCAGTTCAGGCCCCTGCCACAGAGTGTGCCTGCAGCTGGGCTCTGCTGTGGCAGGACACGTCCTGCTCATGTTCTGGCTGCTGGCTGGCACTGCTGTGGGACAGGGTGCCGGAGGGGTGCCTGGGGCAGCTGCCACAGCAAGTGGGTGGTGGTCATTGTGCTTAAAACAGAAATAGCATGCTGGGTGTGGAGTGGGGAAGGGGTGCTGAGTGTGCCTGAGGGAGCCTGGGTGAGTGGGAGGGAAAGCAGGTGATGTGGGCTGGAGGAAAAGGAGTGGGTAAAGTGCTGTGGGGGAAACTCTGAGCAGACACTGGCAGCAGGGACAGTGGCTGGCTGGGCAGCAGGGACACCCTGGAGATGGAGGGGCAGCACCTGAGCGTGAGGGGTGAGCCGCTGCCAGGTGCCTGTGGTGCAGCTGCCCTGCAGCACGGAGGGGCTGGCGCTGGGTGGCTGTCACTGTCTGGGCAGGGGCCTGGCCTGCTGGGACAGTTCCTGCTGTTATCTCAGGCATGGCTGTGTCTGTAGCACAGAGAAGTGAGATGGTGAATGAGTACCCGGAGAATGGGGCTGGGGAGGAGGGTGCACAGCTCCCCAGACCCCGCTGCAGAGGCTCAGGTGTGTCTGTTCCAGTGTGAGACATGTAGGAAGGGCACAGTCAGTCGTACACCGCAGCGTTCACGTCAGGTCTCAGCGCTGAGTTTGGGCAGGGATGTTCTGGCCCACTGTGTGTGTGTGAGGAGACAGCCCGTGCTCTCTTGGCCTTGCAGGGAGTGCTGGGGTGGGAGGTGAGCCCCGTGGTCCATGTGGGGCGCCTCAGGCCCGCGCTGCTGGGCTGCCTGCTGGCTTACATCCTGCACCGCGTGCTCTGGGAGTGACGGGAGCACACATGGTAAAGGGTGGCTGCAGGGCTCACACCTGTCTCCATCACACAGGAGGGCTGCAGGGCTCACACCTGTCCCCATCACACAGGGAGGCTGCAGGGCTCACACCTGTCCCCTTGACAAAGGCTGCAGGGCTCACACCTGTCCCCATCACACAGGGAGGCTGCAGGGCTCACACCTGTCCCCTTGACAAAGGCTGCAGGGCTCACACCTGTCCCCATCACACAGGAGGGCTGCAGGGCTCACACCTGTCCCCATGGTAAAGGGCGGCTGCAGGGCTCACACCTGTCCCCATCACACAGGGAGGCTGCAGGGCTCACACCTGTCCCCACTGTACCTTTTTGCTCGCTGCCTTGCACCCACGACCCAGCCTACAGACCCATCCCCTTGGCCAGGGGACCAGTTCTCAGAGGTGAGCAGAGCTCAGTTCTGCTGGGCTCTGGGTGAGTGAGTGAGAGGTGCCTTTGCCTCTTGTGTGGGGAAAGGCGCCCCTCCTCAGGTTGGGCTGTTGGGGAACCCCACAGAGTTCCACAGCCCTGGACTGCAGGGTGGGAGTGCCTGTGGCTGCTGCTTTGCAGCAAAACAACTGATCACTTTTACCTAAGAACGACATCAAATTGTATGTCAATGCTGCTGACCCCAATAAATGCAGTCTGATGGACTCTTGCCTGATGTTCATTATTGGCTGGGCAGGAGGGGCTGCTGGGACTGTGGTCTGCAGCACTGCAGGCTCGGTGAGAGCTCAGGGCTGCGGTTCCTCTCACGCTGTGCAGGTCCCCCTGTGGCTCCATGAGCCCCAGAGCCAGCAGCAAACAGCCTGCATGCTGCAGATGCAGCGCTGGCACCCGGGGAATTTGGCCTGCCATGGCTCATTTACCCTTTAGCCTGGGCTGGGGTTCAGGGGCTGGAGCAGCCATGGCTGAGGGAATAGCTGAGAGGAGAATGGAGAAGGTTGCTGATGTGAGGAGTGAGGGAAGGGACGTGGAGTAATGAAGATCCACGGGAGCAGGGAGGGCCTGTGGCTGCCGTGGGGCCAGTGCTGCACAGCTCACCTCCAGGCCCTTCCAGAGGTGCATAAACCAAACCAGAAGCCACAGCAGGGGTTCAGGCTAAATGTATTCTCAAGCAGCAGCTTGCTGAAGAACAGAAGCACTTTCATGCGGCTGTGAAGCCTCCAGCTCAGGGGCTATTTTGAGTAGGCTGGAGAGGTGCAGGAGAGGTGCAAGAAAGGCAGGAGAGGATCCGTCCTCTCTGAGTCCAGGCAGAATTGTGGAGGGTGTGCACACAAACAAGGCTGATGGCTTGGCTGTGGTTCCCATTCCTGCTGAGGGGTCTGCGAGCTTGGCCTGGGCTTGGGGCTTGTGTCCGCATCTCCTGGTCCCAGAGATGGAGCCCTTGATATCACAGAGCGGTGGGGGAAAATCTGATCCTGTGGTGGCTGTGGGGCTCCCCAAGGGCAGCCGAGCTCAGCTGTGCTGCTGTTGGCGTGTGCTTGCTCTCGGGGAGGCACAGGGGGTGGCTCTCCCTTGTGCCCGGGGAGGAGTTCTGGGGACAGCACCCCCCTGGTGGTGACCTGCTATCCCTGTCCCCTCTGGCACAGAGAGCCATCCGGGTGCGCAGCCACTCCATGGAGACCATGGTGGGCAGCCAGAAGAAGCACCATGGCAGCGGCATCCCAGGCAGCCTCAGTGGGGGCATTGCCCACAACAGCGGCGAGGTGACCAAGACCACCTTCTCGGTGAGCATGTCCCCGTGTCCCTGTGTCCCTGCCTCCTCCCAGCCCTGCACAGCCCGAGGGGCTCTCAGACCCAGACTGTTCTCTGCTGCCAGCCCCCTGTCCCAGCTGTTGCTGCCAAGAACCAGTCCAGGAGCCCCATCAAGCGCCGCTCAGGGCTGTTCCCCCGCCTGCACACGACATCGGAGAGCCAGGTGGAGAGCAGGGCAAGGTGGTGAGTTTGTGGTGGTGCCTGTAGAGCCTCTGCCGCTCTCACAGTTTATAGCTGGTGTCAGGTAGTACAATTTGACCATCCTTTTAAAATCTCTTGTATAACTCCTGCAACTTGTCTCTTTGTGCCCTCAGCGACAGTGTTTCTGGAGCCCAGAAGACACCAGATTTGGGACATTCTTCCCAAGAGATGAAATCTGAAACCTCATCCAACCCCAGCTCCCCTGAAATATGCCCCAACAAAGACAGGTGAGCCAGGAGGAGCCCGTCCTCCTTCCACCACAGCTCAGCAGACGTCAAGGAATTTGTCAAACAAAACCATGTCTAAATTTCACTGTAAATAAGTTTGATATTAAGGGAGAAAAGATTCTGGTGGTTCTTGAGCCCAGCTCCTTTTTGGTTTTACAAAGAAGAGCAAAGAGCAGCGTTAGACCGAGGTTGCCCGAATCCTCAGGACGTGGAAGGCTGCTGTGCCTGTTCCTCCCTGCCAAGGCGAACTCAGCTCCACCTAGGGTTTCCAGCTGGCACCCACCCCGTGCCCTGTCCCACGCCTTTGGAGGTGGTTATGTGCTGAAGCATGCCAAAGGTTCTTTCCTGCGGCAGCACTGTCCTCCGGGGTGTGCAGGAGGGCCCGTCCCCGTCCCAGTCCCAGGGACACGCTGCCCTGGTGACAGCCACGCGCCCTTCCTTCGTTCCGCCTCTCTCTAGGCCTTTTATCAAGCTGAAAGAGAACGGGCGGTCGAACATCTCCCGTTCCTCCTCCAGCACCAGCAGCTTCAGCAGCACGGCGGGGGAGAGCGAGACCCTGGAGGAGTACGACAGCGTGGTGGGTACCAAGCCCTCCCCGTGGCCCGTTCCCCGCTCCCTGGGCTCCCTGCTGCCCCCAGGGCCCCGGGCTCTGAGCGGGATGTGCCTGCCGGCCCCCAGCTGCCTCCTCGCTGCTGAGGCGGAGGGGCTCAGCCCGTCCCTGGCTGTGGGAGGATGGTGTGTGCAGGCTGGTGTGCCTGGCAGGGCCCGGGCTGTTGTGGCTGCCCCATCCCTGCAGGTGTCTAAGGCCAGGTTGGACAGGGCTGGAGCAGCCTGGGCCGGTGGAAGGTGTCACTGCCCATGGCAGGGAGGGTCTGGTAGATGGTCTTTAAGGTCCCTTCCAAACCAAGAACCCAAACCATTCTGTGATTCCGCGGCACCCCAGCGAGCCTTGGAACACCCTGGGCACTGCTCGCTCTGCCCAGGCCAGTGTTTGCAGCGGGCCCGGGGGCAGTGGGGCGTTGGCAGGGTGCGCGGAGGGCCTGTGTGCAGGAGGAGCCATGTGCTGTGTGTGTGAGCAGGGGAGCCAGCCCTCCACGGCGTCACCGTTCAAGCAGGAGGTGTTTGTGTACAGCGCTTCGCCCGGCAGCGACAGCCCCGGCGCGGGGGCCGCGGCCACCCCCGTCATCATGAGCAGGAGCCCCACAGGTGGGTCAGGCCCGCGGGCGCCGGCTCTGCCTTCCCCTCCTGGAGCCGCCCAGAGCCACAGCCCCGGGTTCCTCTGGGGTGGTGCGGATGCAGGAGCCCCCTCCCAGCCTTGCCCCAGGGTGAAGCAGCAGCCGTGCCCACCATGGCAGGGCGGGCACCCACGGGTGTGGGGCAGCCCCATCGTGGCAGGGCTGCTCTGGACACATGGCCCCATGTGCTGTGGTTAGTTCCATGGGGAATTGGTTTCCTTCCTCAATTAGAGTGCAGAGGTGGCTCTTGCTGTGGCTTTGTTCCCTCTGTCTCCCCTGACAAGCATGTGCAGTAGTCGTGGAAACTCTGTCTCCAGAGGCTGAGCCATGACTCACAATTACTTAATTAACAATCAGCTTCCCGTGGTCTTGGCTCCATTCCTCTCGTGCCAACCCGCTCACCAGCTCCATCCATTTCAGCTGGATGATTTGCTCAATGAGGTGCAGCTCAGAAGGGCCAAACAGGCAGGAAAAGCTCTTTGCTGGCCCGTTCTGTGGTGAGGGTACAGTGAGACGGGATGGCCACAGCCACCCCTCGCCCACAAATCCCCATGGCTCTGGTTCCTTGAGCCACAGAGAGCCTGCCACAAGGCACCAGCAGCCACGCAGAGACACACTGTCAGCTGAGGAGCTGTTTCTGAAACAGCCGGGAAGCACAAATAGACCCAAACAGCTCAGTAACTGGGAGTGTCGCAGGCAAAATGGGACCATGGAGTGCAGGCAGGCTTTTTGTGTCTCAGCACCCACAGGTCCTCCTCCTTACTTCATAAGTGATTTTCTGAACCCTTAAACCAGCCCCTTTTAATGCTTGAAGTGTTTATTTTGTATTTTTCCTGCCAAGAACATGAAAATCCACCCATACATTATATGGATCAGTCATTCCTTGTAGCCTTTTCAGTGGCATTTCCAGGAGAAAGACTGTGAAATGTAATTAAGCCTCAATTTGTTCCATTGCAAACACTTAATGTACAGCTTTTGCCAAACATTCAGCCAAGGCAGACTAAATATTGGTAGCACTCCTGACAGCCTATTAAAGTGCCTAGCTGGGCGAGTGCAGCCAGTACTACAGCAAATATTTTTGTTCACAGTTTATTATTTTTGTTCTTTGTTTGTCCTCTCCCTCCAGCAGATCTAAAGAACAGAAATTCTCCAAGGTCCAACCTGAAGTTTCGCTTTGACAAGCTCAGCCATGGCAGCTCCAGCCTGGTAGGTGCCAGGGCTCTCTCTCACTGGTGGATGCTGCCAGCTGTGTCCTCCCTGCCTGGCATGGGCCTCTGGGCTCTGGGGGTGCCTCTGGGCCCATGGGGGAGAAAAGGGAAGGGATTTTGTGACTTCTTGCCCCTTTGTTTGCAACCCACCCTGTGTTCTGTTCTTTCTCATAGAGCCACTAGCAGGAGGAAGTCATGAACTTGTCACAGGTGAGTGTTGGTGTGTTTTGCTTTGTGCAAAAAGGCTGCTTGGGGGCCAGCTGTGTTCAGCTACCCACAGCTGCTCACTCTGCTTGTTATTGCTGTGGGATCCATGCTGTGCCTTGGAACACCCTGGATGCTGCTGTAGGTGAGGGAGGGACAGGGCAGGGATGCGTGGCAGTGTGCACCCAGCAGCGCTGCTGCTCCTGTCTGCAGCACCGTGCTCCTGCACCTGCTCCCAGGTCAGCCCAGCAGCCTGCAGTTTCCCCAGTTAACCTCTGTCAAACACTGGTGCCCATCTCCAGGTTTGCTGTGCTGTGCTCTGGGCACTGGGGTGGAAAGGCAGTGCAGGCCCTTACCCATTCCAAAAATCCAAGGGGAAACAGAAGATACACGAGATGGATTTCATGGGCAGAGGTAAAGGGAACTCAGTGGGATTTACCTGGGTTCCTTCTGTTCCACGGAATTAAGGGTGTCATTAGGAAGATCCAAACTGAGCAGAAGAGCCCATAGAACTTGAAATGAAAGAAAGTTATATTTCTGAAAGCATGGGTCTCAAAAGCTGGGCTTTTCACCCAGTCACTGGGTTTCCTTCTCCCACAGCCTGGGAGTGATGGGTGGCCTGGTGTTTTGGGGAAGGGCACTGCTGTGGCATCAGCTCCCTCCCTGGGACAGGTGCTTCACAGCCAGCACCTCCGGGGTGGGAATATTCTCCTTCCACGCTCCTGACTTTTATCCTTTTCTTCTCTGCACAGAATGTTTCAACAAAGGGAAAAATCTTCAACCCCCCATGGAGCACGCACGCCCCGGCCATGGGCAGCGAGGTGCCCTTGCCCACACACCAGAACAGAGCTCTCACCTTGCTGCAGCCCTGTCCTGACAGGGACAGCCACCTTCTCACCCCGTGCTGTGCAGCACAGCCCTGTGCCCCTCTGCGTGCAGGAGGGGACTGTCCCTGCCTGTGCTGCACTCCTGGCCAGGGCCATGTCCCCCTCTGGTCACCCTGTGCTTGCCCAGTGTGCCGCAGCTGGTGGCACCGTCCATCCCCCTGTCCCTGGGTTGCCTGGCAGCTCCTTCTGGGCAGAGGGGCAGCAGGAGAGACCTCCACAAAGTTTAGGTCCCTCCATGCTTTATTTGCAGTTACCAGTGGGGAAACAGGGGTTTGTTTATGTTTGTTTTTTGAAGGGTGGGGGTCAGGCCAAGGTTAGGTGTTAGTGGCTCTGGGGCAGTTTACCTTCCACCATCGTTTGCTGTTGCTCTTCTCTGGGGACAATGGGGCAGAACCTCCCAGGGGGGTCCTGGGCAGCTCTCCCTGGAGTGGGGTCTACAGGGTCCCTCCAGCCATCCCCCAGCTCCTGCCTACACCCCAAAACTCTTGGGGCAGAGGCAGCCCCTCGCTCCAGACTTGCTCAGTTTCTTGCACACGAGGCAGTGAGTGACTTGGCCCAGGGAGGGCAGCTGGGGACAGCAGCCAGCTCATCCTCCTTGGCAGGTTCATCCTGCCTTCTTTGTCCCTGCCTGACACTGGGCACAGGCCTGGGAAAGGTGATCCAAAGTTGTGCTGTATTACGGCTTTAGCTTTTCTTAGTGCTAGAACTGGAACCAGAGGGGATTTGCCTGGTGGGCTCTGCTTTTCCTTATGGCTTGGATCACCAGGCAGGCAAATGCATAAAACTCTGGTGATTTGGGAGGCATTAGGCTGCTCCAGCCCTTACAGAGTCTGTCCTGCTGCTTTTGAGCAAACTCTTGTTATTATGAAAGGATTATAGATTCTGCAAGGTAACTCTCCGATAATGCCCTTTCCCAGAAAATACCTCTCTCAATATGCCAAGAAATCCTTTTGCTCTTTTATGGAGCTTCATGTGAAGTTTCCTGAAGCCTGTCCGTAAATTTCACATTGCCCATAGATTTCCCTTACCCATTTTCTGGAAGACAGGCCATGATGCTGCAGAGATATTCCCCCCTGTCCCCCCAGCCTGTGACCTTTGGACACCCTCATGAAATCAAGTTCTCAGTCTCAAGTGAACGCAGTTCTTCAGGTTTGTGATTCCTACTGAAAGCAGGACTTTGAGTGCCAAAGCCGCCTTCCCCCGTGGGTGCTCCAAGAGCACAAAGCGCCTGGCAGAGGTTTCAGAGGGGCAGAGCTGTGCTCCTGGAGCAGCCCTGGCTGTGCCTGCTCCTGCTCCCCTCTCTGGGGCCAGTGCTCATGGGGTTCAGCCACCACCTGCCCTCCTCCTGTCATCTCCCTGGCCAGAGGCGAGCCCAGGCAAGCAGGACGTGCTCTGCTCACCCTGGTCCTGCAGGGAGGTGCTCTCCAAGAGCCTTAGACCCGGTTCACACAGGTGCTGGAATTAATCCATGGGGAAGGCTGTAGCTATGATGGGTGGGGGGGATCCAAGTTAAAGAAGGAGAACAGTTGTGAAAAGGCAGGGGACAGTTTCACCGGCCCTAAGTGCTGTGTAGGACTAGTAAATACCAATAACTCCCGTGGGCATGCTCCCTCCTGCTCCCAGCCAGCTGCATTTCAATAGGGTTTAAGCCTTGAGTTTCCTCTGGAAGGGGAGCATGCCGTGTGCTCAGCCCAGCCCGCAGCTGTAGGTGTCTCAGGATCACACACTTTGCTGCTCAGCACTTGTCTGATGATGCTTCAGTAGCACTTTCAAACCCACCCCCAATTTGCCTCTTAGAAGCTTTGGTCTGATTTCCTGAGGCTGCAGAGTGAAACACTGACTGGTGCAATGACTTGCTCCCAGGGTCTGCTCTGGGATTTTTTCCTCTGAGAAGTCACTCGGTTCTGTAGATGTTGTCATTCCTGTGGGTGTTGATCTCCGTGAGATCTTTCAGCAGATGATGCAGTGGCTACTGTCAGCTGGTTTGCCATTTTTGGTTGTTTTGTTGCTTTCTTTTTTTTTTTCACTTGAAACTGCGGCTTTCTTTTTTGACCTAGATAGATTTGGGAATTATTCGAACGGGACTAACAGGCAGAGAACAGTGTGAAGCTTCAGGGAGGGTTGCAGTGCTCTGGGCTTGTCTCTCTGCCAGTCCACCAGAGCAGCGCTGGGGCCGGGTTTGGCTCCAGGGGCCATGTCCCGCAGCGCTCCTGGGTGCATTCCCTGCAGCGCTCCTGGGTGCCATGTCCCGCAGCGCTCCTGGGTGCATTTCCCGCAGCGCTCCTGGGTGCATTTCCCGCAGCGCTCCTGGGTGCGTGTCCCGCAGCGCTCCTGGGTGCATTTCCCGCAGCGCTCCTGGGTGCGTGTCCCGCAGCGCTCCTGGGTGCATTTCCCGCAGCGCTCCTCGCCAGGGGCATGGAGCCCGCTGTGTGCCCTCCAGCAGCGGGGTCGGCTGCCCTGCCCTGCCCTGCCCTGCCCTGCCCCACTCTGGCCGGGCTCCAGCCGCCCCCGCAGGGCTCCTGCCGCATCCCGGGCACTTCTGCGCTGCCAGCGGCCGTGCAGGTGCTCCTGTAGATATCTTGCAAAATGTTTTGTGCTCATAAGTGACACTTACACATCTATACATATATGAAAGGGATATATATATATATGTATAAAATATATATATTTATATATATAAAGGAAAGGATCCTTAACTGACACTAGAATTACTGGGCAGTGCATTTTCCTTTCTGATTCCACTGTTTCCATGCACACAGCTTCTGTCCTCCTCAGAAGTGACATGGCAGAGGGAGCAGAGGGGGCTCAGAAATGCCTTAGGGGGGTGGTGGGGCAGCCCCCGCTGTGCGGAGGCGTTTCTGGGGGTCTCTGACCTGCTCTGCAGAGAGGTCCCTGTGGCTGGGGGTGCTCCCCCTCTGCCTGCTGGAGCTGCAGCCCCTCGCTCGGCCCAGCCCAGGTGCAGCTGCAGCCCTGGGGCCGCTGCTGCGGGTCCGGTGCGGGACCTTTCCCTGCGGGGGCATCGCCTCGGCCGGGGCTGGCACAGCCCTGCCCTGCCCTGCCCTGCCCTGCCTGGGCTTCCCTTCGGCAGAGCTCTTGGCACGCACTCGCATCGTCTCGAAAGGCCACAGAGCCGAAGCACAACAGGAATGGCTTTTTGTGAGGGAAGCAGGGCATCGCAAGCACAAACTCCGTTCCTTCCCCGAGCTCTGAGGGTCCCCGGGCTGTTCGTGCCGCCGGGGCCGTTCCGGGCCGGATCTCGGCTGCGGCCGGTGCCGGTGCCGGTGCCGGTGCCGGTGCCGCTCTGCCGTCGCTGCCCCGCTCAGCCCCGCCCGGCCCCGCACGCTCCCAGCGCCCCAGTGAATGTAGCGCTGCCCGCGTCCTGCAAAGGGAACGCTGCGCTTACAGCAGAGAATGTGAGGAGAGTTTATAGAGTGACTATGAATCCTGGAGAAATGTATCTGACAAAGTTTATTTTTGATGTAGAGAGGCAGTGCTTTGTAGTTTCTGGTGACCTCCGTCTGTTGTAAATAATGTATATTTAATTTATTGCTATGGTAGCAGATTGTTATGTATAAAACTAAAGGTTCACAAATGTATATTTTGTTGCTTAAATGTGTCTTTGCAAAATTCACAATAAATAACATATTTTGTGTCCATATACGTGCTCTGTGTGTGTGGCCGTGTAGTGACAGCTTTAGAGGAGCTTTTGGGGAACTTTCCTTTGAAAACCAGGTGAGGGCATGGAACCAGCTGAGCCTGGGGAGCTCCTGTGGAGTCAAGCACCCGGCAGTGGAAGCACAGGAATATTGAGGCACAGCGACATAAACGGGGAATCTCTGTGGTGCTCCCAGCTCTGGGACTGGAGCAGTGCAGGAGGAGGCAGCCACTCCTCTGCAAACACTCTGCCGTTCAACCATGAGAGCTGTCCTGTCTGAACTGAGGTTAGTGTCCCATAAAGCTCCACACAAACCGGCTCCTGTCAGCAGCCACACCGTGTGGCAGCAATTCTGTGCCAGCCGAGCTCCCCTCAGGGCATCAGGCCTCTGGGCAGGCCAGCTAAGCTAACAAGGAAATTGCATTTTCTCTCTCCAGCTCCTCAGCCTCCTTTCAAATCAGTTTAATTTATTTTTTTCAATATTTTAACAGGGACTAGGGAAAAGGCTGCTGTGGGAGAACCTGAGCAGCTCGGTGCGTGGTCAGTGGGCACAAAGCCTGTCTGGTGCCACAGGCAGCTCTTACATGGTGCAAACCCACTGACAGCTTCTCCCCTTGGGAGCAGGGTCAGCCTTGAGGGGCTTAAAAAGTTAAGCTTTAAAATTAAATAGTGTGAGACAATGTTGACAGATAAACAAGCAGTTTAGACATATGTTTTAAAGGATTTAAAGAAATGTTTTCTAGACCTGGCAGATGGGCAAGTTGGGAATTAATGGCTGAGTATTCCAGCTAGAATTTGGAAAGTTTCCCACAGAATCTGAACTCCTAAGTTTGGTGGGAGGGAGACTCAAATACTGCAGACAACTGGAAAACAAACTCCAAACAGGCTGCTCAGCCAGAATTGCTTCACTCGCTTTTAAACAAAATGCAAATGTTGTGGAAACAAGGACCTAAATCCAGGTTTCAGAGGAGTTTGTGGAGTCTTTCATTCACTGGGTTCCAGCTCTCCTCAGAGCAGCGTCCCTGAGTGATGCTGGCAGCAAAGGGCAGCTGTGCCCAGAGCCAGGCTGGGACAGGCGCTGCTGCCAGGGTGGCCCTGCCACAGGGGCAGAGTCACGGGAGCAGGATTCCACTGCCTGAGCACCTCCTCTATTTATTTCACTGCCTGAGCACCTCCTCTATTCCACTGCCTGAGCGCCTTCTCTATTTATTTCACTGCCTGAGCACCCTCTCTGTCTCCCAGGGATGCCCACTGTGCCACACACTGCCTGTCCTGGTCACAGGGCAGGATTTGATCCCTCAGTGACAGGAGCATCTGCAGACGTGAAGAACTGACCCCAGTTAAAAGTGGTTGGATGTTCTAAGGCTGTTCCAAATCATCTTCTAAGGCTGTTCCAAATCATCTTGAGAGCTTATCAGATCCGGCAGGGCAGCATGGGGCAGCTATTAGGAAAGATGATAAGACCTTGTCTGTCTCTTTAATGAAACTCTGGAGGTACCAGATAATCATGCTGAATAGTGCTTAGAGGAAAACCTCCTGAATGTAATTAGTCAAGTAATCAAGTAATTTTCTCAGCACTGTAGGCAAGTAGAAGGACGAATGGAATCACAGAGTGCTTAGGGATAGGAGGGAAGTTTAAAGATCACCTGCTCACCCCTGATAAGGGCAGGGAGATCCACGAGGCTCAGGTGCTCAAGGGCTCATCCAGTCTGCCCTGAGCCCTCCCAGGGATGTGGCTCTGCAGAGCTGCTGCTCTGGATCCAGCTCTGACAGCGGCTCTGGGCGGCTCAATCAAGCAGGGCACCAACTGATAAAAACCAGGTTTGTTCTTAATATTTGAAATTGAAATTAGGGACATGAAAATTCAGCTTGTTTTTGTTTTGGGGCTTTTTTTTTAATGCTTGCAAACTCTTTTTGCAATATGAAAAAGCTGGATGTTTCCTGCAGTCCTTTGTGTGGCTGGATGCAGTGTTGGTCTCCAAGGATGAGGGGTGTGTTCCACGGCACAGCCAGGACACTGCAGCCCCACAGCAGTCCCGGGCTGAAAACCTCTGGGAAAGGCTCAGGACGACAAAGGAAAACAACTATTCCTGATCATATACTTTATCATGGCCCCATGAATTTATTTGGCATGTGGTTTTGATATTTATAGCCAGACTTATGCTTTACTTTTTTTTGTAATAGTGGATGTTTATTTCTCTCACCCATTACATCCCATCCCAGAAATGGCACAAATTTATGACAAACACAAAGTGAGGCTGATGTACTTTCTTTGTAAAATTAGAAGGTTTTGGCACCTGTGGGTGTCTCTAGCACACAACTCAGTGTGCTGTTGAGCTACTGAAAATGTAAATCCTTCAGTGTTTAATTTCAATAGTGACTGAGTTTTTCCGTGTGGGTGGGGGAAGAATTTTCCAGTTTCATTCCTCGGAGCTGCTGAACTCAGAGGTTTCCCCTTCTGTACAGAAGGTGGCACTGGAAATACAGGAATGAGATGTCACCATCTGCTTGCCTCTACCAAGAGGCTCCTGTGTGTGTGTGGGTGGCGCCTGCCAGAACAGCTGGGAGCAAAGTGCTCCCTCTCTCTGGCTGCGGGGTCTGTCCGGCCTCCTGCTGAGGGTTAACTCCAGGAGGCCGGCACAGCTACCAGAGAGCACGTTTGAGATGTCTGAGCCCCGCGGATGAGCTGCGCTCTGGTGGGAATCGACAGAGCCGAACGCTCAGGGTGGCGAGAGACAGCCCTGACAGAGAGCTGAGCGGCGCTGTCCCTCTACAGTGAGGGAGCCCTGCTCCCATCGGCAGGATAAGGGCTGCTCCAGCCCATCCCAGCTCCATGGTCGGCAGGATAAAGGGCTGCTCCAGCCCATCCCAGCTCCATGGGCAGGATAAGGGCTGCTCCAGCCCATCCCAGCTCCATGGGCAGGATAAGGGCTGCTCCAGCCCATCCCTGCTCCCATCGGCAGGATAAGGGCTCTCCAGCCCATCCCAGCTCCATGGGCAGGATAAGGGCTCTCCAGCCCATCCCTGCTCCCATCGGCAGGATAAGGGCTGCTCCAGCCCATCCCAGCTCCATCGGCAGGATAAGGGCTCTGCAGCCCATCCCAGCTCCGTGGGCAGGATAAGGGCTCTGCAGCCCATCCCAGCTCCATGGGCGGCAGGATAAGGGCTGCTCCAGCCCATCCCAGCTCCATCGGCAGGATAAGGGCTGCTCCAGCCCATCCCAGCTCCATCGGCAGGATAAGGGCTCTGCAGCCCATCCCAGCTCCATGGGCAGGATAAGGGCTGCTCCAGCCCATCCCAGCTCCATGGGCAGGATAAGGGCTGCTCCAGCCCATCCCAGCTCCATGGGCAGGATAAGGGCTGCTCCAGCCCATCCCAGCTCCCATCAGCAGGATGAAGGGCTCTCCAGCCCATCCCAGCTCCATGGTCGGCAGGATAAGGGCTGCTCCAGCCCATCCCAGCTCCATCGGCAGGATAAGGGCTCTGCAGCCCATCCCAGCTCCATCGGCAGGATAAGGGCTCTGCAGCCCATCCCAGCTCCATGGGCGGCAGGATGAAGGGGTGCTCCAGCCCATCCCAGCTCCATGGGCAGGATAAGGGCTCTGCAGCCCATCCCAGCTCCATCGGCAGGATAAGGGCTGCTCCAGCCCATCCCAGCTCCATCGGCAGGATAAGGGCTGCTCCAGCCCATCCCAGCTCCATCGGCAGGATAAGGGCTGCTCCAGCCCATCCCAGCTCCATCGGCAGGATAAGGGCTCTGCAGCCCATCCCAGCTCCATCGGCAGGATAAGGGCTGCTCCAGCCCATCCCTGCTCCCATCGGCAGAATAAGGGCTCTGCAGCCCATCCCAGCTCCATGGGCAGGATAAGGGCTGCTCCAGCCCATCCCAGCTCCCATCAGCAGGATGAAGGGCTCTCCAGCCCATCCTAGCTCCATGGGCAGGATAAGGGCTCTGCAGCCCATCCCAGCTCCATGGGCGGCAGGATAAGGGCTGCTCCAGCCCATCCCAGCTCCGTGGGCGGCCGGAGCGATGCCCGGGGCTGCAGGGCCCGGAGCCGGAGCCGGGGCTGTGTCAGCTGCGCCCGGACCGCGGGGCGGCGGCGGAGCCACGATCCCGCCCGGGGAGCGCCGGCTCCGGAGGTAACCGGGAAATAAATAACTGCCCTCGTAGGAGCTTAGGGCTTACACGCTTGACTAAATGGGAAAAACCTTGGTTTCATTCTTTGCGATGTTGGAGGCGCTGCAGGAGAGCGCAAATTCACAGCAGCTCCTGCTCAGGGACAGAGCAGCTGCTGCCGGGAGAGGCTCAGCTGCAAAAGGCATGTTTGTGTTCATAGTGCTACTCCTGTTTCCTTTACAACTTTGCCAGATGCAACAAGTTTAAAGAATGGTTGTCCCAATGAGAAGAAATGAGTTCGGCTTGCTGGAAGTCCTTCCTGTGCTGCCGGGATGCAGAGGGAAGGCTGCTGAATAGCTGTGAACTTTACAGTGCCAAACACAGGTCTGGCCCAGGCCCAGCAGCTGTCTGCACATCTGGCAGTTCTCTTACAGCCAGTGCCACGGTCTTGAATTTCTGTTTCTGGCTCTATTTCTTGTGTCCCGTAGGAGAGGAAAGTTTTGAAGGGAAAACTGATAGATCTGCCTCTGTGCATGCCTGGCACTGAGACCTGCAGGAGCAATTGTGTGGCTCTGTGGAGCTCTGCAAGTCCTCACTCCAGCCATGATCCATCTCCCTTGGATCCTTCCCTCTCCCTGTTCCCATCAGCTCTGTCTGGGAGGGCCCCCACACCTCCTGAAGCTGCAGGAGCTTCTCCCTGTGCCCTCGAGGCCGTTCCCCTCTGCTGCTGAGCCAGAACCTGCAATCTGGGGTGCAGAAATGGCCACTGTGGCCACTCCAGTCGTGCCTCCAGTGGCTGACAGGGACTGTGATGCTTTGCTTTACTCTGGTGGTTTGTCTGAATTTTGTGTGCAGGAGCAGGGACTGGGCTGTGTCTGCTGTGCTCTGTTGTCTGTTTGCTTTCCCTGAAGCCTTCCTAGAGGAATTATTTGTTAAACAAATTGAATGTGTTGGGAATAACACACAATGGTTCATAATTCTCTGTCATGTACCACTGAGTCCAGTGGGGATTTCTGCTACATCACTAGCGCAGTGCTGGGGCTGAAGACAGCACTCTGGGAGGTGCTGCAGCTGCTGAAGACATGACCATATTCATTGACAAGTAGAATTAATTTGTTGGGTTTTGTTTGCATGGATTTTACCGGAGTAAAATCCCACTTATTTTCCATTTCAGTGCCATGAAAAGTGTATTGATTTTTCTTCACTTCTGATTGTTCACATTACTGGATTGCTTTTAAATAGTTGACAGAGATCATTCATTTTCCAGCTCCAACATATTTTACAGCCTGCTCCCTGTTTTATTTGTGTGCTCTGGGGGAGTTGCACAGTCATTCATCACTCTGGTCGCATTCTGCCTTGGCAGCCCTGGCAGCAGGGAGGAAACTCTGCCCCCACGGGGCTTTTGCTCCTCCTGCCTTCTCCCTCGCAGCTTCTGCACCTGTTGCACCTTCCAAGGTGGAGCTGAGGCTCAAAACCTCTCTAAGCCAAAGAGCAGAGCAGGCCAAAGCAATAAGGAGGCCACAGAAGGATGAGTGGTGCTGTGAGAGGGCATTAAGGGCTGTCCTGGTGTTGGTGAGTGAGGGTGATGAGCTCGGCAGGGAGGGGCAGCATCCTTCAGCCCACGCACAGGGAATGAGGGAACTCTGGGCATCCCTTCAGTGCAGAGCCCAGGGGCTTTGGAATGCTGCCCCAGCACAGCTCCCACCCTTCCCCTGAGCTGGGCCACCTCTCCAGGCTGAGCCCTTTGGGAACAGGGATTGTCCCTGTTTGCTAGCACAGTCCCTAAAGCAACGGGGTCCTGATTTCACAGAGGCCTCAGGCAGCAGGGAGACAGTGCTAATAATGAGAATTAATTATTCATTTATCACTTCACTCTCACTGAGTAATCTCCAATAATCATGTATAATTTGCTGCTTCAGTGAATACTTTGATACTAAACAGAGCTGGTAGAATAAAGTCACAGAAGTGAAAACCCCATGTAAATGAAGTGAGAAAATGGTCAAGACTGAAAAAAATGATCTAAGAAATATTTGTGCATAATCATTTGCCCAGATCTAGTTGTGTCCTGGATAAACACATGGAAGGCAGATAGAGACATAGATTGCTCAATCTCTTCCCCAGCTCTTGTTAGAGAGTCAGAGATCACAGTATGACCCCAAACAGAAGCCTAGGTTCTGTGTCCAGAGGATGGTCCAGGAGATCATTTTGCCTTCTTTAACCTCCTTCTGGGATGAACGAAGTGCAGCAAGGGAAAGCTGCTTGGCACTGAAGCAATTAAGTGGGGAATTAAGTATTCAGCAGGCCTAAATGATTGGGATGTGCAGAGCGCAGGTCTGCCCTGGGGAGTCAGGGGAAGCTCCTCCAGTGCTGCTCAAGGTGAGTTTGCATGGTTTGTGATGGTTCAATGACTTTGATTTTCCCCTTTGCCTTTTCCCTTCCCATGGCTACTGAGTGCTTGGCCACAGGGCTGTGCTCACCCACACCAGGGGCATTTATTGCAAAGCTGTTTGTGACAAGGGCAGATCCCAGCGGCCAGGAGCTGTGTTGGGCTGTGCTGTTGTTATGGGAAACTGCTGAAACACTGTCTGTTTCCACATGGAAATCTCTCAGAAGCAGATTGCACGGTTGTATTTTACACTGTGGTGCCTGCTCACATTATCCCTCGCTGACGTACAGTGATGATGCACATGTTGGATCCCACAATGCTGAGAGAATTAACGCTTTGGAAGTGTTTACCTCCCCCATTATGGATGTTCTGCCAGTAGCAGTGTGCTCATATTCTCTGCAGAGAAACTAAAGGCACTGATAAAAATCACTGAGCTTCTCTTCTCATCTAAATCTCCAGGTAAGAAATGGCATTTCTGTATGTGAACAGCACTGTTTGGTGACACAAACCCTTACCTGTTTCTCCTTTGAGTTACAGGATATTTGTTCAGTTTTTCTTTCTTTATTTTTTTTTTCCTCTGGACAACTTTCCGAAGCATCACTTGGCAGATTTTATTTATTCGTGCTTTCCTCCCTTATATCTATTTCCACAGAAGTATTAAAACATTTAACTTCCACTTATACATTTATAAGCGTGTGACTAAAGTCCTGTTGGTGGGATGAACAGCTAGAGCTCTCCTGTGCACTGAAAAATGGGCATTTTCAGAGAGAAAACAGAGTCTAACATCCTAAAGCTACAAGGAATTCAGATATCTCATGTTTTGGACAGCTGGTTTGAACATAAAAACCCAGGAAGGGATTTACTCATTTTCTCATTAAGCCACCTGAACCAAATCCCAGTGTCTGTGTGAGATGCTCTCAGCGAAGGGCACGGATGCTGCCAGTGCAAACCAACCCTGCAGGCTGGGCAGTGCCGGGCTGGGCAGTGCCGGGCTGGGCAGTGCCAGGCTGGGCAGTGCCGTGATGGGCAGTGCAGTGATGGGCTTGGCCGTGATGGGCTTGGCCGTGATGGGCTTGGCCGTGATGGGCTTGGCCGTGATGGGCAGTGCAGTGATGGGCAGTGTAGTGATGGGCAGTGCCGGGCTGGGCAGTGCAGGGCTGGGCAGTGCAGGGCTGGGCAGTGCAGTGATGGGCAGTGCCAGGCTGGGCAGTGCAGGGCTGGGCAGTGCAGTGATGGGCAGTGCCAGGCTGGGCAGTGCCGTGATGGGCAGTGCCGTGATGGGCAGTGTAGTGATGGGCAGTGCCGGGCTGGGCAGTGCAGTGATGGGCAGTGCCAGGCTGGGCAGTGCCGTGATGGGCAGTGCCGGGCTGGGCAGTGCAGTGATGGGCAGTGATGGGCAGTGCCAGGCTGGGCAGTGCCGTGATGGGCAGTGCAGGGCTGGGCAGTGCAGGGCTGGGCAGTGCAGTGATGGGCAGTGCCGGGCTGGGCAGTGCAGTGATGGGCAGTGCCAGGCTGGGCAGTGCAGTGATGGGCAGTGCCGGGCTGGGCAGTGCAGTGATGGGCAGTGCCGTGATGGGCAGTGCCGGGCTGGGCAGTGCAGGGCTGGGCAGTGCAGTGATGGGCAGTGCCGGGCTGGGCAGTGCCAGGCTGGGCAGTGCCGTGATGGGCAGTGCAGTGATGGGCAGTGCCGGGCTGGGCTTGGCCGGGCTGGGCAGTGCAGTGATGGGCAGTGCCAGGCTGGGCAGTGCAGGGCTGGGCTTGGCCGGGCTGGGCTTGGCCGGGCTGGGCAGTGCAGGGCTGGGCAGTGCCAGGCTGGGCAGTGCCAGGATGGGCAGTGCAGTGATGGGCAGTGCCGGGCTGGGCAGTGCAGGGCTGGGCTTGGCCGGGCTGGGCTTGGCCGGGCTGGGCAGTGCAGGGCTGGGCCGGGTTGGGCAGTGCAGGGATGGGCAGTGCCGGGATGGGCAGTGCCAGCCTGGCAGGGCCTGTGCGAGCAGAGCAGCCCCCCCTGGGAGCTCTCCTTCCTCTCCAAGGCCACCAGCCTGGCCCCAGAGCAGGTCAGGGCAGGAGCTGCAGCCTGGGAACTCTCCCTTGTGCTGGCACCAGGGATTCACAGCACCGGATCCAAACTTCCCCAGCCTGCAGCCCCAGTGCTGCTCACTGCTGAGTAAATGCTAATCTTCCATCTTACAGGCATGTCCTGAGACTTAATTAATGCTTCTGAAGTATTTTAAAGCCCTCAGATGGCAAGCAGGCTAAAATATTGCCAGTCCCTGAGGAACCTTCCCCTTCAGGGAGGACTCCGGGTGTTTTATTTAATGAGCAGCAGTGTCTGAGGACTGTCTTGACTGATTATTTCTGAGGCAAAGCAGCAACACGTTCACACGATGCTGCTGAATTTTAAATGGGCTCCAGTTTATTGTGGAAATACAGCACTGGAGCAGGTACTCCCTTCTGCTCTCCTGCAGCCAGCCTGGCCAGAGACTCCTCCTGCAGGAGCTGCACCCATGGAAACCCCTGCACCATGGACAGGCTGGGGAGCTCCCCCCTCTTCTCCCTCAGGGAAAAGCGTGTGGAGCCAGAGGATCCACGTTTTCTGCAGGAATGTGTCTCGCTCACCTTTTCTGTGTCTCTAGGTTAGACAGCAGTGGCTGCATTGGGCAGCATCTCTTCTCACACCCTGGGAGTGCTGGGCAGCTCAGCCATGCTGGTAAACAACTTTATGATAATGCAGATTATGCAAATGTACTGGTTTTCCTATCATTTCTTGTGCTACCCATGGGAGCAAGTATTTTCTGGTGTGTGAGCAGGCTGCGGCATTCAACCTGCTGCCTTTTTAAAAAACGCTTTACAGGAGCAGAACTGTCTTCAGAGGTTCTCTCACCTGATACCTGAACTAGTGACTGTGAACACGATGTGCACCGTGTGAAGCCAAATAACCCTCCAGGAATTCTTTCTATTAAAATAATTGCTAGGGCAGGGGAATACTGCAAACAGCTGTGGTTCATCCCATAAACATATTCTGCCTCCTTTGGAACCTCAGCCTCCAACTGATGCCAGAGCCTGTCAGCTGCAGGAGCAGTGGAACATATTTCCTTTGCAGAAATGAAACGATTACTGATGAATAAATCTGTTGTGCACAGACCTGAACTCCCCAGTGCGTGCTGCATATGCAAAAGGGAAAAGTGACAGTGTTTCACCCTGGAAGGAGCTGGAGCGACAGTTCATCTGCTGAACACGCTGGCTGTGGAGCTGCCTTGTGTCACTGAGCATGAGGAAAAATCCCCCACGTCAGTCCGGCAGTGAATGGCATCACCGTGCCATGCAGCGCCCTTGCTCTGGCAGGGAGGCAGCTGTCCCACGGCGAGGATGGGCTGAGAGGAGGCTCCCTGCAGGCCCAGCATCCTCCTTTGGCACCTGGGGAGGGCAGGGGGGCCTGGGACCAGAGGGGCTGGCGGTCCCTGGGCTGGGGCAATGGGGCTTCCAGGCTGATTGCTGCTACAGAAACCCAGAGCTGAGCCCCTGGCTCCACTGATCCCCCGAGGTGATGCCTGGAGCGGAGGGGGAGATGGGATGGACCAGAGAAAGCCCTGCTCTGCATCTGTGAGGGGACAGGAAGGAGAAATCTCAGAGGTCACTGAGACCTGTACGTGCCCGGTTTCACGGGCTCAGTGCTGTCTGGCAAAGCCAAACCCTCTGCCAGGCCCATTTATTTCTGTCAGTCCCGTCTGAGCGCAGGAGATGGGCAGTGGACACGGTCACTGATGGCCCCGGTGTGCAGGTGAGCTGTCCCCAGCCCTTGTGCCACAGTGTCTGCAGGAGTGGGAGCAGGGCTGGCCCAGCCCCACCAGTGCCTGTCAGGCTGCTCAAACAGCCTGCACTGCATTGGCAAACGTTGTTAATCAAGAGCCACAGTTCAAGGCATTTGACTGGCACATCCAGTTAAGTGGCAGCAAACACGCTGTAAAACCACTGTGCCGAGGCCACCTTCCTAATGAAGGCAAAGTGGGAGCAATCAATCAGGGCCGGCAGCCAGGCTGGCACCGCCTCTGCAAATGCAAATTGAACAAACAATAATGAGCGTTATCTAATTAGTGCACACAGCTGCAATGTTACAGCCCTGTATAGGACACACCTGGTTAAATTTCATGGTATGTATCCCAGAGTGTCTGAGAAAATGATGGAGGTTTGCACGTGCACACCTTGTAGAGCACAGATGGGTAGAACCGTGGTGATAAATGCGTTATTCTCAGCAGGTGAGCTCTGGATTGAGCAGTGCCAGGATGGCCACAGACTGGGAATGGACCCTGCTGTGGAAGGGTCAGCCCTCAGTGAACTCCTCCTACACTGCAGCTCCAGCACCTGCTCTTACGCCAGGAGGAAGAACACCCGGGGCCAAATTCTTCCATGAGACACTTTTATACA